>NW_026858177.1:0-318270 GCF_026571515.1 Ruditapes philippinarum
AGACAACCGTGGGTATCTCTCAGTTTTTTCCGGTTCACCAGGGTTTTGTCCCTTACTTCAGGAATTTCAAGACCCAACGCTGGTTTACCAGGGTTGATCATGGGTTGACTAAACCGTGGCAAACCGGGAAAACCAAACCGGGACTGTGTAAATGGGCTTAAAACCGCCCTAGTATGATTTGTATTACTATTAGTACTAGCAAGAAAAAAGGTTTCAAATCAATGAAATAACTTAAACCGAATTCTGACGCGAAAATTTATCATAATACTTTAAGATGTTGTCAATCAGGGTTATAAAATGAAAAAGGGAGACAAGAAAAATACTTTCTATTGAGACTTGACTTTCAATTGTATCTTTCGTTGGGAAATATACGGCTTTCTAGGGCCGTAAATTTTTTATAAACGAAAAAATTTAAAAAAATTTAGCAAAGCCTCAAAGATCCTTTAACGTTTTTTTTGTTAAATGGCAATGACAGTAAAATAACTATGAGAGCGTTTTAAATTAAAATACTACTACTTTTAATCATGATTTTAACATCATGAACATGAATTTATATCTTGCGACATTTAAAGGTAGTGTTGCGACATTTAACGGTAGCAGAAATTCGTGCGACATTTAACGTTAACATTGCGACATTTAACGGCAAATGATTTTGCGATATTCAGCGGCAGTTGCGACATTTAGCGGTATTGGTGCGACATTTAGCGGTAAGTGCGACATTTAGCGGCGTTGCGACATATATCGCTGCCACAACGGCATTATTAAAATCATAATTGAACGTGCAGTTACTCTCATACTATTTAAAGCGTCCCTGCGACTAAGACCGGAAGTGCGTCTTTGACGTCGTTACTAAGGACGGTTGCCTAACGACGTTTATTATTGAATTGTTGATTCTAGCAACAAAGAGCGGGCTTTGAAAGACCGCGGTCAAAAATTACAAGTTTTTGGTAGTTTTCGAATACTTTCAGTGTTAACACTTCAGCAAAAATAATATTAAACTGTTTCTTAAATATTATTTAAAAATAATTGTAGTTTTCATAGATATTAAACGCGTTGAGCCGAAAATATGGTACGTCCACCGGATGAACCTCGGCGACAAGTGGAGGGGAACCCAATCAGGTTGGATCCACAGCTTGGAAGAGGAAGACCCGATCCTAACAGGGGAGCTGCTGGGTTGTAAGCACTCTATTTTATTTTCGACGAGCAGCAACATTATACTGTAGCTTCAAGGATTATGTAAAACCATTACATAGACCTCTACATGTATAAATATATGAAAATTATCGGGCTTTTATTTATCAAATTATTTACAAAATTTTCATTTATAAAGTATATTAAAATTAAGACCTTGTATTTGAACATACATTTTATACTCGATATTCCGAATTTAATTTAACAATCATTACGCAATTCAAGTGGGAGGGAAGTGCTGCGATGTCTTTTAAACATGATTGCACATACCTGGTTGAACAACCAAACGGTAGTAAGCTTACTCCTAAATTTTAAGATCCCTGTGCCTCTTGTCTGCTTTCCACTCATCAAAGATAAAATAAGACATTGATCCCAATGGTAGTAGGCCTGCTCCTAAATTATAAGATCCAGTCTCACTGCTTTCCGCCCCTCAAAGACAAAATCAGACCGTCATGAATTAGATATTGGCTAACATTTAGTGCGTCTTTACACTAGTTTTGTATAACGCAAATGACGTTACATCAACATGTTCGCGCGGTCGTACAATACCTATCTTATGGAGCCGCAAAATCGGCACGATATGTGATAAAAAATAGAGGATTTTGATTTAAACATATTTTATTGCCAAAAATAAGACATATACATACATGTAGACAGTTACAATACAATGACATGACATATTTGGCAAAAGGGTTGACCCACAAGTTCTCTCAACATTAGCAACGGGTCTTCCCTGAAAAAATAGAGGATATTGAATGAGTGAAAGTTTAATACTGAACTTATTGAACGAGTTGAATAAAATTTTATATTGTGCGAGGCTCTGGCGAGAAACTATAATTTCTATGCACGGCCGTGCAAAACCATTTTTACGGAGTCGCAAAATCGACATGGGTATGTGGTAAACACATGAAAACATCACCTTTTATCACATAATTGAAAATGATCAGCTCGATGGATCAAGCTAGATTATGGTCAGACCTCTAGCGTCACGAACATGCTTCACACCGTTAAGCTTCGAAAACTGGAACTCAGACGTATAGATGCTAGGTTCCATTTTCTACAAAATTCACCATGCTGTGGTGGCTATCATCCTAGAAGAATATGTAACACCTCTCCCAAACACCACGTCATGGCCACCCCCTTTGTCTTTCCTAGGATTGTATACCACTGGAACCACCTATTTCCCGCAGTTGCCCTACTCCCTACCGTAGAGCATTTCAGTGCAGCCATAGCTTGCATAAAAAATGTCTCGCCTTAGTTTCCCATCACCGCATCGCACCGTACCGCACTGCACCCGCCCTACCCCCTGTTTTTTTATTTTTAATATTCTTTATTTATCCTCTTTTAAACAACTATTTTTAGGGTTTTGTTTTTGCAATTTTTGAAATACAGACATGTCTACGCCCCCAGCTAGGTAGGGGTAGGGGTGGATGTAGGCGTAAGAGTAAAGGTACACAACTATTCCCGCATACTGCATTATATACACACAAAATCACAAAAGGAATTTTAGTTTCAGTTTAATTTCCGTAGTGTAAATATATTAAAACATATTTAAGAACATATTTGATAAAACTTCATAAAAGGCAGTTTTGGTGTCATATTTAGAAGCATGATCGTGATATAACCATGTAACTAAGACTCGAACTCAAGGTCTTTGGTTAAGCGATATTTATAATACAGGATTCCGACAAAGTGAGAGAATTTTCAGTGAGAGAATTTTCTGGTAAAGGAAAATGATCGAGTGACAGATATTTCCAGTATTAGATATAGGCCGAGTGAAATATCAGCCGAGCGAGAGATATCTCTGGCGTAAGATATTGGCCGAGTGATAGAATTTGATATAAGCCGAGTGAGAAATATTTCAGATATAGGATATCTACCAAGTGAGAGATATCCCTGTTATAGGATATCAAATGAGTGAATGATCTATTTTATAAAGGATAACTGCCAAGTGAGAGATATCCCTGTTATAGGATATCAAATGAGTGAATGATCTATTTTATAAAGGATAACTGCCAAGTGAGAGATATTTCTGGTAAATGATATCGAGATAGTGAGTGACAATTCTGATAAAAGATATCAAATGAGTGAGTTATCTTTGGATTTAACTCAATACAGGATTGGAGCAGTACCCCTAGACGCTTGCAGAAATCATGATCACAAAATAGACAAACATCGTTTTTTCGCAGATTTTTACATTTTTCATTCATGATCATACATAAATCGGTGTGAAAAGATGAATTAGACCTATTTCAGTTCATTCCGTTGGGTAAAAAGGCAAGATTTTAGCATTTTATGATTCAAGCGCCTTGTCCGGTATATACCGGAATACGGTATTTAGTGCGGTGCTCCAATCCTTTTTTTAGTCTCACTCGTTATCTTTCTGGTGAGTGAAAGATATCGAATTAGCGACTGATATTTTTTTCCTGTTATAGGATATCGAATGGGTAAGTCATATTTATGGTATAGGATATCGATCTTTCTGGTATAGCATATCGAATGAATGAGAAATATTTCTGATAAAAGATATCGAGTGAATATTTTTTTGGTACAGGATACATGTTTCTTTAAGGACGGATCATGTCATCAATAAATTAAGATCAAGACCTTATTAACTTATTTATTACACTTAAAATGATTTTGTAGAAATGAAATTAAAACTATTTTATATAGTAACAAAGTGACAAAACTTATGTATATTTCATTTGATATAAATTTTTGCACATCTATTATCGAGAAGCAAATTAATTTTTCAAAATTTGAAAAATCTTTATATCGTTTTTTAAGTGACGCAAATGTTAGGATACTCTTTAAGAGTTTTGTGCAGTGTTGCAGCATTCGATACTAATTGCCGATTACCGTTAATAGGAAATATGACAATGCCGAATAGTTGTAATTTGTGTTCCTCTCAGTGTTCTTATATATTTCTGTTCCTATTAAAAATTTTTAAAGAGACTCCATTAAGTTTTTTTTACATTACAGCGCTGATTTTTTTTCTCTTCGTAGATTGTGTTCCAGTTGATTTAGGTCTTATCCAAAAACTTGGGTGCACATTTATAGCTCATTCTTCATCCGGCTTTTCCAGAATAATCATTTTATTACCGACAAATGAAAAGCATTACAACGCTTTTCTTTCAAATTCGGCTAATAATCGCATATAAAATCGATTTTCAATTAATTTTGAGTATATTTCTTTGTTATCCTTGTAGAGTTTTCAAATTAAATGTCTTTATGTCTTAAGACGTCAGTGGAGTTCCTTTAATTATTGAGGAATGGATACAGATTGGCACTTGTAATACAAAAAAATCATCTTGTATCGCTTTTACCCATTCAATTATAAAATATAAACATGTATAATTTCAGCCGTGCACCACATCGAGTACGTGGAGTTGGCAGATCCCGTTCTCGTTTGTCGAGAATACGAGCCGAGCCAATAAATGAAGTCAACCGGGACAGTAAGTATATACATATGATTCATTACTTCTTTAGCTCGAGCCCGCATAGCTCAATCTGTTAGAGCGCGAGACTTTTAATCTCGACATTGTGGGTTCGATTCTCGGATTGACCTGTCCGGTAGAGCGTTGCACTCACTATAAATCTGGCGACCCGAATTCGATTCCCGGACGGTGACATTGCTTTCGTTGTGATTGATCATGAAATCCTTTCTACGGTCATTCGCACTGTACCTCTGCTCTGGCAATAGTAGAAGTAACCAGTTCCTTGCGAACGTGGAAAGGCAAACTAGTATAAAGTAAACTCGTCTGACACAGCCTGTCCAGTGTATATCGAATGACATCGGGAAGCTGAATTCTGTGCCTCTGGTAATATTTCTATGAATGTGGCTTACTGTCGTGATCCGGAGTGAAAACTACCAATACCACCACCACTTTAGCTCGACTATCCAAGAACCAATACTCTGGCCGGGCTTTTTCTTGAATTATCGCCCATTGTGATCATTGAGAGAAATTTCGATGGCGCGAGATTTAGAATCTATACGTCCTCTGAATTGAATTCACTTAAAACCATCGCACATGCGGATTGAGAAATCTGATAGTAAAATTATAGGTCAATAGCAAAGACCTATAACTCTAGATTATCTCTAGTATGAATTCAAACTGAATAATAGCCATTTTCTGGACTTTTTCTGAATATTACAACCTATGGAATTTTGACTTGTGAATTCATACATTTAAAGTGTGTATTTTCTTTTACTTTTAAAGTCAGAGAATAGTTTGAGAAAGATGTCCTACTTCAAATATACTGTATCGATTGAAATAAGTGTGCACCTAATCTTGCTTTTAAGCTAATAAAATAACAAAAACTGAATACCGAATTTAATTTTTGAACAACCTTTTATTGTAGCTTATCGTTTAAAGGTCAAATTGATTGAACTTGTACTCTTTGATTCAGATGCCGTTTCCCCGTCGAATTTTCCAAAACATGCACACACGTAACAGGTCGAACAACTTTGAGCACAATCGATGGTTCACAGAAATTACATGGAGGCAACCACACAGCCTCATAAGTTCGAACAAACCAGGAACAAACCTAGAGAACGCCTGGGGCTTACAAAATGCTGAGAATATCACAAAGATCAAGACCTTGATGCCCAAGACGAAGCCAACAGACAACGCACTGAGCTCCGGCGTTTGCTTTGAAAGCTTAACAGACACAACAGGAGCTTCATCAGTAGCAATGAAAACAGCAACCAGGCAAACAGCAAGCAGCTAGTGTATCATGTCATGTGGTGCGGATAACCAAGACAGCAGCCGGGACATCCGGCGTTATAAAAGCTAAACGATCAGCAGCTCACAGCGCAGTGCAAATCTCAACTGGCGATGAGCGATCATCTGGAAAGTGTGGAAGTAGCAGTTTTCGTAATGCCAGTGAGGATTCCATTCAAGAGAGAGTCGAGTTGTCACACAGCGAGTCGGCGTTCAAATTATAATGAAGGGAATAGCTGCTCTCCACTAAACATTGTTCTTGTATGTGTATTTTTATATCTATCTCTGTGATATTGTGAGTTCTTACAATAGTTTAGTAATTAATTTTTCTTATTTTAATAATTTTTTAACCATTAAAGCCGAAAAATCAATGTAATGTTTACATTAATTCCGTATGCACTACGTTCCCTTATACACACATAACTATAGTCTAAAGGATATTTGCATATCAGGCGATGGTTATTGGCGTCCAGATTTGGACAATGTACTCGAGTCTTCATGCTTCAGAAGAGGCACAATATTGCTCGAGTTATGAGGACACGGATAGAATTCACTCGCAGAAATCCTAAAAGACGTCATTCAAATAGAAATATTGTAACAGGAAGTTAAGAATGTCATGCGCAGGCAGGCGGAAAATGCAACACACGCAAAGCAAAGAATGACAAGGACTAGGAATCTGTCAGAGAGTAGCTCTGAAAGTGACAACGGTTAAGATACGGTATATGATTTTTTTAAATGCCAAAAGGCAAGTACAAAAACTGAACATATGTCAATGAGACGGAAGATTAATGACAGAAGGATATTAATGGTGGCGTGGATGTATGAATGAATGATGAACTGTTGTTGGTAAGATTGATAGTGGTGACAATGATGTTGGTGGTGTTTGGTGATTGTGTTAATAATGATGATGTTGGTGGTAATAATTGATGGCAGTTGTTGTTGACAATGATGTTTATGGTGGTGATGAATATGCTAATGATGATGGTGATGTGTTGTTGTAATGAATTGGTGATGGTTGTTTGTGACAATGATGTTTATGGTGGTGATGAATATGCTAATGATGATGGTGATGGTTGTTGTAATGATTGATGATGGTTGTTGTGACAATGATGTTGGTGGGTGTGATGGTGGCGGTGGTTTTTGTGTTTGTATTAATAATGATAGGGGTTGGTGATAGATATGTTCAATGAATGATTTGAATGTTGGTGTAATAATTGATGACAGGTGACAATGATGTTTAAATGGTGGTGGAGGATGTGTTAATGATCGGAGGATGATGTTGTGACTGATGATGGTTGTGGTGACAATGAATGTTATGGTAAGTAAGTGGTGTTGGTTAAATTATTTTGATGGTGGTGGTAATGAATAAATGATAATGCATTGTGGTGTAATGATGTTTGTAGTGGTAGAGGTGGGAATTGTGTTAATAATAGATGGTGAAAGTTGGTAATGAAATGAATTGATTGTATTGTTGACAATGGTTGATCCTTGGTAGTGGTGGATGTTTTGTTTCTGATGATGATAGATAAAAGATCTATGGTGGTAACGATTGAATGATAGTTGATGATAGTTGTGGCTGTGAATATTTTAAATGATGATAATGGTTTTGTGACAACTAAAGTAAGTAGCAATTGGATGGATCATGCTTTAATGACACATTAATGTTTTTTTTATTGACCAATGCTGTTAGTCGCGTGTGATGGATATGTTAATGTATACTGATGGTGCGCGGTCAATACTAATAGGTGATGGTAATGACAAGATCGGTTGTTTTGGATGTGAAAACTGATGAAACGCTGGGTGCGGCGTATTGATTAAATGATGGTTCGTGGTGACATAGCGATCTTGGGTGGTGGATGATAGTGAAATGATATGATAGTTTGAATTGACAATGATGTAGTGATAATATACGAAATGGATATGTTTAATGATGATGATGATATGATCGTACAGTAATGATTAATTATGAAATTGTGGTAGATGTTGTGTTGTGTTTGGATGTATTTAAATGACGCACCGTGATGAATGGAACGGTGAATGATGACAGATAGCAAAGTCTCTGGTAACAAAAAGAAGTTGGTGGTGATGGTGGGTGTGTTAATGATGATGGTGGTACTGGTAATAATCGATAATGATTGTGGTGTCAGTGGTGGATTTGTTAATGATTGTAATGGTGGTAGTAATTATTAATGATAGGTTGTTGTGATGGTGGTAATAATTGAAACGTGTTGTCTCAGGTACATGCTCATCACTGCGACGCCAGGATATACGTCATATGAGCCGCGTAACGACAAAACCAACATAGTACATTTGCGACCAGCATGAATCCTGACCAGCCTGCGCATCCGCGCAGTCTGATCAGGATCCATGCCGTTCGCTTTCAGTTTCTCTACTTGTAATAGAGTTGGTAAGCGAACAGCATGGATCCTGATCAGAATGCACGGATGCGCAGGCTGGTCTGGATCCATGCTGGTCGCAAACGCACTATGTTGGTTTTCTCGTGACGAGGCTCACATTATGACGTTCAGTCTTTTAACCCCGCCCACACCACGGCGCTCACGCGCCGTCACACTCCCCCCTCCCATCGGCGCACGCACAGCATTTGATTTTATAATAATTTTATTTTTTTTTTTTATTTCTTTTTTTTTTTTTATTTTTATTATATGTTTTTTTTTTTTATTATTTTTTTTTTTGTTTTTTTTACTTTTTTACCCTTGTTTTTCCCGCACTTTTTTTATTTAATTCATAATACTGGTAATGTTCCAAGCCAAAAACAAACGCTGGGAGCCTAAAGAAAATGGGTGAATATCGCGTTTCTCTCTTTCTCATTTTTGTATGGGCAGACTTGTGAAGGCTCAAAATAATACAAAACAACAAGTCCTTTGGAAACTAATGAATCTTTTTTAAAATCATGTAAAATAATTTTTCGAAAAATTTCGCCCCTAAAAACTTGGTTAATTCAGGCTACCGAATAATGCATGAGAATGCGCGTTTTGTGTAAATATGTTGGCGGACAAACAAAATAGCTTCAGATATTGATATAAATGGGTATCTAAAATACCTTTCTGATTTTATAAAGATTTAATCCCTCAAACTTTTGACAGTCTACATAAGTTATCGTAAACAATAAATATAAATGAGTTTCCCCAAGATTGCCTGAATTCCATACTGCTAAAGTCATATACACGTGACACTGATTACAATTTATATTTAAACCACCTTTAATGCTCCAAGTACCACAACGTCCGATCTATTACATTTGTAGAAAGCACAATGTGAGCCTATATAATTTCAATTTATTTACCGAAGAGAGATTCTAAATATCGAGAGTATAATGTTAGAAATGTACACCAGCTATAATAAAACAAGCTATATCCTAGAAAAAAAGATAGTCTATACATTGTAAGACATAAAACATATAGGTCTCTAAATCTCTAATAGCTATTACCTGACTGTTTTTTGCAGGAGTATGAAAAAAGTACGGGAACCCTGAGCGAGAGTAAACCGCGACTCGGTTTTGTAAATCAATCGACACGAGAGAGAACAATCGAAAAGCGTTTATGCTGCAGCGCTGCTATCAAGACACGGATTTCGAGGATATTATTACATGTGTAATTTTTTTTCAATCTATAAATAAATATGTATGTATTTAATATACCATGAGAGTCTGAATCTTATGGAATTAAGTGCAACTTTCAGACTTATCACATTGAAAATGCAATAAGAGGTTGCTATACATATTGACATGCAACGTCAGGCGATCTTAATTTGAAATTTACTAGCGCGAGTTTGATAATTAAACGACAGAGACAGAAAGATGCAGATTATTGAAATTGTGTCCTTCAAGATATAAATATACAAGAGGCCACTTGAAATGCAACGTGTTCAAATGCACCACAGAAAGTGCTATGTAAAAACATCGTATCATACATGAAGAGAAAAGATTAGAGAGAGTACAGCTAGGAATTCATAATAGCGGCGAGATAATATATCGCGTCGATATTCACACGGAAAAGCGCCGCAATAGATTCAATGGAGAGGCGACGTCACAATAGATAATGCTCTTGTGTTGCATAGGTGCGGACATGTGTATAGCTATTACTTAAATCAATTGCATCAACAATTGTAAATAGAAAAAAGAACTTGAGATGATCAATTTTTTATAATCAAAATTAAATCGTTATTGAGTCAAAATCGGATCGCGAGCAATGTAGAGCAAAATACAGACGAGTTAAAAATAGGTTTACAATCTATAGCGAGAGATTATGGATTTTCATATTTATTCCATTTTTGGTAATATCTGTAAACAGTCTTGAGAGCGAGAGATAATGCAAGGAAGATTAGATGTATTTGACTGGCTTGTTATTCCATAGAGGAGAGAACGAACACAAGAGGTACAATAGTCCTGACTTTATGAGCGAATGAACACTCAGAATATAAGTTCTATTAAACGAGTAGAGAGAAAGCTATAGGAGATACTTTAAATTGTCTATAATCTAAAAAAAAAAAAAAACAATAAATGTAGAATTCACTAGTTTCAGAGAATCATAGCCGCGTATTTATTCTAGCGCATGTTGATGACACACAGCATAAATAATCAAAAAGCAGAGAATTTCAAAGAAGGAACAATTGGTGAAAGCCAGAAAGTTGGAAGGCACCCTAAAGTGAGCGCAGTCTCGAGAAAATGACATCCAACAAGAGATCGAGAGCAGTGCAGACGGGTTAGGGTGTGCCAGTTCGAGCGAGAGAATATACTTGCGCAGATGCGCGAGGGATGAGCGCAAACACTAATGAGTGAGAAATCCACTATCTGGATAACAACAATATTCGAAAAAGTGGAGAGATCGACGTAAGTTTGATAACTCATAACGTTTAAATTATCCCTTTGCAATAGATAGACATATAAAATACAATAATTAATTATATTTTATTTCTTAAAAATTCGCACCGCGCCCTCGCTATTAGCGTGTTTTCGCTACACGCCCCGCCATTAAAACTTGATAATTTTCGACTTTTCGCTTGGCGGGGTCGCGGGGCGAAAACACGAATGGCACTAATCAGCCACCATAAATAACACATTCCACCATATTTTACGACTACTGATCTATAAAGATGTTGAGTTTAGAAATGTGTTCTCTAATATGGTCTAACAACGGAGAGAGTACATGATAAAATGCACGCCGTTCCATAAGCTTTGCATCAGCACAAGTCTAGGGAACATCATGTTAAACAAGGCGATTCAGTGAGAACATGGAGTAAGTAAAGAGCAGAGCTTATAGCCGACACATATCACAATATATCGCGGATGAGTATGCGTCGACAGAGCGAAGCAAGACGTGTTGCTCAATGGAAATACTAAACGCGACCAGAAAAGTATGTAACTGATTAGGATAGTGTTTACACGAATCTTATGTATAAATAGTACAACAATGCGTACATGCTATTGTATTTTTTTGCACAAATGCGACACACGGTACGTTATCCAAAGAAGAGAGTCTGTTTAAACACTGCACATCCTATCATTCATTCTTCTCCATGTAACTGTCATCAATAGTATTGATACCTTAGATGAGAGAACAGTGAACACTCATTCTTACTTTCCATCACTTACTAATGAAAAAGTAACGAGCAGACCACGACCAAGTATGAGAGTTCATAAGTCTTAATTAGATTTAGTTGCCTTGTTTATCCATATAATATGATATTTCTGTTCGTATGATATATACGTAAAAATACCACATAAGCCGACTATATATCGATAGAGTTAAATGAGTGAGATAATTACATAATCATTAATTGAAGAATAAGCATAAAATATGAACACTCAGGACATTTCAAAGAGATTAACCAAACCACATTACAAGTCAACTGTGACATAAACACATGAGCAGCAGAAGCATTTGTCTTAACAGTAATAAATTTCAATATTATGCTATAATAGTATTCTTATATTCATATTACTCATAAGTTTCCATCGTTATCATTAGCGAGCTTAATTTCAAGGCTGTCTCATAAACAATGTTTTCACCCTTAACGGTAGAATCATCCATTTCTCCTATATTCGAGGTAACGCCTATAGAGGAAATTGAAAATTTGACAACCATAGGACAGTTAATATGTCTTAAATGTCCACAGAAATTTGTATGCAAAATTTAAAACAAATTTAAGCAGTGTGCTCAGGTATAATAATGAAAGTTATGGCGACAATTTTTTATGAAAACTAAAACTCTTCAGCCATCAGAAGAAGATTGAGCGAGAGAGATGAAGGAAACTTTCTAAAATAATCTATCAATCAATCATCAATTAATGAAAAAGGTATTTCACATTTTGCTCATTGATAGAAGAATAATTTAATGAATTGTAGGTAACAATCCCGCCGAAAATTAAATGAAGATATTCACTGGACATTATAATGTGATGTTGTGTCATAGATTAAAATCTTATTCTAGAGTGTATTCACAGCGAGCATTCCTTTCAATATGACAAAAAATATAAGACACGCTTATGCTCTAATCATAATACCGAATTAAATCCATGAAAATGAGCAATGATGTTTTCAACAGCTGCAAAGCTAATTTCTCCAAAATAAAGATATTGGAACCTTTCGATTTCAATTAATTTTTAACTTGAAAAACATCATGTTAGGTGATTAACACATGTAGTCTTAAGGTGAAAGGTCATACACACGTCATGGAAAATTTACCAGACGCTGGGTGTACACAAGGGAAGAAAAAATCATAACACAGTTTCATTTACCAATTTAAATTTATAAATAAACCATGGATAATTTAAATGAATAAGTATTAAGATTGCAAACAATGAACTTATTAAGAAATTACTTAATAACTGATTAAAAAAAAAATCGGATAATTTACACAGGTGGTGTCACGAGGGCCGGGACGGCGACGTACACTAATCCACTTATATATAATTAACGTATCCCATTAGCTGTAGAAATAACACAGGATTTTTACATAGTCTTGGGCTAAAAAGAAAGTGCATAAAAGTAACTAAAAATGAATGAAATAATGATAAGCTTTTCGGTAACATTAACATGTTTCCAGTAGTGTCTGGTAAATGTTGCTTTCAGTATTCAGTTATACACCTGAATTTGTGTCTCAAAGTAGAAAATTTTAAGAAAAAAAAAACTCATTAAAAAATTTCAATCATCTAAAAATAAAATCGCTAAATTAAATGTTTACATACAATAAAGATTATGAGTAAGAGTCAATCAAATTCACAACAAAGCATCAGAGCCTAAGTACAAATGCATACCGGTGCATTATTTGTAAGCACGAAGACACGGTGCATTGTTTGTATAATACGAAGACAACCGGTACGAAGACAAATTATCAATTGCAATAATACAACACCTTTTACTCTTTTACTGTAATCCGGACCATGACAGAGAACAGATTAGTTTCCACAGTAATCACTAATACATATTACAGATATCAAAAATCAGTGTGCAGAGGATTAAAAAGAGTAAAATCAAATAACCTAACTCAAAGAGGTCGTCAATCAACCACGTCCGCCATTATTACAAAATGTGTCTAGCACGGGTACCAACTTAAAATACGGCAATGGAAGATTTTTTGGCGCAACGGATACGCAAACATATTACTTTGCATGTCTGCAACACGACAGCATCAATTAGAGAAAAGACACGTTTTCTTAATGTATTTATTATAAAAATAAATCGAATAGACGTAGAATTAATAAAGTTATTAAAAACATGATTAAACACATACAGTAATTTGGTAAAAGGTAAAATGAACTTTCAGGACCGATTAATCTGGGCAGGTGCTGCGTATATTGGTTTCCCAACTATGAGTAAGAGTACACTTTGCATATTTAGCCCCGCCTATAAATAAAGCACGAATTTCTTATAAAGCGTTATCATTCATGATTAAAATAGACTATAAATCTGTGGAAATTATCAGTGTTACTGTATGTAAGTGCATATGCTTAATCCTCCTAATAAATTTATGCATATGTCTAGAAAATGGAAACAGGCTTTAAACGTCAGGACATACAACTGTAGAATAATGGTTTTTCATTCATATGCCTAATAATTTTAATCAGCAGATGAACCTATGTTAGGATATCAAGTAAGATTATTATAGGACCATCTGAATGCACTTGTACAACAATGTATACTTATGTTCATTAAAGATATATGAGTAATCACATTATAAACAGGACCGAAAGAGATCATCTGCATGAACATATACTAGTTTTTATAGAAGATGCATGAGAGGTTAATGTAAGATGAGCAGGGATCATCTAGATGTAATATACATTAGTAGTGATGGAATATATATAAGAAAGGGTCATCTGGTCTTTAAGGTGTATAAAACACTGTTTAGTTTTCTTTAAAGAACATATGTGAGGGAAATACATATAAACATTTTTATTACTGGAACAGATATAAGGGTAACTCGTAAGATGCCCAGGGGATTATTCTAGATGTACATATACTATAGTTTTCATGGAACAGAAATAAGGGGATCATGTAAGATTACAAGATCATCTGGATGTACATAAACTTTTTTTCATTACATATCAGATGTAAGGGGATCAAATAAAATGACCAAGGGATCATCTAGATGTACATATACTATAGTTTTCATTGAACAGAAATAAGGGGATCACGTAAGATGACCAGGTGACATTTAGATGTATATACTCTTTTTCATTCTGGAACATATATGAGGGATCAAATAAATGACAAGGGGATCATCTATATGTACATAAACTCTTTTTTTTATTATGGAACAGATGTAAGGAGATCATGTAAGAATACAAGGGGAATATCTAGATGTACATATACTATAGTATTCATTGAAAATAAATAAAGGTATCACGTAAGATGATAAGGGGATCACGTAGATGACAAGGGGATTCATGTAGATGTACATTTAATATAGTTTTAATTGAACAGAAAGAAATAAGGGGCTCACTTACGATGACCAGGAGATCATATAGATGTACATACTCTTTTTCATTTGGAACAGCTATGAGGGTATTTCGTAAAATGACAAGGGATCATGTAGATGTACATATGCTATAGTATTCATTGAGAAAAGAAATAAGGGATCACGTAAGATGACAATGGTATCATCTAGATGTTACATATACTATAGTATTCATTGAACAGAAATAAGGGGATCACGTAAGGTGACAAGGGGATCATCTAGATGTACATATACTACCAGGAGATCATATAGATGTACATACTCTTTTTCATTATGGAACATATATGAGGGGATCGCGTAAAATGACAAGGGGATCATGTAGATGTACATATACTATAGACTTCATTGAACAGAAATAAAGGGATCACGTAAGATGACAATGGTATCATGTAGATGTACATATACTATAGTATTCATTGAACAGAAATAAGGGGATCACGTAAGGTGACAAGGGGATCATCTAGATGTACATATACTTTAGTATTCATTAAAAGAAAAAGGGGATCACGTAAAACAAGGGGATCACTACATGTAAGTACAAGGGATCATCATTTATGAGGGGATGTACATATACTATAGTATTTCATTGAACAGAAATAAGGGATCACGTAAGATACAAGGGTATCATCTAGATGTACATATACTATGGTATTCATTGAACAGAAATAAAGGGGATCACGTAAGATGACAAGGGATCATCTAGATGTACATATACTATAAGATTCATTGAACAGAAATAAGGGGATCACGTAAGATGACAATGGTATCATCTAGATGTACATATACTATAGTATTCATTGAACAGAAATAAGGGGATCACGTAAGGTGACAAGGGGATCATCTAGATGTACATATACTATAGTATTCATTGAAAAGAAATAAGGGGACCACTTATGATGACCAGCGGATCATATAGATGAACACATACTTTAGTTTTCATTAAACAGAAAGAAATAAGGAGATCAGATAAGACGACAAGGGGATCATCTATGTGTACATACTCTTTTTCATTCTGAAACAGATATGAGGGGATCGCGTAAAGTGACAAGGAGATCATGTAGATGTACATATTCTATTTTTTATTATGGAACAGATACATTTAATAAAGGGATCACGTTAGATGACAATGGTATCATCTAGATGTACATATACTATAGTATTCATTGAACAGAAATAAGGGGATCACGTAAGGTGACAAGGAGATCATCTAGATATATATATACTATAGTATTCATTGAAAAGAAATAAGGGGATCACGTAAGGTGACAAGGGGATCATCTAGATGTACATATACTATAGTATTCATTGAACAGAAATAAGGGGATCACGTAAGATGACAATGGTATCATCTAGATGTACATATACTATAGTATTCATTGAAGAGAAATGAGGGGATCACGTAAGGTGACAATGGGATCATCTATATGTACATATACTATAGTATTCATTGAAAAGAAATAAGGGGATCACGTAAGGTGACAAAGGAATCATCTACATATACATATACTATAGTATTCATTGAACAGAAATAAGGGGATCACGTAAGATGACAATAGTATCATCTAAATGTACATATACTATGGTATTCATTGAACAGAAATAAGGGGATCACGTAAGGTGACAAGGGGAGCATCTAGATGTACATATACTATAGTATTCATTGAAAAGAAATAAGGGGATCACGTAAGGTGACAAGGGGATCATCTACATGTACATATACTACAAGGAGATCATATAGATGTACATACTCTTTTTCATTTTGGAACAGCTATGAGGGTATCGCGTAAAATGACAAGGGGATCATGTAGATGTACATATACTATAGATTCATTGAACAGAAATAAAGGGATCACGTAAGATGACAATGGTATCATCTAGATGTACATATACTATAGTATTCATTGAACAGAAATAAGGGGATCACGTAAGGTGACAAGGGGATCATCTACATGTACATATACTACCAGGAGATCATATAGATGTACATACTCTTTTTCATTTTGGAACATATATGAGGGGATCGCATAAAATGACAAGGGGATCATGTAGATGTACATATACTATAGACTTCATTGAACAGAAATAAAGGGATCACGTAAGATGACAATGGTATCATCTAGATGTACATATACTATATTATTCATTGAAAAGAAATTAAGGGATCACGTAAGATGACAATGGTATCATCTAGATGTACATATACTATAGTATTCATTGAACAGAAATAAGGGGATCACGTAAGGTGACAAGGGGATCATCTAGATGTATATATACTATAGTATACATTGAAAAGAAATAAGGGGATCACGTAAGGTGACAAGGGGATCATCTAGATGTACATATACTATAGTATTCATTGAAAAGAAATAAGGGAATCACTTATGATGACCAGCGGATCATATAGATGAACACATACTTTAGTTTTCATTAAACAGAAAGAAATAAGGAGATCAGATAAGACGACCAGGGGATCATCTATGTGTACATACTCTTTTTCATTCTGGAACAGATATGAGGGGATCGCGTAAAATGACAAGGGGATCATGTAGATGTACATATTCTATTTTTTATTATGGAACAGATACATTTAATAAAGGGATCACGTTAGATGACAAGGGTATCATCTTGATGTACATATGCTATAGTATTCATTAAGTTTTATTGACTGATATAAGTCATATTTGGTATTTAGATTTATGCAATGAGCGTTCCTGTATTTGTGGTGTTAAGACACTAATGAAAATGATATTTTAACTGTCCTTGTACAGCCTCCATTTGTTGGTAAATGTGTGGTGCAAATATGCAGCTTTTGGGAGCATAATTTGCCCTCAATGATATTTTTTGAAACTCATGTTAGTAAGAAATTATATCAAACTCATGATTAATATGTTGTATTTTACTTGTTTCTTAGGTGAGTGTACCAGGGCAACATGATGCTCTTGTTTAATCAGTACTCTCCTTTAATTCATAAGTCACATAAACTACGCATCTTCAGGCAACACTTCCAAAGTGTAAAGAATTGTCAACATTAAAATCTCTAATCTTTTTGATAGTGTTATAACAATGCTACTGAAAATTTGTTTTATAGTGGTGTAAACATTACTGTTGACATACTTGATATTGCAATCGGTTGTCGACCTAGCCAGTTTGATAATTTTAGACATTTTACTTTAAATAATTCTAACCAGAGATATTCATACTCGTAACAACTGTAATAACAAATCTTATTCCAAAAGTAAATAAGACTAATGATTTTGATAAATGTCTTGTCGCTGTTAGGAATTTATTTAATCTTCTTAGATTTGAGTTTCTGCTATATGCGTATAACCATGTTTCGTTAAGTTTAATGCATAATAATTCTGGCGTTAACGTGAATCGTAACTGAATGAAACGATTAAGACTGCTGGAAATGATTAACGTTGAAGTAAATATAATAATTATTTTAATGTTAAATCATGACAGGACCAAAAAAGATAGATGTTGTATCTGTAAACGTCTTCTAAGAACTTATTTCATATCAATTAAGTGCATTATTTAATTAAATCTACCTAACAACCATCCGCATAAATCTGTAAAAATACAATTTTACAAAATTCAGCAGCTTAACATGTAGATGCACAGTAATAACGGAAATGAAGCCATGAACATTAATTCGATGAACAAGAAAAATTTTCATCAATATTTTGCTATTTCCTATATACTTATGCCTACAAGTCTCGCTGGTCCATTCATACAGGATCTCGCTACTTTATTTTCTTCATTTAATAGTTCTGGTTAGTTTGTTTCAATTACTCAAACGCAACGTACTTCCTCATTCAACTTCTTTCAAATTAGACCCCCAGTGGTCTCGAACTGATCTATTCAGACATTCTCCAAACATCTCAGTCAAAGCTTTTATGAATAATTGATATTGTCACAAATGCAAGGATTCGCCAAAACATTAAAATCAAGGTTCCTTTGAATAACTGCTATTGTTCTCTTAAACCAACATGACCAACATAGATGCTGACTTTGCCAAAACTTTTAAATAGTTTATATATTATCCTACTTTCTTCCATGCGTTACCAATAGATTGAAATACCATTTTATCAAAACAATTATTTTTATTAACGCTTTGTAATATTATCAATTACTGTAATAACTTACTTTTTCTTTCTCTTATTTTATCTTTTTCAAGTATTTGTTTAAACATCTGGCTAGTATTCTATACCATTCCTTTAATATTGTTCAAATCTTTTCAAGTTATTGTGTTCGGTTCATGTTGTTTTGTTTAATCATGAAGTTTTAAAAGCTATACAGAGTGAAACTAGCCGTGAGGAACATTTTTTTAATCCTGAAATGTTTAGAATACATGATTTTGTGAAAACTTTTTTTAACTATATGCTTTGTTTTTCATATTTTTCCAGATGGATTCAAATTGTTTTTCTCCTTGCTTCAAAAATTAGGTGACCTTAAAAAAGTAAATAGTTGAAACTTTATTATAAAATTACTTTAATTACTATTTCTGCCAAATTTGGGATATATCATTTCAAACAAAAGTTGAAAAGAATACTTTTTAAGTGATTTGGATTAAAAAAGGACCATCAACTATTACTTCATTCGCAGCCATAATTACAACCTTTACAACATTGGTACGACTTCTTATCAAACTTACTAAATTCTTTCTTTGAATTTACTTCAACTTTTGCTATTGTTGTTTCACAAGAAAATGGGAAACTGTATTAAGCATTTGTTATTTTTAGAACACCTTTTGATGTTGCCAACGGAAAATTATTTAGCATACAGGGCTTTCGGGAAATTTGTCAAAATATAACAGACAGTGTTTAATCACATGTGTGACATATTGTAAAATTTCGAGATAATTTTGTGAGATTTACGGCCTTAGTACTTTTTACATTCTGCTTGGATAAATTATGTCTATTTTTATACTTAACATGCTCATGTCTTTATGCTGAATAAATATTGAATTTGAAATGAAATGAATTGTTGCTAATGATTTACTTCTAAACTAATCTCAGTCTATTCCTTGTCAAGCCATTTGATTCCCTGTTACATGCTTGATCCTATAATACATGTATATGTTTGGTAGAATATTATCTGTTTTACATCTCTATTATCCCCTAGTCAATCCATTTGTTCCTCTATCATATGTCTGAAGGTATATTTTTTGTTGTACGTCTGTACAATACCCTAGTCCATCCATTTGATCCCCTCTGATTTGTTTGCCCTTAGTCATTCAATTTTACCCCCTCTGATATGTTTGAAAAGGCATTCTCTGTTGTACATCTATACCATACCGTAGTACATCAAGTGGACACCCTTTACACGTTGACTAGTATGTTCTCTTTTATATATCCATTTGATTCCCTTTTAAATGTTTGAAGGTAAATTCTGTGTTGTACATCTGTATGATCCCCTCGTCCATCCTTTTGATCCCCTCTTATATTTTATAGTATATTCTCCTTTGTACATCTGTCTGATCCCCTCGTCCATCCATTCGATCCCCTTTTATATTTTTGATAGTATATTCTCAGTTGTACATCTATTTGATCCCCAAGTACATCAATTTTTATCCTCTCTTGTATGCTTTATATAATGTTTTCTGTTGTAAATTCATATGATCCCCTACTCCATCTAATTGATCTCCTCTTAAATTTTTGATAGAATATTCTCCGTTGTACATCTGTATGATCTCCTTGTACACCCATTTGATTCCCTGTTATATGTTTGATAGTATGTTCTCTGTTGTACATCTATTTGATCCCTTAGTCCTTCCATTTGATCCCCTATCATTTGCTTGAAGGTATATTATCCTCATCTATATCACACTTGGTCTTACGTGATCCCCTGATATCTGTTCAATGAAAACTAAAGAATATGTACATCTAAATGGCCCACTGGTCATCTTACGTGATCCCCTTATATCTTTTCAATGAATAGTATAGTTTATGTACATCAAGATGTTTCCCTGGTCAACTTACGTGATCACCTTATATCTGTTCAATGAATACTATAGAATGTGTACATCTAGATGATCCCCTGGTCAGCTTCCATTATCCCCATATATTTGTTCCAACATATGAAAGAATATATGTACAGGTAAATGACCCCCTTGTCATCTTCCGTGATCCCTTTATTTCTATTCAATGGATACTATAGTACATGTAAATATAGTTGATCCCTTTGTCATCTTTTCGTGATCTCCATGTATCCGTTTAATAATTAGAAAGAGTATATGTACATCTTGATGACCCACTTGCCATATTACGTGATCTCCTTTTATCTGTTCAATGAATACTATAGAATGTGTACATCTAAATGATCCCCTGGTCCGATTACATGGTACTCACATATCTGTTCCATAATAAGAAACAATAAATGTACATGTAGATGATCCCCTGCTCATCTCACGTGATCCCTTTATTTCTGTTCAATGAAAACTATAGTATATGTACATATAGACGATCCCTTTGTCATCTTACGTGATCTCCTTAGATCTGTTCAATGAATACTATAGTATATGTAAATCTGAATGATCCCCTGGTCAGCTTACATGATCCCCATTTATCTGCTCTAAAATATGAAAGCATATCAGTACATCTAAATGACCCCCTGGTCATCTAATGTGATCCCTTTATTTCTGTTCAATGGATACTTTAGTAAATGTAAATATAGTTGATCACCTTGTCATATTTCGTGATCTCCATATATCCGTTCCATAAATAAAAAGAGTATATGTACATTTAGATGATCCTCTGGTCATCTTATGTGATCCCCTTTTATCTGTTCAATGAATGTTATAGAATATGCACATCTAGATGACCCCCTTGTCATCTTACGAGATCCCCTGATATATGTTCAATGAATCTTATAGTGCACATCTAGACGATTTCCTGGTCATCTTACGTGATCCCCTGATATCTGTTCAATGAATATTATACTGTATGCACATCTAGACGATCCCCTGGTCATCTTACGTGATCCCCTGAATTATTTATGTTCAATAAAAACTATAACATATGTAAAATTAGATGATCCCCTGGTCATCATACGTTTTCCCCTTATATCCCTTCCATAATAAGAAAGTAGACATGTATATCTAGACGATCCCCTTGTCATCTAACGTGATCGGTATCCCTTTATTTCTGTTCAATGAATATTATAGTATGTGCACATCTAGATGATCCCCTGGTCTGCTTACATAATACCCATATATCTGTTCCATAATAAGAAAGAATAAATGTACATGTAGATGATCCCCTGCTCATCTCACGTGATCCCTTTATTTCTGTTCAATGAATGCTATAGAATATGTAATATAGACGATCCCTTTGTCATCTTACGTGATCTCCTTAGATCTTTTTAATGAATACTATAGTATATGTAAATCTGAATGATCCCCTGGTCAGCTAAAATTATCTCCATTTATCTGCTCCAAAATATGAAAGCATATAAGTACATCTAAATGACCCCCTGGTCATCTAACGTGATCCCTTTAGTTCTGTTCAATGGATACTATAGTAAATTTTGATATAGTTTAACCCGTTGTCATCTTTCGTGATTTCTATATATCCGTTCCATAATTAGAAAGAGTATATGTACATGTAGATGATCCCCTGGTCATCTTATGTGATCCCCTTATATCTGTTCAATGATTCTTACAGTATATGCACATCTAGATGATCCCCTTGTCATCTTACAAGATCCCCTTATTTCTATTCAATGAAAATATAGCATATGTAAAATTAGATGATCCCCTGGTCATCTTACGTTATCCCCTTATATCCCTTCCATAATAAGAAAGAGTTCATGTACATTTAGATGATCCCCTTGACAGCTTACATGATAACCATATATGTGTTCCATAATAAGAAAGAATAAATGTACATGTAGATGATCCCCTGCTCATTTTCGTTATCCCTTTATTTCTGTTCAATGGATACTATAGTAAATG
Source organism: Ruditapes philippinarum (assembly GCF_026571515.1). Taxonomy (NCBI): domain Eukaryota; kingdom Metazoa; phylum Mollusca; class Bivalvia; order Venerida; family Veneridae; genus Ruditapes; species Ruditapes philippinarum. Next base: position 22,848 of record NW_026858177.1, read on the forward strand.
TAAATATAGTTGATCCCCTTGTCATCTTTCGTGATCTCCATATATCCTTTCCATAATTAGAAAGAGTAGATACATGTAGATAATCCCCTGGTCATCTTACGTGATCCCCTGATATCTGTTCAATGAATCTTATACTATATGCACATATAGACGATCCCCTGGTCATCTTACGTGATCCCCTTATTTCTGTTCTGGTCAGCTAAAATTATCCCCATTTATCTGCTCCAAAATATGAAAGCATATAAGTACATCTAAATGACCCCCTGGTCATTATAGGTGCTCCCTTAAATTCTGTTCAATGGATACTATAGTAAATTTTGATATAGTTGAACCCGTTGTCATCTTTCGTGATCTCCATATATCCATTCCATAATTAGAAAGAGTATATGTACATGTAGATGATCCCCTGGTCATCTTATGTGATCCCTTATATCTGTTCAATTATTCTTACAGTATATGCACATCTAGATGATCCCATTGTCATCTTACAAGATCCCCTTATTTCTATTCAATGAAACTATAGCATATGTAAAATTAGATGATCCCCTGGTCATCTTACGTTATCCCCTTATATCCCTTTCATAATAAGAAAGAGTTCATGTACATTTAGATGATCCCCTTGACAGCTTACATGGTAACCATATATGTGTTCCATAATAAGAAAGAATAAATGTACATGTAGATGATCCCCTGCTCATTTTCGTGACCCCTTTATTTCTGTTCAATGGATACTATAGTAAATGTAAATATAGTTGATCCCCTTGTCATCTTTCGTGATCTCCATATATCCTTTCCATCATTAGAAAGAGTAGATACATGTAGATAATCCCCTGGTCATCTTACGTGATCCCCTGATATCTGATCAATGATTCTTATACTATATGCACATTTAGACGATCCCCTGGTCATCTTACGTGATCCCCTTATATCTGTTCAATGAAAAGTACGGTATATGTACATTAAGATGATTCCCTGGTCAACTTACGTGATCACCTGATATCTGTTCAATGAAAACTATAGTTTATGTAAATCTAGATGACCCACTTGTTATATTACGTTATCTCCTTATATCTGTTCAATGAATACCAAAGTATGTGTACATATAGATGATCCCCTGGTCAGCTTACATGATACCCATATATCTGTTCCGTAATAAGAAAGAATAAATTTACATGTAGATGATACCCTTGTCATCTAACGTGATCGGTATCCTTTTATTTCTGTTCAATGAATATTATAGTATGTGCACATCTAGATGATCCCCTTATCTGCTTACATGATACCCATTTATCTGTTCCATAATAAGAAAGAATAAATGTACATGTAGATGATCCCCTGCTCATCTCACGTGATCACTTTATTTCTGTTCAATGAATGCTATAGTATATGTACATATAGACGATCCCTTTGTCATTTTACGTGATCCCTTTATTTCTATTCAATGGATACTATAGTAAATGTAAATATGGTTGATCCCCTTGTCATCTTTCGTGATCTCCATATATCCGTTCCATAATTAGAAAGAGTATATGTACATGTAGATGATCCCCTGGTCATCTTATGTGATCCCCTTATATCTGCTCAATGAATACTATAGTATATGTACATCTAAATGATCCCCTGGTCATCTTACGTGATCCCCTGATATCTGTTCAATGAATCTTATACTGTATGCACATCTAGACGATCCCCTGGTCATCTTACGTGATCCCCTTATTTCTGATCAATAAAAACTATAGCATATGTAAAATTAGATGATCCCCTGGTCATCTTACGTTATCCCTTTATATCCCTTCCATAATAAGAAAGAGGACGTGTATATCTAGATGATCGCCTGGTCACCTACGTGATCCAATGATATCAGTTCAATGAAAATTATTTTATGTGTACAAGTAGATGATCCCCTGGTCATCAAGTACGTGACCCGCTGATATCTGTTCAATGAAAAGTATAGTATATGTACATGGTCATCTTACGTGATCGCGTTGTATCTGTTCAATGAAAACTATATAGTATAAACTTGGTCCTCTTATAATGTGATTCCTAATATATTTTTCATATGAACAAAACTATACATTGTATGTATATTCAGATGATCCTTTAGTCATCTACCTTGATATCCTCACATAGGTTCATATGCTGATTAAATCATTTGGCATATGAATGAAAGCACCATTATTGCACGACTTAACACTTTAAAGCCTTTTTCCATTTTTATAAGACATTCGTGTATATTTATTAGGGGGATTAAGCATATGCACTTACATACAGTAACACTGATCATTTCCACAGATTTATAGTCTATTTTAATCATGATGATAACGCTTTATAAGAAATTCGTGCTTTATTTATAGGCGGGGCTAAATATGCAAAGTGTACGCTTACTCGATCCCTTTTTCCGTTTACCAATATACCGTGACGAATAGCGATTAAAGGGAGACAACACTGAAAAGGACAGTACGGATGTCCGGTTAGACGGACATTTTTTTCCGTCAAATAATGTGTCTTTTTTCTTATACCATTTCTAAAGACACATAGAACCATTTTATACCTATTACAAATTGGGGTTATGTGGCTAGGCACATAAATCCAGAAAGTCACATAAAGCTGTCCTGTACTAGCATGTAGACACATAAACAGGAATTGTAAGAGCGGACGCCCGGACGGACGGACGCCGGACGAAAAGCGATCACAAAAGCTCACCCTGTCACTTTGTGACAGGTGAGCTAAAAAACAACAAAAAAATAGATAAAGAAATGAATTTTACCTGTACTCATCATATTTCCTTTCATAAGATATAGATATAAGGCCTTCTTCAGCAGAGATGTCATGCATCTTTCTCCATGCAGGCCCTGTAACCAGGTTATCCACAAGTTTTCCCCAGCCTTTAATATATGTATCAGTAACAACTGGTTAGTTGATTAGTAATACTGAAGTTAACCTTGCTTATTCAACAAAATTGAAATTTGTAATATTGTTAAATTCTCTAAACTGTAATACTATGTTATTTGAAAGGGTATTGAAAATCTAACTACTAATAGTAAAGTGAAAAAAATTATAATGAAATCAATTTATCTGGTAAAAGGTAAAGATAGCCTAGGTATAAATCTTTGAAGAATAATCTATGTTCTGCATTGAAGTCTGTTTTAAAATACTTCATGTAAAAACAGACATTTAACTTTTAAATTTTCTTTCAAATCAAACATTTGAAAAGAATACATTGTATAAGTTCATAACAATGTGCTTAAATTTATTTCGAACAAAAACTCATTTTATCATAAAAATATTCAAATGAGCTGTTCCTGTACGAAAATTCTGAGCCAATTCTGTACAGACTCTGTACCAACTCTGGTTGTTATAGAGGCAGATTTTCATTTTTCTGTACAGAGTTGACACCGACACAGAATTGGACACAGAATCGGCCTAAGAAATATGTGATTTTCTGTGCAGAATAAAACAGAATCAAAAATTTTTCTGTACAGAAAAATTTTCACACAGATATTTTGCTCTTAGTTATTTTTAAAAGACAGATTTTCAATACTTAGAAAAAAAATTGAGGCAGAATTTACATAGACACACAGAATTTTAACACTTAGATAAATCTTGAGACAGAATTTACTTTTCTAGCCAGAATTTCACTCTGAGTTAATCTCAGAGTAGTAGATAGATATTCTGTAATATCAGGTGTAACCCCCATGTAACCCCTGTTGGTCAATTCAAATCTCTCAGACTGCCACACGAGGTTTTATTACACAAAGTGTCTTCACATTGGCAAAGATTAAAACATTGGCAAAGATTAATATGTTTTGTTTAGTTTATTTTTCTAATGATAAGTAAACAAGTTAGTTGTTGTGAAGAGCAATCATGTAGAGACTTGAAAATCTCAGATTTAGGGGCCAAAGAGGAATTATGATGGAATTATAATCAAAACCAGAGGTAAGATTTTGCTATGTTTTCTTTGAATTTTTCTTTGAATTATTTGGTTATACCTTCCACTGTAAATAAAAGAAATTATTTATACATCTTTTAATAGTCTATGAATTATCTATATTAGTTAAATTTACTCTGATTTGAGACAGACCACTATGGTCTAATGAGTATAAAATTAATGCACTGAGGTCAAAGCTGGGCCAGTGAAATTATTAGTTCATAAATTGCTTTTTGATCAGTTGATAGCTCAAGATCTATTTTTTTTTTAATTTCTTGCTCTATTATGCAATAAATAGTTTAGCTTTTGGTTTTGCTATTCTATAATTCAATTCATTTAGTTTAAATTAATCAATTCAAAACTCCCGGAAATTGTGTAGAATGTATGACCAGCAACGGTTGCTATGGTCAGTGCTTATCAGCAATTCTATTTTTAGAATATTGGCCACTTGTAAATCTCTCCTATTTTAAGTTATGTTGCAATTTACATGACTGTGTAGATTTGTAACACAAGCTTTCAGGTCAGGGATGATATATGTAACCAGTTTTGCTAGTCAGTGACTTTGATGTTACTGGGTGCAAATAAACTTAGGTTAATAGGGATACAATTGTAACTGTTTTATATACACATTGAAATTTTTTACAAATTTTGCATATCATTTAATAATAGAATGAACATAATTCAAATTCCTTTTTTTTACTCTAGATTATGTCAGGATGTGTGTGTGGTGCAAAGACAGAGACAAGCCAATTCCTGATGACAGCGCCCTCAACAAGGCTATTACTCATTGGATAGACCTCTCAGGAAAGAAATGAATAAAAATTGTTAATTAAAATTAATAAATAAGAAATGTTCAAAAGGAAAATTGATTTTGTTTTTAGCCAAAAAAACGAAAATCTGTACAGAATATTTTCTGTACAGAATTTTTTCTGTGCAGAATTCCCTTTCAGATATTTCCTATGGACAGGGTTAATTCTGTACAGAATATGAAGAAGCCCAGATTTTTTTTCTGCCCAGATTTTTTTTTCTGCCCAGATTTTTTTTTCTGCCCAGATTTTTTTCTGCCCAGAAAATAATCGGCTTAATTTAAATATTTCAGAAAAAATCTGTACAGATTTCGTTCTTTATCCTTATTGCTAAAATCTATTAATAGAATTCTGGTTCAACTTTGTTTCATTTGACCAGATTTTTTTCTGTACAGACTCTGTACAGAGTTTTCTAAATAAAGTCTGTACAGATTCTGTCTGCATTCTGCCCAGACTTTTTCGTACAGGTTACTTTCTTACACTTAATTTCTGCATCAGACATCCTTAAATAAATAAATAATCTGTAAGATGCCATGCATTTATAAGACCATCAAGAAAATAAGGATAGAAAATTGGTACCTGTGAACTTTTCAACATACGGCTGTTCCTTTTCACATTGTAAACTGAGATTGTACATCTCCGTGGCAACTCTCTCACCAAATCTAACTAAATCTGGTTCTATATCTATCAATACCTACAAACAATGTGATGAAACAACGTCAAAATCTAGACAAGTGGAATTCTCTTAAACAAAAGCTTCTGTGGCTTTTGCTAAAATTTTATTTTAGTAGTACTAGGGTAGTATTTAAGTCAAATTTTCAAGGTCCTGTAGTGACTATGTATATTTTATAATGAAAGAGCAGATTTCTTACATGAAGTGTAACAATGCATTCCTATTTATATTTGATACAATGATTTTGATTAGATTCATTTTCCTAAAAAAGCTAAAATTACAATGAATCTTACAAATGTCTATTACGCAATATGCTGGGTCAAATCAGAGACATATACAATGTATGTAGATAACAGAGATAGGCAACTTCCTAGCCAGTTAAGATATCATGTGTGTTTGTTAAACTTAAAAATGTAAAAATTAAAACTCAACCGGATATGAATATCAGTAAATGAAGAATATTCTGAAAGCTTGTACATTTGTCTATGGCTGTAGGTAAAAACATTAACAAAATTATACCTCATTTCTTGAAGGGAACTACTTATTAACTTTTGTTACAAAACTATGCATATGATGAAAAACTTGTTCAGTGGGTATGTTCTGCTAGGTTATTTCAAGTAAAATCCTAGAAAGTGTTACCAATATTTTAACATGCAGCAGTAGATAAAAGATTTAACATTCAAATGGTGTATACTATATAAGGCTCAAATCTACATCCATTCAGTTTTAATTGCTGCAACATGTCTAACTTTTTACTTTTTGATAGGCATGAGTGATATTTCAATGAAGAATATAGGAGCTGCTTATCTCTGTTATCTATATCTCTGTTCTAGCAAAATATTTCTCATTTCAAAAATGTTAAGACATGAGATTTAAGATTTACAAACATACCTTTTGTGGCACATATCTCTTTAAATAGGACTGGAGTAAAGCATCTTCAAGGTACTGGTTTCCAAGTACAGGTGCCTCTTGCACAAAGGTTCCTAGCCTTGCTCTTGCAAATGGGAAATCAAACTCTCTAACAGCCCCTTCAAATGATGAAGCCTGCGTGTGCTGGTCTCTGGAAAAGCCATTATGAATTGTCCTACTATGATGGGCTATAAGTGCCAGTGGATTTGAGGTCTGATGCAGAGTGAATAATTTCCTAACACAAGCTTGTTTGATTCTGCTTACAATCATTTTGCTGTCACTATAATGATCTTGTCATTTACTCATAGTATTCAAAACTTGGCTGAAAGAAAAAAATCAGAGTTAGTTGCTAATTAAATTCTATACACATGTAAGTCTACAATAGACAATAGGTGGCGCGATAGCTCAGTTGGTTAGACCACTGATTATCACTCCTGAGGTCCCGGGTTCGATCCTGGGTTAAAACCTTGGGATTTTTCAAAGACACTTTCAGTGTTTCCCACCTAACTAGAGGTGAACTGGTAAGAAATCCAGGTAATCCTCGCATGTATCAGTGCTATACACTGGGCATGTAAAAGAACCAAGGGGTCTATTCAATAAGAGCTAGGGACTGGTTCCCGGATTCCCTTGTATCTCTTAGCTGTCTCTTAAAAATGTATACAATGTATACCTGCTTAGAGTGATCGTAAACGATTTTAAAGCAGTATGATGTAGAACTGATGTAGAACTAGACAATTATTGGCCTTTTTGGAAAAACATGCATAGTGGACCCTGGAAGATGTTAAAATTATATTAGCATACTTGCTTAGAAGGGACTGCTGCTCCCCATCCACCCAAAACCACTGCTTTTAAGTTTTTAACATATTTCTTTCTAGCAGTACAAAAAAATCAGAATAACACCTACTTACAGAATAAAAGCAAAGTTATGGAAGCGTATTCACCCTTGTTTTAGGGTCCAATATACTAGATTCTATCCAACCTGTTTTAATACTATGAAAAACAACATTCATTACTCAGTTCTGATACAGGTAAACAATAAACAGTACTTCAAGGCTGAACACCAAGTCAAGCCAGAACAACAGCATTTATATTAGAATGGTCCACATTACAAGATTTACTAAGAGTGATATTAAAAAACTAGATACTTAAACATAAAGGAAAGGTATGGTAATTATATTCAAAAAGATAACTGACATTAAAATAAAATGGATATCATTCATTAAAAATAAGTTATCTCTTTATCATTTATATTGTCACAGCTTGAATGCTATGATATCCTCTGTGCTTCTTCAGTGAAAGTCAAGTCAGTTTCACAACTTTCTTTGATAAATCGGATTAAAAAGCAGTGACTCTACCTTTATAAACATCAAAGATTGACAGATTCTTTTGGACAAACGGCTAGTCACCTGTTTGACGTTTATCGGAAAATGCGGATTTGATCCATGTAGAAATTAGAGTGGTTGGACCAATGCTCGGTGCATACCAATGCTCGGCGTAAAAAAAATTTTTTTACAATATCTGAAAATGTCTCGAGTTATCTCCGATTTAGGTCACTGGTGCTTTTATTTACATCTTTCACCATTTTATCCTGGTGTGGTTCACTGCTGGTAAAGTCACGTGACAATGCTAATAGCAGACGAACAACCGTATGTAATCCCCAACATATAAATTATTAAAATCTTTTAACACTAGAGTTCTGGGGCTGTAAAATTAAAACTAAAAGTTGGGTACTTGTAAATGTATGAACCTAATTTGGTTGTTACAATTTATTCAATATGTTTTCTTCATAAGATAAAAAAGAGATTTTATTCGAAAAACAATCCTGCATAATGTAGAATTGTACACCGAGCTATGGTACAATTTCACGCAAACCACTCTTGTTTATCCGGACTATCTATAGCTCCAGCCATGCACGTCATTATGTGATTAGCGAATTTTACACAATGGCTATTTAAAACAATATCATTGGTCTTGAAAATGGACATATAACATTGAGGGTTTGTTGACGTTGATTTGAATTTGCCATATCATATAGTATTTTTACGCCGAGCGTTGGTCCACCCACTCTAGCTTCAAATCCGCGGTTACGTCTAAATATTTGGACTAGCGTAAGATGTAACCTATCAAATGAGATTAGGTGTCAAAAATATGTTTACCTCGTGTGTGGTTTATCTAATCGTGTACTTTATTCAATCATATAATGACAAATTAATCACACGAGATTATTTTAAAAACAAAAATGGGACTCCAGTGCAAATGGCGTTTTAAATAATAAGGGAAGTAACTGCGATGAAGGAAATACCGGGATCCGGGATCGTATTAAATATTCGTCGTCCGGTTAGCTCAATCGGGTCAGATCGATACGCCCTTATAAACCCTTTATCAAAATATTTTAATATTTAAACACGAATGGGACATCTGTTACAACGATAAAACTGGTTTTCAAACAATTTCTACATATATATAGATCTACCACCAAGTCTCAATTTATTGAGCTAATTAAGTCACCTTGATGTGGGGTCTTTCAAACAGAATATTTGAAAGACCCTGGCTAAGTCACACAGCACACTCAAACTGGCAATTTAGTGGCCGCGTTAGATCCCCTTGCAGGTTCGGAGGAAAGTATTACATTTCTTGACGGGACAAGACCAGAATGTAAACTTCCGACATTTTGTATCCATCCATGCATGTATCCATCCTTTCATTTATTCTTCTACCATTTCACTGAGACATACGTCGTTATGGCACATGCAGATTCGCAAAGCATTTAAAAATGAAATAAGATAAATAAATACAGAAAAGAAAAAAAAATGAAATAAAGTAACAACACCAGAGACTGGTCTCATTTAACAGTAAGCCTAGATATGGTTGCACTGGATAGATGGAATTTTAAGGGCACCACTCGAGTTGACTGGATGGTTTTCGATTCAATATCATGAAACCCTATATGGAATTAATTAAGGAATCAAACTTACAAAAACAGTCTGAAGTTGTTGTAAATAACCTACAACTTAACAGTAGGGTTTTAAACATATTAAATCAAATATGACATATGAAAAAAATAGATAAAAAAATAAATAGAATAAACACGCACAATGAAAGCTGATTCAAATAGGACTGGTAAGAGAAACGAGACGGTTGACATTTCCATGACTCTAAAATTGATCGCTGAGAATCTTGTGCACAGAGACGAATATGAATATTGATCCAGCCTTCACAGTATATAGCTGTGATAAATAACGCTTTTATTTAAGGTACGTGTTGTAAAATATAAGTAGATAAACATAAGTCCCTAGATTTGATCGATCGCTTAAAAAAGGCCCATTATGTCTCAGAAATGCTTTTATTTTTATTTCTCAAAAGCTTTTTAAGTTTGGTGTACATTCATATCCAAATAATCCTCACTCGTTGGCCAATTATCTGAACCATCTTTTTCATTTGTTGCATTTTTGTCAATAAGTACATTTACAGTGAATTAGTATTATATATGGAAGAAAAAATAACACTTTGTTTACATTTTGCTACCTTTGGTGACAAAGTATTCCACAATTATCACTACCTTCTTCAGATAGCGAGCATTTATATCTTTTTCTAAAACCATTATTTAAACATTATAAAATTCATATTTTCCCTTTCTAAAGAAGTAAAAATTTACTTGTTTCTGAGGCATAATGTACTACGTACATGCCTTAATTGGTTACCTGGTTAAATAATCAAACTACTGCGAAAAAGACTATCAGAATTGTTTTTTTTTTATTCTCATTGGACTAAACTGAGCGTTGTTTAAAGCGTTTATATGTTCCTATAACTATTCGTCTATACCATGGTCACGATTCATTGGTTGCAGATAGATATTTTTAAATGCTCAAAAGTATGCCGATATGCCAATAAATCTACACTGTTATTTCATAATTTTATTTTTATATTGACGTTGCCCTACTCTGATGAACCTACATACGTGTTCAAATTTTCTAGTCAATCGGAACGGGATTTTTTTTAGTGACGTCATATCCATCAAGATGATTAAAGCATCTTCCACATACGCAATCTGCAAAGAGGAGATAATGTTAATGTCCTTCACAGAATTATAATAAGCTGGCATTTATGAAATTTAACTCAGAGTATTAATTTTTGTTGAATAAGATATTTCATACCCAGAAGATGATTTTCATAATGTTGTGTGGAAAAGATGTGGAATATGGAATATTGAAATATTCTTGCAGCCACCGTGATCCGGTTAGACGTGAAAAATTAAATCTTTAATAGTCTTTGTCGGGTTCAAAACTGTATGTACATAATATAAAATTACAAACCACACAATCACATTCATGAATGTAATTATTTTTAAAATATCTATTAAATTTAATGTCCATTTAAGAATTTATCATTGTCAGTAAGTTCAACAAACTGATAACAAAATATACTTGAGCATACATCTTATCTTTATTGGAGCTTCTTCAAAAACGCCAGAATGGTTCTCTTGACTTTTTCCGATATTGAAATAATTTTAACACAACTGAACAATATGCAATGTATGTCAGGAGTAAAATGTCACGGCAGACTAGAGCTATTGAACTGGAATGTAAAAACGTTTGTATCAAGTTTCATTAGCATACGAGTGCGTTCAGGGTATGACACTATTTGTATTTATAAATAGAATTTAAAGATGACTTAAGAAACATGTAACATTCATATGTTAGTAATAAAAAAGGCGATACAATCATGTCAATGGACGTTATAAAATTGTTATTTGGTTTTACTCTTTATCTATCAGGAATACATTTGGCTGCAGGTAAAAACTACATGTACATGTACTACAATTACGGTGTTTAAAAATGAAATTAAAGCTTAGATTTTAGATTACAGGATCTTCATATTTTTGTTTATTCTTATAAACTAACATTTATGATAATGTACAATACATGGATTGGCCTTATTTTCCATTACCTTGACATTTACCCGGCATTTCGTGAAGCGAATGTTAAAAAGTTTGATGTAATGTAATGCATAATGATATAATTTTTATACAAAAGTAACAAAACCCCAACATATTCTGAAAAAGTACTTATTTTGGTTTTAATATGAAATGAAGTAACTATTATAAAACATTAAAACATGATTAAAGAGAGTGAGAAAAAAGGACTTTTAATGATTTCCATTAAGTTTTCTTTGTGTTTTGCAGTACGACAGGCTGCGAGGCCTATCGTTATGTTGATATAATGTGAATTTGCATAAAATAATCATGCTAGAAATGGATTGTACTCTCATATATCATAAAAGACTTCTTGTATCAGGTGTAATCATATGCCATAAAATTTTAACGTTGTTTATTTGTTAATAATAAGCAGTGTCCTACTTTCCATGCGAGGTCAATAACCTAGCTATAAAAAAGGTATTTTTAGTTATTACAATACGAATGTGACTGAGCATAAAACTGCATTACTTAAGTTACTTAAATTAATTCATTGGAAGTCAAACATCGGATAACGAAATCGGCTTTCTAATTTTCAGATTTTCTTTGTTCTTTTCTGCTTCAACTATTTCCACATATTGCGCACATCAAATGATTTTTTACCTTCCTTTATTGTCAAACATATAAGTTTGTATATATGCTTTATACCATTTAATATGTGATGAAACTGTTTGATCATTTGGTAATTGCCTTGCTGGCATCATCATGTTCGGGTTTGACACACTGAAGTAGATCTATCATTAAATGACTAGCAGATTCTTTGTCTTTTGTCCCAAGTGAAATATAGAGGGTCGTAACTGTATTTTGTTTGTTTCCTTTCAAGTATTGTTCTTACAATGTACAAATGTATGTACAATTGTATGCAACAAATGATTTACCATTCTTATTATCCGCACATGGATTTTTAACCATTATAAGTACATATAACGTTATTACCGGAAATCCACATACCGAAAAAAAATCTGGTGAACCATATAAAAATCAGAATTGAAAACATTTTACCAAAATATCTTGTGCCAGATGTATTATTTTTCAAAAGACTTGTAGCACATTTATCTGACAGACATTCTTCTTTTAAAAATCTGTCAGTATATATATAGTTAGTTTGGCTCTAAACAGATGTTTCCCATATCTAACAGGAGCTGACGGAGAATGTAGTGCTTTCTGTGTACAGCCGGAAACGGGGCTCTCATGTGATAATATCACGGGTGACTGTTTACAAGGATGTCAGCCAGGATATGCCGGTTCTAAATGTAACATACAGTGTTGTTCCAACTGCAACGATTGTGTTCTAAATCAAGGAAGGTAACTGTAGTTCTTTTTGTTTTAATTATTGCATTTTTTAATATATACCCCCCCCCCGGGTAATGTTATTACGTATTGTTCGTTTTTAATGCAGGGGGAAGTAATTGTATTTACGTATTGTTATACTTAATATATTTGCTTTAAATCAGAGGGAGATAATTATTATTCCGTATTGTTATACTAAATATATTTGCTTAAAATTAAGGGGGTGTGGGGGGGGGGTTCAGTTTAGTCCTACCATATTAAATAATAAATACTTGTTTAAATGCCTATATGGCTTTATTGTAAATCAGGAAAAGTAAATTTTGTGATTTTAGAACTGTTAATTCAATATTATCATATGTGTGACTTTATATCAATATACATGTATAGTTATACATATAGTCATATATATAGTGCATGGAAATAACTTTTACCCCAATACGTACTTGAAATGATTGTGACTTTTCTACTTTTGTAAATTAATCAGTCTAGTTAATATATTGACCAATTTATTTTTGTAAATGCTTACTATATAACTGAAATTCTGCATTCTTGCAGTAAACGTAACAATGTCATAATGCAATGATACTGCAGACTCTGAAAATATTTTTACTATCTACATTGGTAAACTATGCGAGCTATTTTCGCGATAACATTAAATCTGTTATAAACCATATGTTACCAAACGTTTATTGCTATGAATATGTGACATATATCCGCATATAAAAGCCTTATAAATCACAGCTGTTTATTAATTTCCAAAATTGGGAGTTTTCTTTTTTCTGGAGTTAAAAGTAAAAAAAACGATATATAATTAAGTTTTTATGATATTTTCTTTTCTATTTAAATACAAAATAAACTACTTTGATTTAAAAACTGCGCCGATTAAACTGGAAACGTTCAAATATGCTCATTTTTGCGCTGTCAAGATTAGCTGAATTAGTGATATATTTCAAAAAATTGTCTATTATAATGACGACTGACCAATAATTGATCGTGAAAAATGTTGAAGATAATAATTATATAAAACCTACCAATTTCATCAAAAAGACTGCTCTACTCTTTAAAAAAATCATAAATACCGAACAATTCTGAACAATATAGATAGACATCCCGTGGGTCACATGGATCATTAATTATGTTTGAATGATTTAACACAATTACGAAAAAAATATAATGATGTTTTGACTTTTACCAGTATATTCACCATTTTCATTTTGGTGGACATAATGTCATTTCAACAGATATTTTATATTGATAAATAAGTGATTTGATATTGGCCCTGTTATTTGTCCGAGGACAGTCGTATTGGCACAAGGCCGAAGGCCCCGGGCCAAAACAACTGACCCGAGGACAAATAACAGGGCCAATATCAGATCACTTATTTATTGACAATTTAATTAAATAACTACATGTACTTATAATATTTCACATTTACCCTTGGATATTTCTTCTTATTTTAATTCTAACATATTTTAATTATAACAAAGAACATTTTGTTTCATTTATGCAACCTATCGGCGTCTACACATAGACCGAGTTAAAACAAAATGTGACTGCCATTTCCAAGTTTCTTGCAGAAATCTATATCATTTTTGGCCCTGCTTTATAAGCCAATCAAATTATTTCAAATGCGGGTTTATATCTATATCACTTTTCGACCCGAGGCCGAAAAAGTGATATAGATATTGGCACTGTTTTAGGGAAGGCCATCGTGTTATTGAACGTGGCAGGTGCTTTTTTATAGGACTAATAACGTATAGTTATTTGATAAATGTATTTATAAACACTTCACAGAATGATAGCACTTACTTTCACAACGAAAATGTAGAAATTTGATTCCTGAAAAGCAGATGAATCAGGAATTTAGGTACACCCCTACACAACAACAATCCAGGCGATGATTTTCGGATCGGACGATTGATTTTGATTCATGCACAGGCACCGGACGGTCATTGTTTTGTCGTACGGCGATCGCGCAGCATGATCTTTTTGTTGTTGCCTAAAATGTATCTGTGAATATTTTTTTGATTAAACATGAACATTATGGTCCAGCAAGAACGTCTACGCGTATTAGTATTAAGGAAAAGGCAAACTACAATTGTTGCATTTTTTGCTTGGTCTTCATCTCGTCTCTATCAACTGCCTTCTTTGCTGGCATATTGACCACTGCATGGATGATTTTTATAAGAATGTCATTAAATAAATTAACAGCTGCCTCTTCTCTAAATTAGAAAAGGAAATTGCATACAAAATCAAGGTACCTCTTTACTATGGGATCATTAGGTCTGTTTTTTGTTTGTTTTTGTTTTTTTTTTAAATATTTTAGGTTTTTATGTAGTTCTGGCTTCCAAAACTTTAAAAGCCGCTATTTAACATTTTTGTTTTTCATCTGATGCGGCATGTCATAGTATATAAACGGGTACGCTGAAGACCTTAAGCTAGTTTTTATGTGGAATGGTCTTTTCGTTAGGACACCTTGAAGTTATATTCTAGGTTTGTACAATGAAACTGGTAAACTATTTAAATCATGCGTCTTTACCTCTATGATCAGCCACAACTTAATCATGGTTTGATAGTTTACCCCCCCCCCCCCCCCCCCCCCCACCCCTCATGGCACCCACCAATTCCCACCCAAACGAAAGCTAATACAATTTTATGCTATGATCATTCATATTTTACGCAAAGATTGAAGTAAATGACAAATGGCATATTATGAATGTATGTCATTTTAATATTTGTATGTCTAGTTTACGGAAATGACGGAATAGCTAGGTAGTGTACAAACAAAGAAAATGATATTTAGAAAAAAGAGAATTATTAAATGTGTATGCATTTAAACAGTTTACCATTCATTAAAATGGGCCACATATATCTCAGTGAAAACAGTCGAAGAAATATTATTTTATTAGTACATGTAGTTAAAAGGCATTATGTATAATTCGAGTGAATATGAAATATATCTCACACGGAAGTGAAAAATATCCATATTTTCATTTCTCAGTGAGACAAACATTTTTTATTTGTTTTGTTCTGGAATATGAAACTTAGTTTGGATAAGAAATACAACCATTGTGTGTTGTTTTTTATTACAGCGTGACAGCTATAGTTTGTAATGGATGTGCCAATGATTATTACCTAACTGACGGAGATTGTAAACCATGTAGCGAAAGCTGCGCCAGAAATGACAGTTCCTCTACTTCAGTCTGCAGACAGTCGGACGGACGATGCGAGTTTGGTTGTGTGGCGGGCTACTATGGTGACAAATGTATGAGTCAGTGCAGTGCTACATGTAAGGGGAACACGTGCAATTCTGACGGTAAGGAAATGTGAATGCATATTAAGACTGTGAAAAAATAATAGTATCCTTAAACTTGGTAATCACGTTCTGCTTGCAGACGTATTTTTTAAATTAGTAAAATAATTAGAAGTCATTAGAATTTATTATGATATACCAGTATGTCATAATAACTTTCCATTTTTCTTTTGTTAATATATTATTTGCATATATTGCATTTGAAACAAAATGTGAATCTGCACTTTATAAATAGTATTATCCTTTTGACCAATTATTTTCACAGGGTCGTGTGCAAATGGCTGCGTTCTATCAGTATTGACGGGGCCTCAATGTCTGGACTCGTGTAGTGAAGGCTGTGTTAAACGAGAGTGTGATCAGACTGGTTCGTGTCTCGAGAGTTGTACTCCAACTTACTGGAACACAGACTGCCAGGACGCGTGCAGCCCGAACTGTCATAGACCAAAAGATCTTGACACTAGGGTTTGTAATTTGACCACTGGGTTCTGTCTACACGGATGTGCTAACAATACCTACTGGGATACCAACTGTACTGCAGAATGCAGTAATAACTGCGCAGACCGGAAATGCGATTATTTGACTGGCGATTGTTCAGACGGCTGTGTAGATGAATATGAAGGACCAAAATGTTCTGAAAGAAGTAAGATACTGTTGAGATTTATGATGATTATATATGATTAAACTATCATAAAAGAACATAGAATTTGTGCATAAACAAAATTTCTAAAAGTACTTATAAATTTGTATATCACGACCTAAGGGGAGTAACTTCAGGTAATAATATATTATGTCCCTTATCGTTATAAGCCTTTGATAGAGTAAAGAAAATCTTTGGACAGTCGAAATAATTCAAGCATTTGCATACATGGAATCGAACTTTGTTTAAATCACTTAACTAAACAGGACAAGTTATTATCAATTATAGTAACATCGGATTAAAAACTAAGATTGCTATGTACAATAAAGCTTCATTTAAAACACCAACTTTACGCGATGCAGGTCAAAAACTTGATGTAAGATGTAATTAAGAACACGAATATTACATATATACACCCTACGTGAAGTGGACAGTTAAGCGTGAACTTTAAGAGACATTTGTAAACGTCAAAACACTAACCTAATAAGACATACAAGTGGAAACACTACTTATAAGTGGCATTCAAGTAAATACACTACCTTCGTGTGATGGACACGTTGACACACTGACAATAACGTATAAGTGGTATCCCCGTAAATACACTGACTTTATGTGACGTACACGTTGCAACACGGACTTTAACTGGTATCCACGTAAATACACTGACTTTATGTGACGTACACGGAAAAAAATGGACTATAAGTGGCATCCACGTAATACACTGACTGTATATGACCTACACGTTGAAACACGGACTATAAGTGGCATCCAAGTAAATACACTACCTTCGTGTGATGGACATGTTGACACACTGACTATAACGTATAAGTGGCATCCCCGTAAATACACTGACTTTATGTGACCTACACGTTGAAACACGGACTATAAGTGGCATCCAAGTAAATACACTGACTTTATGTGACGTGCACGGTGACACACCGACTATAAGTGGCATCCACGTAAATAATCTGACTTTATGTGACGTACACGCTGAAACAGGGACTTTAAGTGCCATCCCTGTAAATAATCTGACTTTATGTGACGTACACGTGACACATTGACTTTAAGTGGCATCCACGTAAATGCACTGACTTTATGGAACGTACACGTTGAGTCACGGACTATAAATGGCATCCACGTAAATACACTGACTTTAAGTGACGTACACGGTGAAACACGGACTTTAAGTGGCATCCACGTAAATGCACTGACTTTATATGACGTACACGTTGAGTCACGGACTATAAGTGGCATCCACGTAAATACACTGACTTTAAGTGACGTACACGGTGAAACACGGACTTTTAAGTGGCATCCACGTAAATGCACTGACTTTATTGACGTACACGTTGAGTTCACGGACTATAAGTGGCATCCACGTAAAATGAACTGACTTTATATGACCTACACGTTGAAACACGGGCTTTTAAGTGACATCCCTGTAAATACACTGACTTTATGTGACGTACACGGTGACACACCGACTATAAGTGGCATCCACGTAAATGCACTGACTATATGACGTACACGTTGAGACACCGACTATAAGTGGCATTCCACGTTTAAGTGACGTGTACGGTGAAAACACGAACTATAAGTGGCATCCACGTAAATGCACTGACTTTATGTTACGTGCACGATGAAACATGGCCTTAAGTGACGCTGAGAGTTATTAGTCACGTAATCATTAAACTCTCTAGACTTTAATGACGTCGAATACATGGACTGACTTTAAATAACGTAGTCATAGAACCACCTGAAGCAACAATGACATTTAATTGGAGGTAATCATGACTATGAGTGACCTAGACTTTAATTGATGGCGTTAATTAAACTGACTTAAAATGACATGGATATTTAAATGTTTGGAAAACTTTGACGTGACGTAGATTTTTTAGCCCCTAATATAAATTTAAATGGCAAAAGTTTTAAAAATCTGACAAATTCATAGACGTAAAAAAATCCCTAAATGACGTAGCGTTGAGCCCCCTTTTAAATGCCTGAGGAAATCCCCTTAAGAAATCGTTCTATGTTGACTTTGAAAAGGGCTACTATCCCCAATTGATTGTTTGACTTTTTTGATTTTTCTTGCGCGTAAATAAACAATACTAGCCCGAAACAGCCCAAAAATTTTGCCCTGGTTAATCGGGTTTTCATTTTTAACTTGATCTTTT
The DNA here is from genome assembly GCF_026571515.1 of Ruditapes philippinarum. NCBI lineage: Eukaryota > Metazoa > Mollusca > Bivalvia > Venerida > Veneridae > Ruditapes > Ruditapes philippinarum. The sequence continues at coordinate 41,550 of NW_026858177.1, forward strand.
TACATTTAACATAAATTTACCCATTAAATTAAAAATGGCTATTTTGTTAGTACATTTAATTAAAAAAAGGGACAAAGACTTTAATTTTTAATCTATGTTTATGTCAAAATGTAGACTTATGTCAACAGGTAAAAACGCATATGTTATTCAAGTAACTGTAGACGAATTAATTTGGTTATACATGATGTCATCACCGTTTATATACATATACATGTATTACATAAACCCAAAATCGTCGTCTATAATTGATAATTCTCAGATAATAATAAAGGAAGAGAAACATGTGTTGAATTATTTATATAAATAAATTCATGTATATTATATTTTTTCAGTAAAGGCAGACCCTGATATAAAACCTATAGCGATTGGAGCCGGCGTCGGAGCGTTCGTTGTCATCGTCATCATAATTGTTATAGTTGTCGTCTGCTGGAGAAGAAAACGTAACAAATTTTAGTTGAAATTTGGATGGCAAATATATCATCGACTAAAACTGAACTTTTCTTATTCAGGGACACTTCTCTATGTTTAGAAAAAAAATAGCTGTGTGTCATTTGAATCATATTAACATTTTATGTCTGACTTTATGATGACGTCATGAACGTTTAATAACGCCATGAGGAGATGTGAATTATTCATTTGTGTGTTAGCTATATATTCATTTGTGTAGGTTGGTTAGTTTGATATGAATTGTATAACGTCAAATCTCATACCACAAGTGACAGAGCCATTCAAATAACAAAATGGCTGAAGTCGGTTAAGTTGTTGTTAATACGCGCAGCTTTATAAAACTTGATTAGAAAAGTAATTAAAAATAGGGTTACGTGCACCGGTAATTGAAGAATTTAGTGGGGACTTAAGTTGATCATTTTGCAGTGATGGTGGTCGCCGTAGTTTACCCTCCGGATCACCACAGGGAACCACATTACATTTACCAGAGCACAGTTCAGCCAACGCATCATTCCTGGGTAAACTTTCTAGCCGTTTACAAGTACTATTTTCCTTCGCTTTCGCAAGGAGCTGATAACTTATTTCTGTACTTGCCAACGCATATAGGTGCGGTGCAAAATGACCGTAGAATCACAACAACGACCTGCGCTGTGACCGAACCTCCTATTCCAGTCTAATACTCTACATTTGAGCTAACCGGACGGCTTTTAAGTTTGGTCGTTAAACGACTTTGTTTCATTTATAAGTGGTTGGTTTATTTACTTACGCTGCATCTGCGCCTGTATTGTATTCTAATTATAATATATAATTATATATATATTAAAGGTAATGTAATGATGTTAAATGTAATTGTTTTTTTATTTAAAAAATTTTCTTTTACGACCCTTTAAAGATAATTTAGGATTTGTTTTTCAACAAACGAATTTTTGGTCTTTTATTTTACAAACAATGCTTTTTAAAAAGTTCTGGGTACAGGTTTTAAACGGTGTTGGTAGTCAGGTAGTTCAAAGCAACTATTTCTCTCATTTTTAGTTTTATCTGTTATAGGTTGGAACAAACAAAAAGTAGACAAAATTTAAAAACAAATCATATTTACTGGAAACAGTAATATTAAAATACTGTAATAAAAGAAAACCCAAAAAAGGCATTTTTGTTAAAAATTTTTTCGGTTATTACTCGCTACTTAAAATAAAGGAAAATTTTTTCATAAGTTCAGATGTGCTTGAAACAAAAATTTTCTCCACCCATATTGAATATTTTTTCACTCAACAAAAAAAAGTGTTTTTTATTTATATTAAATAAAATAAAGCGTTTTAATTATCCGATTTTTAATGTGGTTTACAAAAACTACAAATTGAGGAAACCCTTTTTCCGTTCCCTCAGCGGGAATTTTGGGGTTTTTGCCCCTGGATAAAACCGTATACATTTTTTAAATTTTTTAATTTATGTATTAACCTTTTGTTTTGAATAATTTAGATATTGTTAAATTTCTATTTTAAATTTTTCGTTACCCCGGGTTTCTTTTTTCCTTTTTCCCCCGAAAAACGGTTTTTCACCTTCAAAATAAGCGTCTAACGGCCGTACCGAAATTTCAAACTAACAAAGTTTTATCGTTTCACAAGACTGCCGGGGCGATGTCTCTGAATCCCATGTGACAAAAGACGTCATTCCACTTCCGTCGTCGCAAACCCCATAGATACCAACGGGTTTTCCCGCAAACAAAAAATTTCCGTTTTCATCTATAGTAACCCCCCATATTTTTGGAGGGGTTCCCCTTTTGCGATCAAAAAAAACCCCCACCTTAATGTTCGTAAAACCCCTTTTTTAAAAAAAAGAAAAAAATATGGCTTCTTTCTGACTGGCAAAATTTGCTTTCCTAGGGAAAATTTTTTTTCCTGGTTTTTTTTTTTTAAACCTCCCTTTTCATTTTTTACCCGTTAAATTTTGTATTTGACCCAGCAACGAAAAATTTTTTCTTTTTTCCAATCTCTAGGGCGTCCCCTTCGACTTCAATGCATCTGCTCTGCTTAATTACTTCATTCACAGATTAAACGTAAATTTTGTTGTTCTTTTCCTCCGTTCCGAGTAGCTACACCTCACGGCTATCTCTGATCCTGACATGGCTACAATATCCCAAGGGGAGTAATCAAGTTTAATCACGACACTACAGTTCTCTCAGGACCGACAACTTTAACAGTACTGTTTGTTTCATCGGCGATAACCAGCCTATCTTTGTTTAAAAGGAATGAACCAGAGATGGTGCAAACAGACGTGTCACACGGTGCCCTCACATTTATTTCAGCAATTTTTGCAAGTCTTGGTTCTACTTTTTTTCGTTTTTTAAATCTCGGCAGGACGTATTGTAGATTTAACATTGATGGACCCTAAACTATCAAGTGCTTGAACAAGGTCTGTGTTTCGGTATGAAATTGAGAGAAAATTTACTTTTCCGTCAACGATTTCTTCGAGAATATCTTCATACCTGTTCTTTAGAACCTTAACTGTATTGACTGCTATGAACGACTTCTTCTCATTTTTTCCCTTTTGTATCACTTTCATTTTCTGAAAACCATCTTTAAGGTTGTCTACAGCCGTTTCGCAAACACTTAGCCTTTGCTTTATTACCTTAACTTCGTCACCGGGTTAATTCGTCTTTCTTCATTATCATTGACATCTCTAACTTGTCAAGCATCTTGTCTACGCTTTGTCGAAACTTTTTCACTTTTCTCTCCAACTCTTTTCCCTGAGTGTCTACCATTCTAAGAGACTCTCTTTCTTCATTCCTTGTTGCTTCAAATTTCGACACTAGCGTCTCTAGAACCTTCATCGTATCTGTGACTTCACTGTCTATATTGCTTCCTGCGACTGCTTCACCAAGAGGTAGAATGTTTTCACATGTGCCATGTTTCAAAGCTACGCAATCTCTACAACACAAAGAACCGTGTGTCTGACAGTAACTTTCTAATTCTAGTCTATGTTCTTCACATCGATTCATTATAGATTTGTCCACTAACCCCACTTCAATAAATTTATTTTTACTTTATTTCTTGATTATAAACATGAAGAATAATTTCAGAGATATTATACTTGTGTACGTCACATTGGTTTAATGATATATAAACACCCATTGTCTAGGTTCCTTAGTGAATCACAACGTTTTCCTTTTTCTAAAACAATTGTTATAATTTCTTGTTTCTTTTCCATACCCAATTCCTACAGAGTGACAAGAAACTAGCATTTAAATAAATAAATGGTGTTTAATTTGTCAAAATAACATTTTATTACAGCAATTCCAACGTTAACTACTGAACTATTATGTATACAGGTATCGTTTAGCTTTATAGCGGGTCTTAAACAAATAGTCTTTGATTTAAAGTCGACTTAAATCGTATAATGTAATCAACTTGTCCATCGCGATTTGGCAAAACCTATACACCGTTAAACAAAATTTAGTGTAATTTATTTTGTATGTATTTGTTTACATTCAAGTTGAACCATTGTGGATTTAGATTAAAAATCTGATGCATTCAATGGTTCAAGCAAGTTATTGTTATTACCCATGCATGAAAAGTTTGTGTAATAAATAACGAATAACAAATTAATAAAATAATTATATATCACATCTTTACAGAAAAAATAGACATTTTAAAGCACAATCTAAAAAATGAAGGGGACGTGACTTTTAGCTGTCTTTAAGTTGTTTTGTTTTTATATTTTGCTTCCTGAAACAAAGTGATTTTTCATCAAATAAATGAAACTTATTTCAAGTCTCAACTAGAACTAGAAAGAAAACGTTTTTGTTTTCGTAAATGCAAAAACTCAAGTAGAAATTAACCAATATTTTACCGCAATGCATCTGTTTAAATGTGTCTCGGCAAACATCTGTTGTCTGTTATTTTGTCCTCATAAACATTACTTGTCAAGTACTAACCATCACTTCATATGTTCTTAAACAACATCTTTAAATGACGGAAATTTTTCAAAACACAAGGAAAATACTCAAACGTTTTATTATGATTGTATGAGAATCCGCTTAAATAAATGTCCGTAAAATCTTATTACCCGTGAAAAAATATAATATTTATAAAGTTTCTCAAGTTTGTACCACGAATGATACTTAGACATTTTACCACATCCTTGAATCTATTTCAGAACATTTCAATATGGCGATGAAATTAATGCTCGTGTTTCAAATTTTTTCTATTATAGTATATAACATTTACTACATTTAGCATTGACAACTATTTCACGATGACCATATTTAACATTTCAACTTTAATACAGGTATGCTACTTTGTACCATGCATTTTCTTAACGGAAATACATATGATAATTATAATATCATAAATAATACAATCATTTGATTTGCCCAGTATTTGTTTAATCCTCAGTTATTGATATAATTCATCCAAAGTTACTGAATGTATTTACAATTATGTACATGTACTATATCATCAAATAAGAGATGACAGATTTGTAATTATATAGGTTTTCTTTGTTATTGTATTTTGACTTTTTGTTCTTCAAATAAAAAAGCGAAATTTATTTAACTTAAAATATAATTATTAAATTTAGACAACTAAAAAATAATAAAACAAACATATTCAAAATTACTTTTTAAACGGGTTTAATATTTTGTTGTGATACTCCAATCGTATTTGATTAAAGTTCCGATAGCTATTTTATTTTTAAAAAAAATACCATAGGACAACGTTCAAAAGTTAATTCGAAAATTGGAGGGTCTTTTAATTATTTTGCTTTAAACCCTCATGCATATTTTTATGACGCCCTCTTAAAAATTTTTGGGGTCTATAAAACAGTGGGGGACATGCCCAAATTCTTTAAAAAGTTGCGACAAAAACCAAAAACCCAAAAAAATTATAAAATAATAATAATACAAATCACGGCGTTCAATATGACGGAGCAAGGTGCTTTGATTCAATTTTACGTGAAGATGAACACAAAATCCCCTGCAGCGACAATAACGATGTTTACTAATAAGGGTGGGCAAGGCGATGGTACCAGTTACCAGTTTATTCAGACGACAGAAAGTCACTAGAGGTTGATCAATACTGGAAATAGAAGGTAGAAAATCACTAATTCGGAAATGATTAGCTACGTCAGGGACATTATTAACGAAGACCGACAACTTTCTTTCGCTGAGATGTGTGACCATAAATATGGGATCTATAGTACGAAACAGTGATTATTTGTATGAAATGTATTTTCATTGCATACTGTCGCCCAATGTCAAGACACGTCGCGTGAGTTTTTTTCCAGGAATTTCTTCGACAAGGCTACGTGTTTCTGAAAGTATCGTTACATTGGATGAAAAATTGTTGTTTTATTTATCCGGAGAGCAAACAATATATTTTTTTCTAGTGAAAGAAATCATCATCACTGAAGTGGAACGTTATGAAGTCTGCGAAGAAGAATATCTTTGTATTCTTTATGGATATGGACGGCATTATACTCAGCCACGCAGTACCGGAAGGACAGAAGTGACGGAAGCAAATTATTCAAAGGTTTGTTATTTAATTTATGTAACTGTTTTTTTCCTATAAATAAAGTGTACCGTCGAACGCCTCTTCCGCCCGATAATCATTAACATCAATAATTTAGTTCATTTGGACGTATGTTGCTTTTAATATTATTACATATACATACTGTTTTACAATAACACCTTTTGTATGTGAAAAGATTTAATTAATGTATATCATGTGATATAGCAATAACAAAATTACATAACAAAATTATATAAACAATCTCCGATGGTACAAACGAGATATATACTGAATTATCATCAATATTATAATTATATGAACGTAAAGGTTAACTTGAGAAAACTTCTGATTACATGATACTCAAGAAAGTGTTTTAAAGCGCCATTACATTAATGTCGGTTGGTGATAAGTCTGTCAGATTAGTTAGGCTTTGTTGGCCCACAAACGTAACAAATAATATTTGCAACAGATTTATTCGTACAGAATAAGTGTACTAAAGTACAGATGCATAGATGTTTAACATACCTCAAATGTTTTAGTTAAGCAAAATAGTTTGATTATTAAAGGCATATAAAAATGAATGCACAGAATGTGAAAATTATTGTGAATTTTGCATCAGAACGGTACTTTAAAGGCCCTTTATTTCCAACAAATGGTATCATTTTTATTTCTAAAAGAATATTTAAAGTTTCTTGTTACTGTTTTAAAAACAAAAACAACATGAAAATAAAATAAAAAAAATACTCATTGCCATATGCAAAAAAAAATATCCTTTGGTGATTTTGTTATGTTGGCAGTTTGTATAAATATAGTAAATAAGTACTTTGTATGGAAACAAAGTGATTTCTCGGAAGCATTAATCATAATAAAATTACAAGAGAATTGCAGACTCGGTTTGATTGAGTCTGTACATCAGGGATAGATGAATAGGTGCCACATCCCTCACATCCCCTAGCACCGGCTTGAGCGGTACACAATTCTCAAAACCTAATAGTGCTGCCGATAGACCAGTCAAAATACTAATTTCATTACATTTTGCTACCTTTTACAACCCACAATTAATTCTATTTCTTCATTTCTAAAACATCTAACATGCTTTTAATCCAGTATCAAATCAATTAAAATTAAACACATGTTTGACATGAACATGAACAAAAAATAATGATTTCTGAGGCATAATGTGCCTTTAAATGACCTATGTCATAATTTCTTGATAATTTGTTAGTTTTTGACTGCACATGCTTTGTTTAGAAAATGTCAAATTTTCTAAAAATGTTGTTTTGTGTAACTTTAGCAATCTCATTAAAATCATATCCTAACTGTCGCTTCACTACCCTACGCTCGTAGCGAAGAGTAACGGAGCAAAAACGATGATCTGATTTTAATGAGATTGTAACTTTAGGAACTTGAGATATTGGCATGGAATACATGTATATGGTTGGCCAGAGGGCATCTTAGTAATCTTAGATTGGATTTTAATATAAATGAAATATTCAAGTATGTAATTACGGTAGATGTTTTTACTGAAAAGTACACAGTAAAATCAACGAAACGTTTATGATGGGAAATAATCAGCACATACATGTATAATGGACAGATTGGCTTTTATTTATTACATATCATCAAACATTTAATATTCTACAGACATCACCATTCATTATTTTTTTTCTATGAACAGTATGTTATGTATACTAGGGCACTTAAATAAATACATGTACATACATTCATACACAATAATACCAAACAATAGAATCCGGAAAAGGCCCATCGGATGCAATGAAAGTACCAATATTATAATATTGAAGAAATTCATAATAAGACCGTTGAAACTTCGTCAAGCAGGAACGTAGCTTCCTTATACCATTTCCAGGAAAATTAAATGACAAATCTCATTTCATACTTTCCTGTGTTTTATTGTAATATATCGGATGGTTATATAGAGGATATTTGTTTGTTTGTGTGTAAGATGAAATTTTATTTCATCGAGTGGGCTTTAAAAACAGTATTCTCACGAGTGGCGTAGCCACGAGTGAGAATACTGTTTTTAAAGTTCACGAGATGAAATAAAATTACATCTTACACAACAAACAAACAAATTTTCTTTTTATTTTATGCTAAAAAACAAGTTTAAACGAAATTTCCATAATATTAACATAAATATTAAAATCTGTTTCCCCATTGAGAGCCCCATTTCGTGCGAATTTCTCATTAAAAACAAGAAGTCTTGAGCGGAAAAATAAGTCCGACAATCAACATTAAATGACAGTGATATTATTTATTTTGTTTAAAAAATATGAATGATCGCTTGTTTTAATAATAAAAACAAACAATTCGTGAAGGAGAAAAGTCCAACCATCCATCCATATTTCTGTTACCTACTGCGAATTTATATTAGACCTGGCTTTGTTAAATGTAAGCGGCAGGCATTTTTTAAAGTTGTGTATTTCACGGGAGGAAAATAATTTGTGTTTGATTCAGAGGGATATCATTTGGAATTGTTAGTCATACACCCTTTTAAAAGAAAGAAAACATATTTGGGGATTGAAACAGACAAAAATTAAGTGTTGACAGATGTGAAAACATGAAAAAAGCAGCTATGAAAATGGAAGACTTGGAACTTGCTCGGAACGCTGGGTTGGTTTACTTGTTCTACGAGCTGTAGCTGTCATTGCTTTTCAATTTTTCATAAAGCATACGGCAGTTATTACTCGTAGGATACTTTAATATGCCCAAATGTCATCAAGAGCAGTTTGCATGTGGAAGGAATGTATTTTTCAGACTGTAAAAATGAAACAAAAAATTTAGAGACGAAATTTGGTGATTGGAATTTGAATGAATAGAAGTAAGTTTTCTTCTTTTTATTACTTTTTACGTTTAAGGTATTTATCAATTTCAGCTTTCCTTTTTCTTTAAACAGCCTGACATTGTCTGAATTGTCAGCAAAAATAAAATTAAGGTACCACATGGGGAAAATCTTAAAAAAGTAGTTTCGTCATTGAAAAAAGTGAAATTATATTTTGATAATTTTCACTGTGAAATTACCAAATATAATTTTCACGGATAAATCAGTAATCCACTGAAAAGCATAAAATAAATTCTGATAAACCACTAGTGAAATTTATAAAATATAATTTTCACTGTAGCCGGACTATACAGTTTCTGAATACAGTACGGATGAAAAAAAATCGTAGGCCTAACTAAATGTAATAACAGGCAGAAAAAATGCCGTCGTACGTAAATTTTGCTTCTTTAGGAAAAAGAAAGTCGATGTTATCATACATCATGTAACAAAATTAGAGAAATTAAACACAACTACATTTCAAAATTGATGATGTGACGTCATGATGTGATGACGTCACAAAGGAGAATGCGCGACGATACGCGGCAAAAGCAGTAAAGTAATACTTAAAATCACTTAAAAAGCATGAAATAAACAGAAAATTTATTTCTTTTACATATTAGATTGAAATATATTTCATTCGTGAACACCAGCTATTCTATTTTCACGAGTTGCTACGCCACTCGTGAAAATATTGCATCTGGTGTTCACTCAGTGAACAAAACAAACAAATATCCTCTATATTCATCTGTATACTTGCAATGTATCACAATTACCTGAACATGTTTATTATCCTAAATATTCGCCAAAACGAATCCGAAAATAATTATTTTAGGGGGCATGCCCCAGTTCCAACTTAAATGAAACCAACACATATATTCGAACCATCTAAGCCTATGTCGTCTGGTGTATTACAAGTATTTTTACTTATTGTATAAATTTTATAAATAAGAAGGAGGCATTAGTATTAAAACACACATAATCAATTAAAATAAAACGATTACTACCGAAAGCTTAGTTCTGCATATATGAGTGAGGACATAAGATGTAAAAATAAAGACATATAGTTGACATATATAACATATAAATTATTAATAAATAGAAATAATCAACGAGCTAAAATGGGGATTGGAAAACCAAAGGTCCTTCTTGTAATGAAGAGTCTGATTGTTGCAAAGTATTCGCGCAAACAAAGTAAATCTAGTAGTTACAATTCCTTTAGAATGAAAATGACGACGATATCCATAAGTTTTAATAATATTTTAATTATGAATTCTTCAGACGTGTGATGGCAACTTATTCAAGTTGTACAACTTTTCTCGATGCATGTTGACGGTTTTTCAACATCTGCATTATCTGCAGATCCTTAACGTATGCTTTTATTGGTCGAAACTTTTTTTGACTTATAATGGCATCTAATCTACTTTGTCGTAAGTTGTACAACTGTTCTCTATGCATGCGGAAGAGTGTTCAATATTTACTGATTTTTTAAATTTTAATTCATTTTAAGTGTCATTGTCCTCCGTCATAGTGTTGTAAATCCCACCCGTTTATTCCTTTATATGTTTACTTGAATGTGCTTCAAAATGATCATAGTCGTCATTATCATGTTCTTGTATTATTTCTGTATGAACGCCATATCCATTTGCATCATTTCAGGTAAAAGTAATGTCTCTCACTTGTTTTTTGCTCACACTTGCGTTCACCCTATCATATTTCTGATTCTACAGCTTCACTCGTCGGCACGTCGTCGCTAGGCAACGCATATTCTGATTCCGAATGAGTGGATTTATTGCTGTGTGCGATATTTACATTTTCAGCAGATCGACGAAACTGAGTGTTGGCGGAAGTTGTTTCCTGAATATCTTTAGATCTTGTTTCAGCCTCACATGTACATCAATGTTTTTTTATTTTCTCGCGAAATATTAAACAAATTATAATAAAAAGTGTAAAAACAATAATTAAAACAATGATTATTGCTATGTAGTCACGATTATCAGATATACCCGGGCTCGAGGTGCTGTGTATGTTGTCATTGGTATTTTCTGAGGACAATATTGGCGTCGTGTCACTGGTTTTGTATGACGCTTGCTTCTCATTATTGGAAACATCATCTTCACAGATGTAGTCCTTATCAGAGGAACATTCTGCAGGTTCGAACACTAAAGTGTTGTTGACATTTATTATTGACAGACAAATAGTATTTCTATTTACACCATCCTTATCCAAAATATCATTTAGCTTGAAAGTTCGAAACAGGCCTGTCCAAAATGTTATATTTCCCATTGACTTATGGTTTATTCGGTGTCTTAGATCCCTATGTAATAAGCCTGGAAGATTTGATACATAATTTTTACAGCTTTTAAAGGATGATATCCACGTAGAGGGTCCTAAATAATAACAAAAGTGTCGGCTATCAAAGTACCATAAATGATTATCACTACAGTTTGCATTGAATTGACCACCAGCGGTATTAGTACACATGAATCCAGTTTCTTTTGAGTTGCATGATCCAGTAACGTAACCTTCTTCTTTCCCATCAGCCTGATAATAAACACATTGACCGATTCTTTTATTTGAAGACGGCTTCCAAGCGAAATGATCAATGGCAATGTCTTCATATACATCTATTTTGCTTGAAAAAGCCTTTCTATGACTAACATTTGGTGAAAACAAAACTTGTTTACATTCAGAGTCGCTTGTCAGTTCTAAACGATGATATAAATCGTTATGTGAAATACAATAACATAAGTTATCTGTTATACCGATGAAATTAGTATATGCTTTTGAACATTTCTGTAAACATTCATAAATGTCATAGTTTGATAGACTGACCTTTTGCAAGCCTGTTTTTGCACTGCCAAAGCATCCGTACCATTTTACAAATTTATCTGGAAATATAACATTCCCAGATATCCACGCTGATTGGATTTTCTGTAAAGATTTGTTTTGATCCCAACGGCGTCCCGAGGAATTCATAAAGTGTTTATATGACGCTAATCCATTACGCTCCTTACATTTATTTTCGGCGGTAGAGTAATTTTCTGATTGACTTCCACAAATGAAAACCATCATATAAACACACATATAACTATGTATTGATGTTTTACTACCCATGTTGTCCGGTTAAATACTCGTGTGTCCTTTGATTATTACTGCCATGTTTCTCCTACCAGTTCGAAATGATCTTATCTTTAACACTTTATATAAAGTTAAACTTACCACTGTGAGTTTTACACAACTTTCATAAGGAATTAAATCTAGCAGGAAACTTATATGCTGTCCTTACAATGTATGTCACCAAATCTAATTTAGATGATATATAGATTCTTTTTTAATGTCACATAATAAATTATATACTCTGTTCGTTATTGCGTTATTGAAAAGTACAGCAGTCTCTGTTTCTTCGAAATGCTTAAGTTATGCATGTAATGGTATGCATTAAATTTGATATAACTTTTGCATGCTGTATTTTTCCTTTTTAAAAAATCAATATATGGGCATTTAAATAATGCAGCATGTATCTGATCGACTATAATTATAATTTACAGAATGAAAATTAATCACTTTGCCTGCTTTTAAAGATTATATATACTCGTTGTATTGAATATTAGATAATGTTTATATCTTCCTTGTCGCGAAAAACGACAATATGACACATTTATTAAAGCACGCCTTGAAGTGTTTTACCACACGGTTTTTTTGATACAATGCTGTTACAATTAAGGAAACAATTAAAGGCTGCTTTAAACTTATTTTCCTGAGATAATGACTTTCGTAAAACAATAAGCATTTTCTACAAATGGCTTAGCCATTCAAATGTCAAAATGGCTAAAATCAGTACAGTTAATGTAAATACCATGGACTAGAAGACATTAATTTAAATATATGTTTATGTCAAAAATGTAGATGTTATGTACAACAGGTACTTACGCATATGTTATTCAAGTAACTGTAGACGAATTAATTTGGTTATATGATGTCATCACCGTTCCGTAAACCCAAATCGTTGTCTTTAATTGAAAATTCTCAGATAATAATAAAGGAAGAGAAACATGTGTTAAATTGTTTATATAAACATACTCATGTATATAATATATTTTTCAGTAAAGGCAGACCCAGATATAAAACCTATAGCGATCGGAGCCGGCGTCGGAGCGTTCGTTGTCATCGTCATCATAATTGTTATAGTTGTCGTCTGCTGGAGAAGAAAACGTAACAAATTTTAGTTGAAATTTGGATGGCAAATATATCATCGACTAAAACTGAACTTTTCTTATTCAGGGACACTTCTCTATGTTTAGAAAAAAATAGCTGTGTGTCATTTGAATCATATTAACATTTTATGTCTGACTTTATGATGACGTCATGAACGTTTAATAACGCCATGAGGAGATGTGAATTATTCATTTGTGTGTTAGCTATATATTCATTTGTGTAGGTTGGTTAGTTTGATATGAATTGTATAACGTCAAATCTCATACCACAAGTGACAGAGCCATTCAAATAACAAAATGGCTGAAGTCGGTTAAGTTGTTGTTAATTCCGCAGCTTTATAAAACCTGATTAGAAAAGTAATTAAAAATAGGGTTACGTGCACCGGTAATTGAAGAATTTAGTGGGGACTTAAGTTGATCATTTGCAGTGATGGTGGTCGCCGTAGTTTACCCTCCGGATCACCACAGGGAACCACATTACATTTACCAGAGCACAGTTCAGCCAACGCATCATTCCTGGGTAAACTTTCTAGCCGTTTACAAGTACTATTTTCCTTCGCTTTCGCAAGGAGCTGATAACTTATTTCTGTACTTGCCAACGCATATAGGTGCGGTGCGAATGACCGTAGAATCACAACAAACGACCTGCGCTGTGACTCGAACCTCCTATTCACAGTCTAATACTCTACTATTTGAGCTAACCGGACGGCTTTTAAGTTGGTCGTTAAACGACTTTGTTTCATTTATAAGTGGTTTTTACTTACGCTGCATCTGCGCCTGTATTGTATTCTAATTATAAATATATAATTATATATATATTAAAGGTACATGTAATGATGTATAAATGTAATTGTTTATTTTATATTAAAATTTTCTTTTACGATTAAAGATAATTTAGGATTTGTTTTTCAACAAACGAATTTTTGGTCTTTTATTTTACAAACAATGCTTTTTAAAAAAGTTCTGGTACAGGTTTAAACGGTGTTGGTAGTCAGGTAGTTCAAAGCAACTATTTCTCTCATTTTTAGTTTTATCTGTTATAGGTTGGAACAAACAAAAAGTAGACAAAATTAAAAACAAATCATATTTAAGGAAACAGTAATATTAAAAATACTGTAATGAAAAAGAAAACCAAAAGGCATTTGTTAATTTGATTTAGGTTATTACTCGCTACTTAACAATAAAGGAAAATTATCTCATAAGTGTACAGATGTCAGCTTGAAACAATTAAAGTATGTTCGTATACAATTTCTCCCCACCCATACTTGATAATACTTTCACACTTAACAACAAAACATGTGTTTATTTGATCATATTAAATAAAAATAAATGCGTTTTAATAATTATCCTTTAGATTCAGTTGTTATTGATGTTTTCGACAAGGAAACATACAATTGTAGGAAACCCTTTCTCTCGTGCAATACTAGACGAGGAATATTTGGTTTTGATGCACGTGGCATAAAACACGCGTACATATTGTTTTAAATTGTTATGTTAATTTATGTATCTATCACTTTGTTTTGAAATAAGTCTCTAGATATTGTAATTTCTGATAAATATAATTTTTCTGTGTATCAGTGTTATCTTTTTATCCTGTTTATCCCTGACATCATTATCAGGATATGACACATTCTTAGATATAAGCGTAAACTAACGCCTTATCCGAATTACAAGACGTAACCACAAACGTTTTATCGTGTTCACAATAGACTAACGCCTGAGGGTCGATGTCGTCTGAATCCCACGTGACAAATGACGTCATTCCACTTCCGTCGTCAGCAACCCGATAGATACCATACGGCTTTCCTGCACACACAAACACTTCTCCATTATCATCTATAGTAATCCCGCCATATTCGGAGGTGTTCCCTTTAGCATGATCAAAAACAACCGCACCTTCAAAAGTGATTGCAGTAATCCCTTTACTAAAATCAGATATAAATATGGTCTTTCTTTCTGAAGCAATGGCAATGTACTGCGGTTCTTTAAGAATATTTTTCCGTGGTTTGATTGTTTTTAACACGCTGCCGTCCTTTTCATTCATAACCAGAATTAAAATTTTGTCATTACTAGACACAGCAACGAATAATTTCGGATCTTTATACGCAATAGCTCTAGGGCGTCCGTCGACTTCAATGCATCTGCTTTGCTTAATTTCTTCATTCACAGATAGAATGTATATTTTGTTGTTCTTTTCCTCCGTCTCCGAGTAGCTACACCTCACAGCTATCTCTGATCCTGACATGGCTACAATATCCCAAGGGGAGTAATCAAGTTTAATCCACGACACTACAGTTCTTTCAGGACCGACAACTTTAACAGTACTGTTTGTTTCATCGGCGATAACCAGCCTGTCTTTGCTGAAAGGAATGCAACCAGAGATGGTGCAAACAGACGTGTCACACGGTGCCCTCACATTTATTTCAGCAATTTTTGCAAGTCTTGGTTCAACTTTATCTACGTCTTTTGAAATCTCGGCAGGACGTATCGTAGATTTAACATTGATGGACCCTAAACTATCAAGTGCTTGAACAAGGTCTGTGTTCGGTATGAAATTAAGAGAAAATTTACCTTTTCCGTCAACGATTTCTTCGAGAATATCTTCATACCTGTTCTTTAGAACCTTAACTGTATTGACTGCTATGAACGACTTCTTCTCATTTTTCCCTTTCTGTATCACTTTCATTTTCTGCAAACCATCTTTAAGGTTGTCTACAGCCGTTTCGCAAACACTTAGCCTTTGCTTTATTACCTTAACTTCGTCACCGGTTAATTCATCTTTCTTCATTATCATTGACATCTCTAACTTGTCAAGCATTTTGTCTACGCTTTGTCGAAACTTTTTCACTTTTCTCTCCAACTCTTTTCCCTGAGTGTCTACCATCCTAAGAGACTCTCTTTCTTCATTCCTTGTCGCTTCAAATTTCGACACTAGCGTCTCTAGAACCTTCATCGTATCTGTGACTTCACTGTCTATATTGCTACCTGCGACTGCTTCACCAAGAGGTAGAATGTTTTCACATGTGCCATGTTTCAAAGCTACGCAATCTCTACAACACAAAGAACCATGTGCCTGACAGAAACTTTCTAATTCTAGTCTATGTTCTTCACAGCGATTCATTCTAGATTTGTACAATAACCCCACTTCAATTATTTTTTTCCTCTTTATTTCTTGTTTATAAACATGGTTAATAATTTCAGAGGTATTATATTTGTGTCACATCGGTTTAATGATATAAACACACATTGTCTTTGTCCCTTGATGTATAAATATTTCCTTAATCACAGCGTGTTCCTATTTCTAATACAATTCCTATAATTTCTTGTTTCTTTTCCATACCCAATTCCTACAGCGTGACAAGAGACTAGCATTTAAATATATAAATGGTGTTTAATTTGTCAAAATAACATTTTATTACAGCAATTCCAACGTTAACTACTGAACTATTATGTACACAGGTATCGTTTAGCTTTATAGCGGGTCTTAAACAAATAGTCTTTGATTTAAAAGTCGACTTAAATCGTATAATGTAATCAACTTGTCCATCGCGATTTGACAAAACCTATACACCGTTAAACAAAATTTAGTGTAATTTATTTTGAATGTATTTGTTTACATTCAAGTTGAACCATTGTGGATTTAGATTAAAAATCTGATGCATTCAATGGTTCAAGCAAGTTATTGTTATTACCCATGCATGAAAAGTTTGTGTAATAAATAACGAATAACAAATTAATAAAATAATTATATATCACATCTTTACAGAAAAAATAGACATTTTAAAGTCACAATTTAAAGATGAAGGGGACGTGACTTTTAGCTGTCTTTAAGTTGTTTTGTTTTTATATTTTGCTTCCTGAAACAAAGTGATTTTTCATCAAATAAATGAAACTTATTTCAAGTCTGAACTAGTGAGAAAACGTTTTTGTTTTCGTAAATGCAAAAACTCAAGTAGAAATTAACCAATATTTTACCGCAATGCATCTGTTTAAATGTGTCTCGGCAAACATCTGTGTCTGTTTTTTTTGTCCTCAAAAACTTTATTTGTCAAGTACAAAACCTCACTTCATATTTTTCTTAAAAAAAAATTTTTAAAATGAGGGAAAAATTTTTTTCAAAAACAAAGGAAAATACTCAAACGTTTTATTATGATTGTATGAGAATCCGCTTAAATAAATGTCCGTAAAATCTTATTACCCGTGAAAAAATATAATATTTATAAAGTTTCTCAAGTTTGTACCAAGAATGTCACTTAGACATTTTACCACATCCTTGAATCTATTTTAGAACATTTCAATATGGCGATGAAATTAATGCTCGTGTTTCAAATTTTTTCTATTATAGTATATAACATTTACTACATTTAGCATTGACAACAGTTACTATTTCACGATGACCATATTTAACATTTTCAACTTTAATACAGGTATGCTACTTTGTACCATGCATTTTCTTAACGGAAATACATATGATAATTATAATTATCATAAATAATACAATCATTTGATTTGCCCAGTATTTGTTTAATCCTCAGTTATTGATATAATTCATCCAACGTTACTGAATTTATTTACAATTATGTACATGTACTATATCATCAAGTAAAGAGATGACAGATTTTGTAAGTATATAGGTTTTCTTTGTTATTGTAACCTTACATCATTTACATTATTGTACTTTAGTACTACCAACACAGGGAAGCGGGAATATTTCACGTACGTACGAAAGCACCGTTAGGGCCATTACAACTTCATAATTTCCCTAATACCATCAACGGGAATTCACAATTTTAAAAATCGTGAATTCCCGTTTTCAACATACGGAATTTAATTCACGATTTTAGCTTCATGAATTACCAATTTCAACTTCACGAATGCATGATTTCAACTTCATGAAGTTGAAATTGTGAATTCGTGAAGTTAAAATCGGGAATTCATGAAGATGAAATCGGGAATTCATAGTTGAAATGTCCCTAACGGTCTTTCGTATGTACGGAAACTATTCTGGTAACTTAGAGACTGTTGGTGGTTATTTATGAACCCGTTCGCGCTTGGAATGATAAAAGAAAGTGCTTCAAAGGTATTTTTTAAAAGCATGAATTTCGACCCTAAAGCAAACAAAACTTTAACTCACTCAAATGCCTTCTTCATTTTGTTCTTTTTCCTGCCACAAGTCAATGCTGTTTCAGAACATTCGGAAATATAAACTTTTACAGTGAATAATTTTAGGGAATTCCAACGACTGAAAGTGGTTTTCTCCTATTCTAAATAAAACAACAGACAAGCAATACGTAATCGATTTTAACTCTTTGTTCTTCAAGAAATAAAGCGAAACATGTATTAACTTAAACTGATAATCTATTTATCATTCATGACAACTAAAACATAATAAAACAAACACATAATATCAAACATTAACATATTTAATAAATGTTATGTTGTGAATACAATACCAAATTAGTATTTGCTAAGAAAATGTCCGACTATTTATGTATTTATTTATTTATTTATACAAATACTGATTGAATCATAGTTTGGGGTCCTTTCTGCTGAAAATGTGCTAGAGTTAAATCGTATACATATAAACATGCACAGTGCGTTAACTGGAATGCTTGTATCATAGTTTGGGGACCTTTCTGTTGATAAAGTGTCCTACATATACATTCACCGTGCGTTAACTGGAGTGCAGGTATAAGTTACCCGCACTGCAGAGCATGCCCATTGGTTGGCTAATTTTTGCTGGGGTTTACTTATTGTGACGGCCTAGAAAGTGAAAGCGACAAAAATATGATATTTAGATGCTCGTTCATTGGTTACTTTTCTCCGGGGTTTCATATTGTGACAACAGGGAACGTGTTTTTATGTCTGACTATGATACAAAAGAGAAATAACATCAAAACACTTGGCAATCTGATTAATACTGGGGGGGGGGGGGGGGCTACGCCCCCATCGTACAAATCAGATAGCCTCGTGTTTCGATGCTCTTTCTATTTCATGTATTAGTTACCCGTTCTCCAGAGCATGCCCATTGATTGGCTCATTTTTGCTGGTGTTTACTTATAGTGATGGCAGAGAAACGGAAAGCGACAGAAATATCATATTAAGATGCTCGTTCATTGGTAACTTTTTTCTGGGGTTTCATATTGTGACAACACGGAACGTGTTTTTATGTTTGACTGTGATAAAAAAAGAGAAATAACATCAAACATTCGGCAATCTGATTTGTACGAAGATTTATACTCGGGGGCTACGCCCCCTCGTACAAATCAGATAGCCTCGTGTTTTGATACTCTTTCTATCACTGAATCATCAATATATATGAACGTAAAAGTTACCTTGAGAATACTTCTAATTACATGATACTTAAGAAAGTGATTTAAAGTGCCATTACATTAATGTCGGTTGATGATAAATCTGTCAGATTAGTTTAGTAATAGAAAGAGCATCGAAACAAGAGGCTACCTGATTTGTACGAGGGGGCGTAGCAAAGATGGGCTTGCGATATTTGACATACCTCAATAGAAAAAAATCAAATGTCTTTGTTAAGCAATGTAGTTTGATTATCATAGGTATATAAAAATGATTGCACAGCTGAATGTGAATATTATTGTGAATTTGGAATCATTACGGTACTTGATTTGACCTAATTTGACAGTTTTTGACTGCACGTGCTTTGTTAAGAAACTGTCAATTTTTCCAAAAAATATTGTTTTTGTAACTTTAGGAACTTGAGATATTCGCACTTCATGAAATATTAAGTTTGATAGAGGGCATTTTATGTTTTGTTTTTGAGTAGATTACTGATAAATTCGCGAAAATTATATTTGATAATTTCACATTTACAATTTCACACTTTTCAGGGACGGGACTACTTTTAAAAGAATGTCCCCATGTGGAACCTCAATTTTATTTTTGGTTATAGTTCTGACATTGTCAGGGCTGTTTCGCGAAAAGCTAGGCTGAAATTAATAAATAACTTAAATTTCGAAAGTAATAAAAAGAAAAATTTTACTACAATTTATTATAATCAATTACAATCCGAATATTACACTGCCTTCCACATGCAAAAGGCTCTTGATGACATCTGGGCATATCTAAGTATCCTACGAGCAATAACTGCCTAATGCAATATGAAATCCAATGACAGTCACCAGCCCACAACCCAGCGTTTGTTCGTAAGACAGCCTTTCAACAACTACTTGTTTTCCAATTCATAATCGCTTTTTGAATGTTTACACATCTGTCAACACTTATTTATTGCCTGTAACAATCATCAAATACGTTTTCTTTCTAATAAATTTAATAGCGAGCTCGACGAGCTGGCCCGAAGGGCCTGCTCGCAAAGCGAGCTTTACGGTAACGCGAGTACCTGCTAAGTGATGGTTTTGAAAACTTTCGTCCGAAGTACCGAATTGGACACATCGCAACTTTTCGAATTTAAAGATAACGATAAAAACTGAGGAATTCTGACTGAAAACGGATGTGTAGACTGGTCACCCGCGCACGTCTATGGGAACCATAATTGGACAGGGAACCAGAATAACGGAAGCTGTGTATAAAATATCGAATGACAGTTTTAAAACGGAAAATGTAAAATGAAAATTGAAGGCGCCATTTTGTATGAAAAATCTGATAAATAAAAACAATTTTTTTGTCGAATTTTGTTGTGAAAACTATCTAGAATGAAAGAAAATGGTCTAACTAAGAAAATGAATCCGAACACCAATATCTTTTATTTAGTCGTAACGCTGTACAACGTACAACGTTTTTAAAACTCGTTATTCATTTAACGACAGAGGCGGAGCCATATTTAACACAGTACGTGTGACGACACACGCACTCGGGTACACGCACTCGTCACTGCATTTGAAATAAAAATGAGCGACCATTTCCATACTATTTGACGTTAAAAGTACATCGAGCTCGCTTTGAGGCTTTGCCTTTTTCATATTAGATGTATGACTAACAAATCTAAATTTAACAATCATCAAATACGTTTTCTTTCTAATAAATAGGTGTATGACTAACCAATCTAAATTTAATAATCATCAAATACGTTTTCTTTCTAATTAAAAGATGTATGACTAATAAATCTAAATGGAATCCCTCCGAATCAAACACCCGTGAAGCACACAACTTTTAAAAATGGTGGCTGCAACTTCCTCATTAAATAACGGAAATAAGGTCTACCAGAATTATTTGTTTTAATTATTAAAACAAGCAATCATCTATATTTTTTAATAAAATAAATGATGTCATCATCATTTTAGTTGGATTTTTTTAACTTATTTTTTAGCACAAAACTCCGTGTATTTATGAGAAATTCGTCTGAAATTGAGGGCTATCAATGGGGTAAACAGTTTTTGATATTCCATTGAATATTGAGGAAACTTCATTTTAAATATTTTTTAAGCATAAAATAAAAAGAATATTTGTTGTTTTTTTGTTGTAAGATGTTATTTTATTTCATCTGGTGAACTTTAAAAACAATATTTCACTCGTGGCTATGCCATTCG
Source organism: Ruditapes philippinarum (assembly GCF_026571515.1). Classification (NCBI taxonomy): domain Eukaryota; kingdom Metazoa; phylum Mollusca; class Bivalvia; order Venerida; family Veneridae; genus Ruditapes; species Ruditapes philippinarum. The sequence continues at coordinate 63,073 of NW_026858177.1, forward strand.
TGAGAATAATGTGTTTAAAGCTCACTCGATGAAAAAAAATTTCATCTTACACAAAAACAAACAAATATCCTCTATATCTTAATCATATTAGATTGGATCTTAATACAAATTATATATTCAAGTACTTATGTATTTAACTAAGTTAGATTTCTTTTACTGAAAATACATAAATTAAGGTCAACGAAACATTTTGAATGGAAAAATATTTTGTTCTAATAAAAAAGTCGACACAAATAATGAGTAGAATGGGTTTGATTGCATATGTCCTAAACAATTGATAGACAGCTGGCATTATAATCACCATTTGTATATACAAAATAATACCAATATATAAATAAATAAATAAAACACAATGAAATAAAAACATCAATATTATATGAAAATTGCAGACTTTTGCAATAAGACAGGTATAATCTCGTCGCACAGGGACGTAATTTCCTATGGCCGTGTAGGACGCGGCCTTTACTTTTCCAAGGAAAATGACAAATGCTTCATCTGTCTGTTTGCAAAGTCAAACAATTCCCTGAACATATTTATTAGACTTATTATATGCCAAAACTAACCAAAAAAAAATGAGCAAATAATTTTAGGGGGCATGCCACATATCCCGCTTAAATGTGGCCCAATCATATATTCAAATGTCGTGTGTTGTATTACAAGTTTTAATTCTTATTGTGTCAATAGTATAAGTAAGAAGAAGGCATTAGTATTAAAACACACATAATCAATTAAAATTAAACGATTACTGCCGAAAGCTTAATTCTGCATACGTGAGTGAGAACGTTAAATGTACAAATAATGACATATATATGACATATAACATATAAATCATTGATGAATGGAAACAATCAACGGGCTAAAATGAGGGATTGGAAAACCAAAGGTCCTTATTGTAATGAAGAGGCTAATAGTTGCAAAGTCTTCGCGCGAACAAAGTAAATCCGGTAGTTACAATTCATTTAGAATTTATAAAAAAAATTTAAAAATATGAATTCTTCAGACGTGTGATTGCAACTTATCCAAGTTGTACAACTTTTCTCGAGGCATATTGAGGGTTTTTCAACATCCACTGAATTCTTTAATTTCAATTCATAATAAGTCTCATTGTCCTCTGTCATGGTGTTGTAAAGTCCATCAGTTGGTGCCCTTAAATGTTACAATTACATGTTTCAAGATGGTCAAAGTCGTCATTGCCATGTTCTTGTATTATTCCTCTATAAAAGCCATATTAATCAATTTCCGGTAAAACCAATGACTGTCACTTGTTTCCTGCGAATACTTTTATTCAGCCTGTCATATTCTGACTCTGCAGCTTCACTCGATCGACGGCACTCTGTCGCTAGGCAACGCATAATCTGCTTCAGAAACAGTTAATTAATTGTTGTGTGATATTTGTATTATCTGCAGATCCTTAACGTATGCTATTATTGGCCGAAACTATATTTGACTTATAATGGCATCTAATCTAGCTTGTCGTAAGTTGTTCAACTTTTCTCTATTCATGCGGAAGATTGTTCAATATTTACCGATTTTTTAAATTTTAATTCATTATAAGTGTCATTGTCCTCCGTCATAGTGTTGTAAATCCCATCCGTTGATGCCTTTATATGTTTACTTGTATGTGCTTCAAGATGATCATAGTCGTCATTATCATTTTCTTGTATTATACCTGTATGAACGCCATATTCATTTGCGTCATTTCCGGTACAATTATTGTCTCTCACTTGTTTCCTGCTCACACTTGCATCCACCCTGTCATATTCTGACTCTACAGCTTCACTCGTCGGCACGTCGTCGCTAGGTGACGCATATTCTGATTCCGAATGAGTGGATCTATTGCTGTGTGCAATATTTATATTGTCAGGAGATCCTAAACGAAACCCAGTACTCGCGGAAGTTGTTTCCTGAATCTCATTAGATCTTGTTTCAGCCTCGCATATACATAAATGTGTTTTTATTTTCTTACGAAATATTAAACAAATTATAATAAAAAGTGTAAAAACTATAATTAAAACAACGATTATTATTATGTAGTGACGATTATCAGATATATCCGGACTCGAGGTGCTGTGTAAGTTGTCATTGGTATTTTTTGAGGACAAGAAGGGTGTCTTGAAGGTAGTTTTGTATGACGGTTGCTTCTCATTATTGGAAACATCATCTTCACAAATATAGTCGTTATCGGAGGAACATTCTGCAGGTTCGAACACTAGAGTGTTGTTGACATTTATTACTGACAGACATATAGTACTTTTCTTTACACTATCCTTATCCAAAATATCATTCAGCATGAAACTTCGAAACAAACCTGTCCAAAATGTTACATTTCCCATTGACCTCTGCTTTCCTGTTATTCGTTGTCTTAGATCACTATGTAATAAGCCTGGAAGATTTGATAAATATTGTCTACAGTGTTTGAAAGAAGATTTCCACGTCGATGGTCCTAAATAATAACAAAATTTCCGGTAATTCCAGTGGAATAAATAATTATCACTACAGTCTGCATTGAATTTACCACCAGCGGTATTAGTACACATGAATCCAGTTTCTTTTGAGCTGCATGATGCAGTAACGTAACCTTTTTCTTTCCCATCATCCTGATAATAAACACATTGACCGATCCTTTTATTTGAAGACGGCTTCCAAGTTAAACGATCAATAGCAATGATTTCATATACATCTATTTTGCTTGAAAAAGCCTTTCTATGACTAACATTTGGTGAAAACAAAACTTGTTTACATTCAGAGTCGTTTGTCAGTGTTAAACGATGACGAAAATCGTAATTCGAAATACAATAACATAAGTCATCTGTTATACCGATGAAATCAGCATTTGCTTTTGAACATTTCTGTAAACAGTCAAAAATGTCATTTAGAGGGTACTTACGCACACCCGTTTGTCCATTTCCATAGCATCCGAGCCATCGGACAAATTTATCTGGAAATGTAACATTTCCTGATATCCACGCTGGTTGAATTTTCTGTAAAGACTTATTTCGATCCCATTGAGGTCCCGAGAAATTCATAAAGTGTTTATATGACGCTAATCCATTACGGTCCTTACATTTATCTACGGCTGTAGAGTAGTTTACTGATTGACTTCCACAAATGAAAACCATCATATACACACACATGTAACTGTGCATTGATGTTTTGCCACACATGTTGTCAGGTTAAATACTCGTGTGTCCTATAATTATTACTCCCATGTTCCTCCTACCAGTTCGAAATGATAAATTTATCTTTAACACTATATAAAGTTAAACATACCACTTTGAGTTTTACACAACTTTCATAAGGAATCAAATCTAGCAGGAAACTTATATGCTGTCCTTACAATGTATGTATGTCACCAAATCTATTTTAAATGATATATAGATTCCTTTTTGATCTCATATAATATATACTCTGTTCGTTATTGAAAAGTAAAGCAGTCTCTGTTTCTTCGAATTGCTAAAATTATGCATGTAAATGGTATGCATTAAAATTAATATAACTTTTGCATGCTGTATTTTTCTTTTTAAAAAGTTCCATATATGGGCATTTAAATAATGCAGCATGTATCTTATTGACTATAATTCTAACTTATAGAATGAAAATACTAAAAGTAATGAATTACTTTGCCCTGCCTTTAATGATAATTTATGTATATCCGTTGTATTGAATTATTTTCGTTTTATATTAGATAATGTTTATATCTTCCTTGTCGCGAAAAACGACAATATGACACATTTATTAAAGCACGCCTTGAAGTGTTTTACCACTTAATTTGATACAATGTTGTTACAATTAAGGATACAATTAAAGGATGCTTTAAACTGATTTTCCTGAGATAATGACTTTCAGAAAAAAATAAGCATTTCTGCGTAGTATAAATGTTTTACAATGAAAAAAGATTTTTACAAAATAGTTATTAGAATGACATGTTTTCACGATGATTGTACTTTCGACTTTTCACCATCTTGGTTGCGTTGTTTCGTTATTTCGATATTTTACCATCGTATTTTCGACATTTCACCATCGTGACGTTTCATTTTTTCATCATCATGGTTTCGACTTTTCACCATTGTACTTTCGACATTTCATCATGATGGTTTTAGCTTTTCATTATCGTCGTTTCGACTTTTCACTTAGATATTTTTTATTTTCATTATCGATGTTGTCGGCATTATCGTCTGCAGCACAATCATCATCATCATTTTTATTACATGTAATATTGTATTATTTATGATAATGATTGTTGATACGGTTGTCATCATTATCATAATTATCATTAATATTATCATAATTTGTTTTCTTGATATGAAATTTATGTATGCATAAGTATAAATTTTTCACGTTATAGTCGTAATTGAACGATCAGTATTTAGGCATTTAACTTTCAATAAGCTAACACTCTACGCGGTTTGTATAGTTCAATACCCCATTTATGTCACATCCGGTAAGAAAAGTAACTCTTCCTCAATTGAAGGGTCTATATTCTCTATAATCATTGTTATCATTATTGCAGTTATGATCATCATTCGTATTATAATTGGCATGTCGATGCAGATCGCGATGATGATGATTGTGATTAAAATTGATAGACTTACGTTTGCTGTTGCTATTATTATTGCTATTTTGACCATCATAATTGTTGTTAGCTATTATATTACTATACCCATCTATTATCATTATTATCATCACAATTTTTTCTTGCTAATGAAACATAAACATTTCATACTACTCACTATATATATCACTTAGATTCTATTGTTATTATTTTTTATATTATTACTATTTCATAATATTATTATAATCATCACTTATTTTCAAATACTTTTATTATAATAATGATAATAATAATCATAATCATAATCATCATAATCATAATAATCATAATCATAATCATAATCATAATCATAATAAACATAATCATAATACATTAAGTAATAATGATTACTATAATATTTATTATGCTTGTTGTCATTACCAATAACAAAATTGACAGAAAACGTCATATCAATTTTGGCGTAATTTCTATTGTTTTACGTCAACAAAGTAATTTCCTGTAAATAACTTAGTGTTGTAAGAAAAGAAAATTAATATGTGATTCATAAAATAAACATTCTAACACACTTCACTTTATGTCCCTATCAAACAAATAGAACAGTCAAGAGCATTATTATACGCTATACATGTAAAGCATAAAACACGAATGATTACACGTCATATGACGTCAGTTATGGCGTCAATACAACAAATGACGATGGGAAAATTACTCCTACGCCAAATGTAGTTCGGCATATTTTATCAAATTATATCTTTTTATTAGCATGACAGAATGAAAAAAGATATTATTTTTTTGTTACATTATAATATAATAATTCAAAAGTTTTGTAATTATATTCTTGTGCATTTAAATCCTGCACTTTAATACAACAATACATTCAAAATTGATATCCGGACTGAACACGTTTTGAAACAGATATTTTATTAGACTATATAAATATTATTTATTACGTATCGTAAAGAAAGAGATTTAAAGCGCCATTACATTGATATAGTTTGATAATATGTCAAGCAGATTATTTTTGCTCATAAGACAACAATTGTAACAAATTAAATTTGTTACAGATTTATTCATATAGGATAACTATATTGTAAAAAATATATTAGCGGGCGCTATTGAATTGGACGAAGTTATGGTGATGGATTATAGTCAATATTCTTTCACTTTATAATGTTATCAGGAAAATAATTAAAGATCATAAATAGGGGATTTGTAGAAACAAAGGTTCTAATAGACTAGTACTGTTCTTATTGGTTTTAAGGTCTTCACGCGAACAAATAAATCCAATAGTAACAATTCACTCAGAATGAAAATGACGACGATAGCCATAACGTTTTATAAAATTTCAAAAAGATAAATTCTTCAAACTTGTAATGGCTTCTAATCCAATTTGTCGCAAGTTGAATAACTTTTCTCGATGCATGATGAAGGTTTTTCAACATTTACTGAATTCTTTAATTTTAATTCATTATAAGTGTCACTGTCCTCCGTCATAGTGTTGTAAATCCCATCCGTTGATGCCTTTATATGTTTACTTGTATGTGCTTCAAGATGATCATAGTCGTCATTATCATGTTCTTGTATTATTCCTGTATGGACGCCATATGCATTTGTATCATTTCCGGATGTAACAATGTCTCTCACTTGTTTCCTGCACACACTTGTATTCACCCTATCATATTTCTGACTCTACAGCTTCACTCGTCGGCACTTCCTCGCTAGACAACGCATATTCTGTTTCCGGATGAGTTGATTTATTGCTGTGTGCGATATTTACATTGTCAGGAGATCTTAAACGAAACACAGTGTTGGCGGAAGTTGTTTCCTGAATATCTTTTGATCTTGTTTCAGCCTCGCATCTACATAAATGTTTCTTGATTTTCTTACGAAATAATAAACAAAATATAATAAAAAGTGTGAAAACAATAATTAAAACAATGATAATTGCTAAATAGTCACGGTAATCAGATACTTCCGGCTTCGGGGTACTGTATGTTTTTTGCGTGGACATGAATGGCGTATCGTCAGTTGTTTTGTATGACGTTCGCTTCTCATTATTGGAAACATCATCTTCACAGATATATTCTTTATCAGACGAACATTCAACGGGATCAAATACTACAGTATTGTTGATATTCATTATTGATAGACAAATAGAACTTTCATTTAAAACTTTCTTATCCTGAAATTCATCTAAAGCGAAACTTCGAAACAAACCTGTCCAAAATGATAAAACTTTGTCCAATTCCTTTAGTGTTCTTTTTAAGTTAGGATATATAAAGCCTTGAAGATTTGTAGAATATTGTCTACAGTATTTATAAGAAGATATCCACGTTGATGGCTGTGAATAATAACAAAAACTGAGACCAGCGTTGTGTATCAAAGGAATACCACTACAGTTGGCTTTGAACGTATTACCATAATCGCTATTAGTACAAACAAATCCAGTTTCTTTTGAGAAGCATGAATTGGTAGCGTATCCTTCTTCTACACCATCATTCTGATAATAAACACACTGACCAATACTCTTATTGTTAGACGGCTTCCAATTTAATTTTATACGAATAATCTTATAAACGTCTATTTTCGTTATCTTTAATTTGCTCAAAAATGGCTCTGCAAGACTAAAATTCGGTGAGAAAAGCTGTTGTTTACATTCAAAAGTGTTTGTTAATGTTAACCGAAATTTATACAAATCGTCATTCGATATACAATAACATTCATTATTCACTACACCGATGAAAGGCAATGGCAGTGGCGAACATTTCTGGAAACACTTATAAATGTCATTGCTATGTATATTGTGTGTACGCACTCCATCTTTATGCTTTTCATAGCATCCGTGATATCTAATATATCCATTTGAAAATGTAACATTCCCTGATATCCACACTGATTGCTCTTTGCGTAAAAATTTGTTTCCATCCCAACGACGTCGCGAGGAATTCATAAAGTGTTTATATGACGCTAATCCATTACGGTCCTTACATTTATCTACGGCGGTAGAGTAGTTTACTGATTGACTTCCACAAATGAAAACCGTCATAAACACACAAATATAACAGTGCATTGATGTTTTGCTACCCATGCTGTCCCGGTTTTACTTTTGCATCATATGAACCACCATTTCGGAATGATAAATTTATCTCAATCGTATTTATAAAAGTTACGCATATCACTTCGAGTTGTATATAGCTATTATAAGGATGTAAACTAGCAGTAAATTTGCAAGCTGTCCTTACAATGTACGTGATCAAGTCTATCTAAAATGATATATAGATTCCTGTTTAATATTATATAGTTTTTAAAGCTCATTCGAGAACTAAAACTCTGGTCGTTGTTTCAAAGAGAAGCAGTATCTGTTTCTTCGATTACAAGTTTATCGGTGAAATGCTGAAGTTATCCATATCAATGGTATGCATCAAAGTAAAGTTAATATTCTTTTTGCATGATGTATTTTTGAGTTGAAATTGCCTTATATGGGTATTTAAATAATGCAGCATGTATCTTATTGACTATAATTCTAACTTATAGAATGAAAATACCAAGAGTAAAGGTCTGTTAATAAAGATAAACTAATTTTAGTATATTACACTTTATATCTGTGAACTGGAAGAAACAGTTGATTTTTCGGAATAACAAAGGGCTTGAGTGCCTATCATCTGTTTTAACCGATAAACGTCATATTTAATATCTATCATTTTACAACGAAATCGTTGAATAGGAAAGTGATTCAAAATTTTTATCTCTAATATTTTGACAATATCTCCTTCGTTAATGAGAATGTAATATCACAGGAAGCGGGATATGAGAAATGAATCACTTTGCCCTGTCTTATTATTTTCGTTTTATATTAGATAATGTTCATATCTTCCTTGTCGCGAAAAACGACAATATGACAAATGTATCAAAGCACGCCTTGAAGTGTTTTACCACTTTATTTGATACAATGTTGTTACAATTAAGGATACAATTAAAGAATGCTTTACAATTATTTTCCTGAGATAATGACTTTCGTAAAACAATAGGCATTTTCTGCGTAGTATAAATGTTTTACAATGAAAAAATTTTTTTACAAAATAGTTATTAGAATGACAAGTTTTCACTTGTTTGTACTTTCGACTTTTCACCATATTGGTTGCTTTATTTCGATTTTTTACCATCATATTTTCGACATTTAACAATTGTGACATTTCATTTCTTCATTTTCATGGTTTCGACTTTTCGACATTTCATCGTGATGGTTTTTAGCTTTTCATTATCGTGGTTTCGACTTTTCATTAGTAATTAGTATAATCGTTGTTACTATATTAAGATATTTTTTATTTTCATCATCGTCTGCAGCACAATCATCATCGTCTGCATCACAATCATCATCGTCAGTGTCAATCATCATTTTTATTACATGTAATATTGTATTATTTATGATAATGATTGTTGATACGGTTGTAATCATTATCATAATTATCATTAATATTATAATAATTTGTTTTCTTGATATAAAATTTATGTATGCATAAGTATAAATTTTATATGTTATAGTCGTAATTGAACGATCAGTATTTAGGCATTTAACTTTCAATAAGCTAACTTTTGTTTGTATGTTTGTATAGTTCAATACCCCATTTATGTCACATCCGGTAAGGAAAGTAACTCTCCCTCAATGAAAGAGTCTATATTCTCTATAATCATTGTTATCATTGCAGTTATGATCATCATTCGTATTATAATTGGCGTGTCGATGCAGATCGTGATGATGATGATGATTGTGATTAAAATTGATAGAATTACGTTTGCTGTTGCTATTATTATTGCTATTTTGACCATCATAATTGTTGTTAGCTATTATATTACTATACCCATCTATTATCATTATTAGCATCACTATTTTTTCTAGCTAATGAAACATAAATATTTCATACTACTCACTATATATCACTTAGATTCTATTGTTATTATTATTTTATATTATTACTATTTCATAATATTATTATAATCATCACTTATTATCAAATACTTTTATTACAGTAACTATTATATCGTTATAACTTTTGCTGATGTAATAATTATCATTAATAAAAAAACCTTTTACTTCTATTATCATTACAATGATGATGGTAATGGTTGTTGTTTTAACAATAATAATGATTATAATAATAATAATAATAATCATAATGATAATAATAACAAAAATAATAACAATAATAATAATGACAATTATAATAATAAAAATTATAATAATAATATTAATGATAATAATAATCATAATCATAATCTTAATAATCATCATCATGATAATCATAATCATAATAATCATAATCATAATACATTAAGTAATAATGATATTTATTATACTTGTTGTCATTATCAAAATTAACAGAAAACGTCATATCAATTTTGACGTAATTTCTATTGTTGACGTCAACAAAGTAATTTCCTGTAAATAGCTTAGTGTTGTAAGAAAAGAAAATTAATATGTGATTCATATAAAAATATTCTAAGACACTTCACTTTATGTCCCTATCAAATAAATAGATCAGCCAAGAACATTATTATACGCTATACATGTATAGCATAAAACACGAATGCTTACACGTCATATGACGTCAGTTATGGCGTCAATAAAACAAATGACGATGGGAAAATTACTCCTACGCCAAATGTAGTTCGACATATTTTTTTCAAATTATATAGAGGATATTTGTTTGTTTGTGTGTAAGATGAAATTTTATTTCATCGAGTGGGCTTTAAAAACAGTATTCTCACGAGTGGCGTAGCCACGAGTGAGAATACTGTTTTTAAAGTTCACGAGATGAAATAAAATTACATCTTACACAACAAACAGACAAATTTTCTTTTTATTTTATGCTTAAAAACAAGTTAAAACGAAATTTCCATAATTTTAACGTTAATATTAAAATCTGTTTCCCCCATTGAGAGCCCCATTTAGACGGAATTTCTCATTAAAAACAAGAAGTCTTGAGCTGAAAAATAAGTCCGCCAATCAAGGTTAAATGACGGTGATATTTATTCATTTTATTAAAAAAATATGAATGATCACTTGTTTTAATAATAAAAACAAACAATTCTTGTAGGAGAAAACCTACCATCCATCCAGATTTCTGTTACTTACTGCGAATTTATATTAGACCTGGCTTTGTAAAATGTAAGCGGCAGCCATTTTTTAAAATTGTGTATTTCATGGGAGGAAAATAATTGTGTAAGATTCAGAGGGATATAATTTGGATTTGTTAGTCATACACCTTTTTAAAAGAAAGAAAACTTATTTGAGGATTGTAACAGACAAAAAATAAGTGTTGACAGAAGTGAAAACATTCAGAAAGGGAGATAGGAAAATGGAAAACTTGGAAGCTTGCTAAGGAACGCTGGGTTGTTTTACTTATTCTACGAGTGAAAGCTGTCAATGCTTTTCAATTTTTCATAAAGCATACGGCAGTTATTGCTCGTAGGATACTTTAATATGCCCAAATGTCATCAAGAGCAGTTTTGCATGGGGAAGGAATGTAATCAATGTTTCAGACTGCAAAAACGAAACAAAACAATTTAGAGACGAAATTTGGTGATTAGAATTTGAATGAATAGAAGTAAGTTTTCTCTCTTTATTACTTTTGACATTTAAGTTATTTATCTATTTCAGCTTTGCTATTTCTTTTAACAGCCTGACATTGTCAGAATTGTCAGTAAAAATAAAATTGAGGTACCACATGGGGAAAATCATAAAAAAGTAGTTTCGTCATTGAAAAAAGTGAAATTATATTTTGATAATTTTCACTGTGAAATTATCCAATATAATTTTCTCGGATAAATCAGTAATCCACTGAAAAGAATAAAATAAATCTTATTATTAGCATGACAGAATGAAAATAGATATTATTTTTTCTTACATTATAATATAATAATTCAAATGTTTTGTAATTATATTCTTGTGCATTTAAACCCTAACCGTGCACTTTAATACAACAATACATTCAAAATTGATATCCGGACTGAACACGTTTTGAAACAGATATTTAATTAATTAGACTATATAAAAATTATTTATTACGTATCCGACTAAAGAAAAAAAATTAAAGCGCCATTTCATTGATATAGTTTGATAATACATGTATGTCTAGCAGGTTATTTTTGTTTTGACGAACAACAATTGTAACAAATTAAATTTGTTACAGATTTACTCATATAGGATAGCTATATTGTAAAAAATGTATTGACGGGCGCTATTGAATTGGACAAAGTTTTAGTGATTGATTATAGTCAATATTCTTTCACTTTATAATGTTATCAGGAAAATAATTAAAGATCATAAATAGGGGATTTGTAGAAACAAAGGTGGTTTTAAGGTCTTCACGCGAACAAAATAAATCCAATAGTAACAATTCACTCAGAATGAAAATGACGACGATAGCCATAACGTTTTACAAAATTTCAAAAAAGATAAATTCTTCAAACTTGTAATGGCTTCTTATCCAACTTGTCATAAGTTGAATAATTTTTCACAATGCATGTTGAAGATTTTTCAACATTTCAACATTTACTGAATTCTTTAATTTTAATTCATAAAGAGCCATTGTCCTCGTCATAGTGTTGTAAATTCCATCAGATGATGGCTTTATATGTTTACGCATAATCTGCTTCAGAAACTGTTGATTATTTGTTGTGTGATTTTTATATTATCTGCGGCTATTATTGGTCGAAACTACTTTTTGACTTATAATGGCATCTAATCTAGCTGGTCGTAAGTTGAACAACTTTTCTCTTTGTATGCGGAAGCTTGTTCAATATTTACCGATTCTTTTAATTTCAATTCATTATAAGTGTCACTGTCCTCCGTCATAGTATTGTAAATCCCATCAGTTGCTGTCTTTATATATTTACTTGTATGTGCTTCAAGATGATCATAGTCGTCATTATCATGTTCTTTTATTATTCCTGTATGAACGCCATATGCGTTTGCATCATTTCCAAAAGTAACAATGTCTCCCACTTGTTTCCTGCTCACACTTGTATTCACCCTGTCATACTCTGACTCTATAGCTTCATTCATTGGCACGTCGTCGCTCGCTAACGCATAATCTGCTTCAGAATTAGTTGATTTGTTACTATGTGCGATACTTATATTATCTGCAGATCCTAAACGTACACCATTATTGGTGGAAGCTGTTTCATGAATATCTTTTGATATTGTGTCAATCTGATATGTACATACAAATTGTTTGATATTTTTCCTGAATATTATACAAATTAAAATCAAAAGCGCAAAAGCAATAGTTAAAACAACGATTATTGCTAAATAATCACGGTAATCAGATAGTTCTGGGTTCGGGGTTCTATGTATGTTTCCATTAGTATTTTTTGAGGACAAGAATGGCGTTTTGTCAGTTGTTTTGTATGACGTTTGCATCTCATTATTGGACACATCATTTTCACAAATATATTCCTTATCAGACGAACATTCAACGGGATCAAACACTAGAGTGTTGTTGATATTCAATACTGATAGACAAATAGAATTTTCATTTAAAAGTTTCTTATCCTGAAATTCATTTAAAGTGAAACTTCGAAACCAACCTGTCCAAAATGCTACATTTCCTTTTGACTTCTGCTTTATTTTTTCTCTTAGATTACCCTGTACTAAGCCTGGGAGATTTGATGAATACCGTCTACAGTGTTTGAATGATGATTTCCACGTAGAAGGCTTTGAATCATAACAAAATCTTTGGGTATAAAAGTAGAATAAATGATCATCACTGCAGTTTGCATCGGATTTACCATCAGCATCATCAGTACACATGAATCCAGTTTCTTTTGAGTTGCATGATCCAGTAACGTAACCTTCTTCTATTCCATCATACATATAATATACACATTGGCCAATATTCTTATTTGAAGACGGCGTCCAAGTTAAACGATCATGATCTATGGTAATGAATTCATATACATCTATTTTTGCTTTCTGCAATATGTCGGAAGCTTCTTCTTTGCCATGACTACCACTTAGTAAGAAGAGTTTTTGTTTACATTCAGGATCGTTTTTCGAAGTAAACAGGTTTTTATTAAAATTATCATTCGAAATACAATAACATAGGCTATCTGCTATACCTATGTAATTAAATGATGTTTTAGAACATTGCTCTAAACACTCATTAATGCCATTGCTTGGTAGACTGTGATTATACAATCCTGGTTTTGTATCAAAGCATCCGTACCATCTGACAAAGCTATCTGGAAATGTAACATTTCCGGATATCCACGCTGATTGCCCTTTACTCAAAGACTTGTTTACATCCCAACCGCCTCGCGAGGAATTCATAAAGTGTTGATAAGACGCTAATCCTTTGCGTTCCTTACATTTATCTACGGCGGTAGAGTAATTTACTGATTGATTTCCACAAATGAAAACCGTCATAAAGACACATATGTAGCTGTGCATCAATGTTTTGTAATCCATGTTGTCCGGTTTTACTTTTGCGTCCTATAATTATTACTTCAATGTTCACTCAAGATTGGGTATAGTCTATCCTGCACACTTTATATAAATGCTGCTACGATAAGGATGTAAAATTAAAACTCTAGTCTTTATTAGAAACTGAAGTGGTTTCTTTTTCCTTAATTCCAACCGTCTCCGGAAAATGCTGGCGTGACACACGTAAATAATATGTATTTATATAATGTTTATTTATTTTTTGCATGATATTTTTTTTTTGAAAATGTCATATAGCCTTAAGTTATAGGTGCGCGTAGACGAAAGAAGAAAAAGAAAAAAAATATTATAGTGACTTGCGATACATGTATATAGTACAAACAAATATAAAACAAATACAAAACAAATAAATCGCCCGGATAAGTCACTGTTTATAGAAAAAACGTCATTTATATAAATATAGACACTCGAGTTGATTTAACGTCTAAAGAATAGGTATATATCAATGGTTTTAACATATTTAAAACATTACACCTACCTAAATTTATCATTATATTGTATATAGTTTGATTATTGATTGAATGTCACGATTAGTTTCCCTGAAAATCCTGTGACTTCGAATACGTAAAACATATAATTACACTTCTGTATTTCTATAAATGATATTTCGTCTATGTAAATAAGCTTTCACTAAGTAGTTTGCAATCTTTCTCACGTGATTTGAGGACAAGAAGATTAATTTGTCATCTACACTCAAATCCATAAAAACATTATCATTTAACATGCGCGTATTAAGATTTGCAGCATGAATGTAAGTGGTAATTATACTTACTTACAAAATTAGAATATTAAAAGTAATGCTCTTTTAATAAATGTGAACTACATGAATATCTTTTTTCGGCAAGAAACAGTTGATGTTTCTCATTTAAAAGAATTACAAAAGGCTTGTGCTTATATCAAAGGAATCAACTGATGGAACTCATGCATAGAATAAGTTGAGATTCCGAAGACTTATCTCGTATGATTCAAAAAATATGAAAAACAAGATCAACAAGGAAAGGCGGCGTTCAAGTTGATTAAATTGCGTTACCTGAGAATGCGGTACCAATTTGTCTAGACCTAAATTGAAATGCAACTGTCACCAGCTTCTTAGCTTCCGACCAAATGTTAGTGACCGTTTGTAATTATAATAATATGGGACTCAAGAGATAACTTAAATATATAGAAGAAATTTGTTTAGTTCAGTGTAAGATCGAAATATATTTGATCTTACACTAAACTAAACAAATTGTCTTTTTATTATATGCAAAAAAAAGCGTTTTAAAGAGACATTAAACCTAATACTGAATGAAAAGCGCGCCAAATAATAATATAACGTGACGTCATTTACGACGTCACGTTATTAGGTTGGTACCCAGTTATGTGCACGCTGGTATTTCACTGAAACAACGTAAGGGGCTTAAATTCAAAGCAGTGAAATTATCAAAGTGGTAATTTCACTGTTTGAAACAGTGAAATTACCAGTTTTATATCACTGATATATTTCTATAAACCACCGAAAAGCATGAAATAATAAGTTATAAAATGGGATCATCAAATAATTAAATACAGTAATCACATCTAAAAATATAACAAAATAACAATCTAGAAACATGAAATATAGGATATTTGACAGATGACAGATTTCAAAATATAAACAACGAACATTATACATACAGGTGTAGTGGCCCGTTACTGACACAATTGATTTAGTTATTATTCTTAGAAATATATAAAATATATTTTAAGATTTACATATTAAAAATATGAATAGAAATTATCAAAAAAATCTTATTCTCGTTCATGAATTTATATTAATTGATATATTTAGATTACTTAATGCATATAATGTTTGAGAAATGTTTAACTTAAAAGTGAATTGCGATTGACGAGAGCAATCACGTGTGGACACAGATCCAAGATAAGTTCAAAGGTAGATTATCGGGGGAAAGAACGCAATACCAGTCGGGCGATATTTACATAAAAAACAACCATTATGTATAGTTTAAAACTAACAACACCCTAAGGCACATCCGTTATACTAAATTATTTCATTATATATTTAACATTGTTTATATCTTGCTTGTCACAAATAACGGCAAAGATATACTTGATAAATTGCAAGAACAGCATAGCTCTCCTGCTAGTTTTCACTATTGTGGCGAGTTTAAAAACAAAAAAGGTCATGACCGAGTCCCAAATCGAAAAGTTGCGCATTCGATCGATCTATGCAATTCAATGAACAAATTTATTTAATCAAACCAAACGACAAAATGCATTGGACATATCACAGTACCATACTTTGATTGAAACAAATTAAAATAGAGGAATTGGTTGAATTGTTGTATACAACAATTATTGTTAGTTTAAAACTAACAACACCCTAAGACACATCCTTTATACTAAATTATTTCATTTGTTTATATCTTGCTCGTAACAAATAAAGGCAAAGATATACTTGATAAATTGCAAGAACAGCATAGCTCTCCTGCCAGTTTTCACTATTTTGGCGAGTTTAAAAACGAAAAAGGTCATGACCGAGTCCCAAATCTAAAAGTTGCGCATTCGATCGATCTATGCAATTCAAGGAACAAATTTATTGAAACAAAACAAACGACAAAATGCAATGGACATATCACATTACCATACTTTTGATTAAAACAAATTAAAGTAGAAGAATTGGTTGAATTGTTGGATACAACAATGGTTAGAATGTCTACCTATTGATACTAGTAGGTGTCTGAACATGAGCAACTAAATGTCAATTTATATCATTGTCGCTCATGAACTTTGGTTTGCGGGCATTTTAGTACATGTATGTCACAAAAGCACTAAAAAAGGCGAGAAAATAAACGCCAAATGCAAATTTGTTTAAGTTATAAAAATTATCTCTTAAATAGGGAAGAAAACCATTCACAAAACTTATCCGGACAGTAAATAGTAATAGTAAACTATTTTTATGTAACTAATTGACCCCAGGGGCAGACAGGGAAAACAGTCTGAAGAAAGGATAACTTAATAATTATTTGCAAAGCAATTTCCAGGGTTACGATTTTTAGAACTATGGCAAGGATCAACAAGGTGGTGATATATCAATATATCTAAGCTCTGTGCATTGTAGTATTTTTACAAAAGAAAACTGATATGTATTTCCTATATGATTCTGCTAATAATGGCCCCCATGCGTGGGCTAATATTGACCTGACATGGCAACACATTTGTAGAAGTCCACAAGATAATGTTATGATAAATTTCTAAGGTATCAGCATTGTAGTTTCATATACATGAAGTACGTTTCCTACTTATGTCTATGTAAACGAAGTGATCTCCGGGCGTGGCCCCAAGGAAGTCAAACTTGAATTATACAATCATCTGAATACTGTAAATATTTCTGCCAAATAGTTTTAATTACCTTTTTTACAGGTTCATAACATACATAACAGACACAATTTTTTTTAATTCATACATAATGACTAAAGGTGACTTAACCTTGACCTGGGGAAGCCTGAGCTAAAACTACTATTCTGTACATCGTTTTATAATTATATTATATTATCTTTATGTTAGCCAATATGTCTGACAAGTTGTTCTTAATGTCCCTCATTCGGTCAAAAAAGTACAAGACGGACACGACATTGCTAACAGATGCACGGATGGATGACAGTGTGAATAACGCCGATATTTTTTTCTGGAGTATAACGTATGTGAGTGTATGTGTCATGTGTATAGCGTAACAATATGATTGTTTTATTCTGTTCATTTCTGAACTAGACCTTTTTGACATGACGGGACTAGAAATTTTTTTCGAGTTACTGTACCATTTTATGTAGGTCTAGACCAATAACTTTACGAAAACGCTCTCTATATATATATATACTACTGCCAAAACATTCATAAAGTCAACCTTATCATTGACAAAAATGCCAGTTGTTTACTTACCCAGGCAGCCCATGAAGGTCAACTCATACGATTCCAAAGAATCAATTTAAAATAAGACGAAAAACTGACGGATAGATACCCCATTGGCTAACATCTGAAACGAAAAAGGAGCGACTTAAAACGCGCTCTTAAGTACTGAAAATGTTTCTTAATTAAATATGACAGTAGTTGTTTTTCTTATATTGTGACTGATGATGCAAGCTATTTTTTACTATTTTAAGCCAGATCGCAAGCGTAATAATAAGATTTTGGCCACCAAAATTTTTTGTCGGCTATGCATTGCCAAGCGGTTGACAAGTGTCAAGAAAGACGTTATTTTATCAGTACCCTTGGAACTGTTGTTAAAGTTAATGTTTCTAGAGGCCGTTCTGTCGCAAAGAAGTATTAAAGAGATGTAATGTTGTGCAAAATTTCACACTTAATATTATTCGTCTCTCGACTTTCGACTGAACAAAGCTAAACCCGGTTACGCCTCAGCATTTGCTGTTGTTGTCCTGTCTCTATTCTTTTTGGGACGTAAGTGTGTAAAACTGACGATGACGCACGTTGGTATACTCTAAGATAAGTGCCAATTGCCCAAACACATGTTATCTGAAGCGCATACGCTTTTTATACGCAAAAGATACATTTTTATGGGACAGTTATTACAATTTTGATTTATAATCTTAATAGTGTATCCATAGTTTTAAATATGAAACTGTATATATTTAGTTTTTGTCTGTAACATTGTTTTTTAATGACTTATCTCACCTAAAGACGACATCATTCACTACTTCTCAGATAATGAATGAATTAATGTTCTTTGTTAAAAATGGCTCAGAATATTTCAATATTTATACTTATAGTGTTTAAGATTTAATTCAACTTTAGGCGGTGACAGATGACATGGGAGATGCTGCATACATTTATTACATTATCCCTCATTGACAGAATCAATTGAGTTTCAAAAATATTATTGACAGTCCTCTCTGCGAATGTAGGGAAATCGAAAACACGTGCCATTACTTATTTAAGTGTCCACGCTTTAATGCACAACGTGCTAATCTACGAAATACAACAACAGACAACTATACACTTATCCTTCTATTCGGTGATGCTAACCACTCATATGAATCAAACACATGTATCTTCTTACATGTTCAAAAGTACATTCAGAAGACGAAAAGGTGTATTTAAAAAATGTCCTTTTCCCTCCTATCTTCCTTTCTATTATTATTATGATTTTTTTATTATTATTATTACTATTTATTATTATTTAACTTAGTACTGAAGATGGTGGTAACTTTTGCCTCTGCCACCTGTGCATAGAGCTCATCGTGAATTCGAGGGTACTTCCGTGTCCCGACCACCATGTAAGGGTCGAGGTTCAAGAGTACACCTAGCACGAACTGGGACGCGTGTCATCGCAGAAATACCTTATTGGAGCTTCTAGGTCCCAGTTCGTGATTTGAGTTCAGATCCACGAGAGAATTTTAAGAGGTAACTGTTTCTAATCTATCTGAATTCTAGTTTTACAAAATAATTTTCTTTCGTTTTGGTAACAATTCTGTACTGGGTTTTGCACGAAGATGGTTTCACAATGCATATATATGAATTTGAAATGTTAATTGAATAGACTAAATTACTCTGGAATTTGAAATATCTTGTATATATATGTGTTTAAAATTTACAAGATATTGTGCCAATAACGGCGCTTTGCTTCCATAGCCTTTGTTTGATGTATTTCCTTAGTATATGCTATAATAATTATAGCATATTGTCACAAGGAAACACATTACTGTATTACTTATAAAAAATCAATTTGAATTGGCTAATACTTGGTAAATAAATGATTTAACTCTTGTATGTCTCTTAAATAGGACCTACACTTTTCATTATATCACAGTGGCCCCGCCCTATTCTTCTCCACTGTTTGTGTCATCATTCTGAGCTCCTCTTTTTTCTTGTTTGTCTATTTATCTCCTTTTTTCCCATGTCGAGAAATTATTTAAATTTTGATATAGGCATTGAATCTCATCCACTTGACATGTTCAGCTCCTCTTTATGATACTTTACAAATTACGTCATACGTAGTAGGTATTTATTATCTTCTTGTAAATATATAGAAGGAAATAAATGCAGGTACAATGAACTGTAATTACAAAATCTATTATTATGTTGTTAAAAAATAAATTTGTTAAATCAAATATGTTTTTACGGGAGAGAGTTTCATATAAGCTTTAAGCTTTTCACTCAATCCTGAATGCAATTTATATATTGTAATTTTGTCTCTAAATATTGATGAAGTAAAAAATATTGCTTAAACCAATCGGGTTTCGATATCACATCCTTTTTCTCCACTCGAAAATCCCGCCTTTTTCCGAATAAAAAGTATGTAAAAGTCAAGACAGGTTACAAACGTTTCAGTTTATTGTAAGCAAAATAAAGTCACATAATTACAATCATATAAATTTCAGGTACACTTTTATCAAGAGTCAGACATGAACTTCAATATTTGCCTGTTCTAATACCATTTCATGGCAAAACAAAATGACTTTATTTATGGATTCTGTTTTTTTTCTCTATTTAATAAGCTGTCGAAATGAAAATTAATGTGCGACACAAAAGGATGAAAAGGCATTAAAGTTTTCTTTAAATATGCTGAGTCAATCTTAAAGATGTATTATTATAATATTTTTTATTTGTAGACATATAATGTTGTTATTGTTACTTGATTCAATCTTTTGCAATTTTACATATTCTTTGAAGAAAACTGCTCTTAAAACTATTCATGATTATCAAGGATCTTTCTTTTTGTTCCTGATTTAAATCTGCAATATTCCATTAAAACATTTCGCAATACATATTCTTTCGTTTCTTTGGAACAATTTAAAGCAAGTACAAATGAAGAGCAAGAAATTCAGTTAGTTTAGCTACATACATTATATATTTATATTACTAGTTATATATTTGTAAATATATTTCTTACCCACTTATGCTGTACTATGTTTGGCACGCTTTCATGTTTTGCATTACACGGACGTTTAATACAATATCCATAATGAAATAGTTAACAAATCATATGTATTTAAAGGGACTCCACTGAGGCTTTTTTTTTATATGACGGGACTGGACATTTTTGTTTTCGAAACTAATATTCAATTTGATTTAGGTCTGGAAATGTAACTTGTGTTTATTTTCTCATTCCGTTTTTTTTTATAATGATTATTCCATTTGTGAAAAATGACCAAATTGAAATGCATTGCAACGCTTTTCCCTGAAATTGAATTGTGAATAACACAACATACGATTTTCCTATTTATATCTAAGTCTGTTTCGTCATTGTCTTTTGCATACCTTTCTGTATTAAGTGCCGCCCAAATTTTATGGTTTTAGGCCTTTACACCTCAGTGGAATTCCATTAATGTATAACTCATTAATGAAATGTAATGAAATTCCCATTTGATAGTTTCATTTACTCTCTAATTAATTATGCGCACTTAATGCGTCACATTTTAACATTGCATCAAGTGAGCACTGGTAAATCAACTTGGAAACTGTAACGTTTCAGAATATGTTTGTACGTATGTAGTTGTAACTGTAAGTTCACATTTTATTTTAAAAGTGTCATTCGACAGCAAACAAAGGAAACATTTGATGTTACTGAAAACATATCATTTACTGTAATTTTACATATCATTCGGGTTTGCTTCCTTGTAATCACGTTTTATTGAGTCATACGTGTCATTTTCATGGTTCCTTCTATCACCAAGCGTCTCATATACCTGTCTATCATTAACAGTCATCCCGCCAGTGGGAACTGAATAAACATTTTTTCCGTGAATAAATGTTTGAACGTTTAGTACATTCTCGTACGGTACCACCTGATTTTCCATAGCAACAGATTCTCGTGTAAGTGTATTTCTATCCATTTGTAATCGAGACCAGATTTTCTTCCTGAATGCAACAAGACAAATTACGCTTGACACCAGGGTTAATACAATGATACCTACTGGAGCATTGACATAAACTCGGCTATCACTTTCTCCGATACGTTTATTGATCATAACTGTAGAATTTGCCTTGGACTGAGGTCCATTGCTGTTGGTTTGACCAGTATGTGTACTGTAAGTTGATGATTTGGCTGTCATTTCACAAATATATTCCTTATCAGACGAACATTCAACGGGATCAAACACTAGAGTGTTGTTGACATTTATTACTGACAGACACACAGAACTTTCATTCAAAACATTTGTATCCCAAAATTGACTTAAACTGAAAATTCGAAACAAACCTGTCCAAAAAGTTACATTTCCTATTGACCGCTGCTTTATTTCACTTCTTAGATCACTACGTAATAAGCCTGGTAGATTTGATGAATAACGTCTACATTGTTTGAAAGATGATTTCCACGTAGATGGCCTTGAATAATAACAAAATTTCAGTCGATGTATGGTGAATGAATGATTACCACTACAATTTGCATTGAATTTACCACCAGCGGTATCAGTACACATGAATCCAGTTTCTTTTGAGTTGCATGATCCAGTAACGTAACCTTCTTCTATTCCATCATACATATAATATACACATTGACCTATTTTCTTATTTGAAGACGGCGTCCAAGTTAAACGAGCATGATCAATGGTAATGAATTCATATACATCTATTTTGCTTTCTGCAATATGTCGGAAGCTTCTTCTTTGCCTTGACTTACGCTTAGTAAGAAGAGTTTTTGTTTACATTCAGAATCGTTTTTCAAAGTTAACAAGTTTTTTTGAAAATCATCTTTCGAAATACAATAACACAGGTTATCTGCTATACCTATAAAATAAAATGCTGTTTTAGAACATTGCTGTAAACAATCATTAATGCCATTGCTTGGTAGAATGTTATTATGCAATCCTGGTTTTGTATCAAAGCATCCGTGCCATCTGACAAAGCTATCTGGAAATGTAACATTTCCGGATATCCACGCTGATTGCCCTTTACGTAAAGACTTGTTTACATCCCAACCGCCTCGCGAGGAATTCATAAAGTGTTGATAAGACGCTAATCCATTGCGTTCCTTACATTTATCTACGGCGGTAGAGTAATTTACTGATTGATTTCCACAAATGAAAACCGTCATAAAGACACATATGTAGCTGTGCATCAATGTTTTGTAATCCATGTTGTCCGGTTTTACCTTTGCGTCCTATAATTATTACTGTTGTAATTAATGTTCACTCAAGATCGGATAATAAGTCTATCCTGCACACTTTATATAAATGCTGCTACGATAAGGATGTAAAATTAAAAACTCTAGTCTTTATTAGAAACTGAAGTGGTTTCTTTTTCCTTAATTCCAACCGTCTCCGGAAAATGCTGGCGTTACACACGTAAATAGTATGTATTTATATAAGGTTTATTTATTTTAGGCATGATATTTTTCTTTTGAAAATGTCATATTGCCTTAAATTATATGTGCGCGTAGACGAACGAAGAAAAAGAAAAACATATTCATTATAGTGACTTGCGAAACATGTATATAGTACAAACAAATATAAAACAAATACAAAACAAACAAATCGCCCGGATAAGTCACTGTTTATAGAAAAACGTCATTTATATAAATTCGAGTTGATTTAACTTCTAAAGAATAGGTATATATGAATGGTTTTAACATATTTAAAACATTACACCTGCCTAAATTTATCATTATATTGTATATAGTTTAATTATTGATCGAATGTTACGATTAGCTTCCCTGAAAATCCTGTGACTTCGAATATATAAAACATATAATTACACTTCTGTATTTCTATAAATGATATTTCGTCTATGTAAATAAGCTTTCACCAAGTAGTTTGCAATCTTTCTCACGTGATTTGAGGACAAGAAGATTAATTTGTCATCGACACTCAAATCCATAAATACAATATCATTTAACATGCGCGTATTTAGATAATGCAGCATGAATGTAAGCGGAAATTATACTTACTTACAGAATTAGAATACTAAAAATAATGCTCTTTTAATAAATGTGAACTACATTAATATCTGTTGTCGGCAAGAAACAGTTGATGTTTCTCATTTAAAAGAATTACAAAAGGCTTGTGCTTCTATCATCGGAATCAACTGATGGAAGTCATTTTCGGTTATTAATGACTAGGATAAGTTGATATAGTTATACTTCTGTTATTGTTTCATAATGAAGTGATTCCGAAAATTTATCTCGTGTGAATCACCTCTATTTACTCAGTAGATTAAATTGCGATATCTGAGAATGCGGTACCAATTTGTCTAGACCTAAATTCAAATGCAACTGTCACCGGCTTCTTAGCTTCCGACCAAATGTTAGTGACTGTTTGTAATTATAATAATATGGGACTCAAGTGATAACTAAAATATTAAGTCATAAAATTGGGTCATCAAATCATTAAATACAGTAAACACATCTAAAAATATAACAAAATAACAATATAGAAAAATGACATATAGGACATTTGACAGATGACAAATGTCAAAATATAAACAACGAACATTATACATAAAGGTGTAGTGGTCCGTTACTGACACAACTGATTTCGTTATTATTCTTAGAAATATATAAAATATATTTTAAGACTTACATATTAAAAATATGAATAGAAATTATCAAAAAAAATCTTATTCTCGTTCATGAATTTATATTAATTGATATATTTAAATTACTAAATGCATATAATGTTTGAGAAATGTGGATTGCGATTGACGAGAGCAATCACGTGTGGGCACAGATCCAAGATTAGTTCAAAGGTAGATTATCGGGGGAAAAACGCAATACCAGTCGGGCAATATATACATTGAAAAACAACCATTATGTAAAGTTTAGAACTAACAACACCCTAAGACACATCCTTTATACTAAATTATTTCATTTTTATATTTAACATTGTTTATATCTTGCTTGTCACAAATAACTGCAGCACAGCTCTCCTGCTAGTTTTCACTATTGTGGCGAGTTTAAAAACGAAAAAGGTCATGACCGAGTCCCAAATCGAAAAGTTGCGCATTCGATCGATCTATGCAATTCAATGAACATATTTATTTGAACAAAATAAACGACAAAATGCAATGGACATATCACAGTACCATACTCTTGATTAAAACAAATTAAAATAGAAGAATTTATTGAATTGATGTATACAACAATGGTTAGAATGTCTACCTATAGATACTTGTAATTGCCAAACATGAGCAACTAAATGTCAATTTATATCATTGTCGATCATGAACTTTAGTTTGCAAGCATTTTAGTTGTGTCACAAAAGCACCAAAAAGGCGGGACAATATACGCCAAATGCAAATTTGTTTTAGTAATAGAAATAGTTTTTAAAATAGGGAAGAGAACCATTCACAAAACCTATCCGGAACATGTTTCTAGTAAACTATTCTTATGAAACTAATTGACCTTAGGGGCAGACAGAGAAAACAGTCTTAAGAAATGTTTACTTTATAAATCTATTTAATTGAAATAAACACCCTTCAGCGTGCAAAGCCATTTTTTAACACCTGGGTTACGATTTTTATAACTATGACAAGGATCAACAAGGCGATGATGCATAATAATTTCGAAGCTCTGTGCATTACACCATGTACACTCTTGTAGTAGTTTTACACAAGAAAACCGATATGTATTTCCTATATGATTCTACATATAATAGCCCCCATGCGTGGGCTAATACCTGATAGGCATGCCAACACATTTATAGAAGTCCACAAGATAATGTTATATGCTAAATTTCTAAGGTATCAGCATTGTAATTTCATATAGTACGTTTCCTAATTTTGTCTATGTAAACGAAGTGATCTATGGGCGTGGCCCCAAGGAAGCCAAACTTGAATTCTGCAATCATCTGTAGTGAGTACTTTTAATATTTCTGCCAAATAGTTTTAATTACTTTTTATAGGTAACATACATAACAGAAACAAAATTTTGAAATTGATACATAATGACTAAAGGTGACTTAACCGTAACCTGGGGAAGCCCGAGCTCAAACTACTATTCTGTACATCGTTTTATAATTATTCCCCGCCAAAAAGGCGGTGGGGGTATAGAAATAGTCTCCGTCCGTCCGTCCGACCTTCCGTCCATCCGAGATGAGATGAGATATCAACATGAAACTTCATAGGTGCATAGATCTTACTTAGGAGGTGTGCAGTACATAAGAATGATAACTCTACCTTTCATTTTGAGTTATTGTCCTTTGTTATTTTTCATACTTAATTTTTCACCTGAGTGGAGCATAACTCAAAACTGTTTGAGATGTCAACATGAAATGTCATAGGTGGATAGATCTTATTTAGGAGGAATGCTTTGTGCAAGAATGATAACTCTTTGCTATATGGTTTTTTGAGTTATTGCCCTTTGTTCTTTTTCATACTATTTTGGCCGGAGCATATCTCAAAAAGTATTTGAGGTATCAACTTGAAACTTCATAGGTGGATGGATCTCATTGAGGCGGAGTGCAGTGCACAAGAATGATAACTCTACTCTGCATAAGTTTTGAGTTATTGCCTTTGTTAGTTTTCAAAATCAATTTTTGTCCAGAGCATAACTCAAAAAGCCTTTGAGATATCAACATGAAACTTCATAGGTGCATAGATCTTACCCCTTGTCTCCATTTAATCTCCCCTTTTTTCTCGTTTGTCTTTTTATCTCCCTTTCTCCCATGCCGAGAAAGTATTCAAATTCTGATATAGGCATTGCATCTTACACACTTGACATGCTCAGTTTTCTTCATGATACTTTACCAATTACGTCATACATGTACGTAGTAGGTACTTATTATCTTCTTGTAAATATATAGAAGGAATTAAATGCAGGTACAATGAATTATAATTCCAAAATCTAAAGCATGTTGTTGAAAAATAAATTGTTAAATTAAATATGTTTTTACAGGAGATAGTTTCATACAAGCTTTAAGCTTTCTACTAAATCCTGTATGCAATATATATATTGTAATTTTGTCTGTAAATATTGATGAAGAAATAAATATTGTATATAAACCAATAGAGTCTCGATATCACATCTTATTTTTTCTCTCGAAAATAAATCCCGCCTATTTCCGGATAAAAAGTATGTAAAAGTCAAGACAGATTGCAAAAGTTTAAGTCTTTTGTAAGCAAAATAAAGTCAAATAATCACACTCAATCATATAAATTTCAGGTACACTTTTATCAAGATTCGTACAAGAACTTCAATATTTGCCTGTTCTAATACCATTTCATGGCAAAACAAAATGCCTTTATTTAGGGATTATGTTTTTTCTCTACATGATAAGTTGTCGAAATGAAAATTTTTGTGCGAAACAAAAGGATGACAAGGAATCATTTAGGAAAATTTATTTTAAATATTGAGTCAATCTTAAAGATGTATTATTATATTATTTTATTTGTAGACATATAATGATGTCATTGTTACTAAGATTCAATCTTTCGCAATTTTACATATTCTTTCAAGACAGTTGCTCTAAAGAATTATTCATGTATTTCGAGGATCTTTCATTTTGTTCCTTATTTAAATCTTCAATATTCCATCAAGACATTTTGCATTACATAGCCTTTCATTTCTTAAGAACAATTTAAACAAATAGATATGACAAATACAAATATAGAGCAAGACATTCAGCTAGTTTTGCTATATACGAGTATATTATATATTTACATGTATTTTATTATATTGGAATATATATTCAGTGGCAAACATACCCACTTATGTTGTACCAGGTTTTGACACGCTTTCATGTTTTGCAATAAACGGACGTTAAATACAATATCCACAATGAGATAGTTAGCAAAGCATATGTATTTATAGGGACTCCACTGAGGTGTTTTGATATGATGGGACTGGAAATATTTTTTCCCGAAATTAATATTCAATTTGATGTAGGTCTAGAAATGTAAATTGTGTTCATTTTGTCATTCCTTTTTTCTATAATGATTGTTCCATTTGTGAGTAATGAATGACAATAATTGAAAAGCATTGCATCGTTTTCCCTCAAAACTGAACTGTGAATAACGTAACAATACGATTTCTATTTATTTCTGAGTCTGTTTCGTCATTTTTTATGCAAACCTTTTCTGTATTAAGTGCCCCCATTTAGTGTAATGTAAAAATTTCAAATTTTATTTCTGAGGCTTTTGGAACTCAGTGGAATTCCTTAAATGTACAATTAAGTAATAAAATTAATGAAATTCCCATTTGATAGTTTCAATAACTCTCCCATTAATTGTCCACACATAATGCGTTACATTTTAACATTGCATCAAGTGAGCACTGGTAAATCAACTTGGAAATTGTACCTTTTTAGAATATGTTTGTTTCCTGTAAGTCAACATTAAAAAAGACTTAAGTGCTACTAACAAATTTATATTAACGATAGTTCATTCGACAGAAGAAAAGAAAACATTTCGTTGTTACTGAAAACATATTATTTACTGTAATGTTACATATTATACGTAATCACTTCATTGATTCATACGTGTTATTTTCATGACTTCTTCTATCACCAAGCGTTTCATATACCTGTCCAGCAATAACAATCCTCCCGCCAGTGGGAACATAATGAACATTACTTCCTTGACGTAAAGTTTGCACGTTTTGTACATTTTCATAAGATACCGCCTGATTTTCTATAGCTGTAGATTCTCGTGTCAGTGTTCTAGTATTTCTATCCATTTGTAATCGAGACCAGATTTTCCGCCTAAATATAACTAGGCAAATTACGCTTGACATCAGGGTTAATAAAATGATACCTACAGGAACGTAAAGATGAACTGGGCTATCACTTTCTTCGGTACGTTTATTGACAATAACTGTTGTATTTTCTCTGACTCTTGCTAAGCTATCTTTACAAATGTAACTTTTCTTTACTGAGCAGCTGGCAGGTTCTAAAACAATTTTTATTCCAAGACGTCTAACTGATAAACAAATTTTCTTGTTTCTTTTATAATCTTTATCTTTCTCTTGTACTCTATAACTACGGAATATACCTGTCCAATATTTGTTATTTTCTTGTATTTCATTCTGTATTCTACTATCAACATTGTGGATAAGCTTTCCAGAAAATATTTCACATTCGTTGAAGGATGTTGGCCAGTCAGACGACCGAGATACAATGCAAAACTCCGGTGAATATCCTTGTAGATTAGAATGTTGATAAAATCGTTTGCATGTTTTGTTAAGTTCTTGATTAACACTATGTGTACAAATGAAACCATCTATCTGTGAGTAACATGAATTTGACGTAAAGCTTGTTTTATTGAAATTCTTTTGAATATAAACGCATTGTCCAACATTTGGTGATTCATGCTGGTTCCAAACTAAACTCGATTTGTAAATAATGGCATAAATGTATACATAATCAGAGTAAAGTAAATTTGTAATTTTAAAACTTGGTCCAAGTAACTGTGGTTCGCAGCTACTTTGTTGGCTTACGGAAAAGGCATGTACAGTAACAATATTTCCATGGCTTAAACAAAAACAAACCTTTTTCTGTAATCCAATGTATACCACTTCAGGTTCTTCCTTACAAAACTCCAAACAATTGTAAACATTATTTTCTAGCAAAGTTGTTTTATTTAAGAACTTGTCAGCTTTTTTGAAACAACCATGCAATGTGACAAATTCTGAATACTTTACATTCCCAGATATCCACGCTGATTCTGCATCATCTAGAATATCTTGTATGCCTTTTGTGTTTCTGGTGTTCTGCATTACATATTTATATGATGCGAGGTTACCTAAACCTTTACACTGGTCTGTTGCTGTTGAAAAATTAAAAGATAAATTCCCATTTGCAAATATAATACTGCAATATGTCAATAAAACCCCTACAGTTAAGTTCATGACTAACATATGTATATAAGATCACTATAGCCAAATATAGTTACATCAACTGCACGTCAGTACTTCAGATAGATTCTTGATGAGATATACCGGTATCGAAACATGGGTTTCCATGGTATATGTAATGTATTATGTTCTAGTACATATACTTGAAGTCTAACTTTAAATTCCAAATTTTGACTCCAACTTTTCTGTAGATATCTGTAACTATCAGATATACACACATACACGCAATATAACAATACCGGGAAAAACAAAATTATCAATCACACATGATGCTATACAAACGCTGATTCATACCCATAAAATGGTGGTGATATCAATTATATATTAACAGTACTTGACATATTAAGTGAATCCGTCAATTGAAAAGATAATTGTTTCTACCGTTCCTACTCTGAAATTTCTTTAGGCATAGGTTTTAGCGATACAAATATCATGAATTCGTGTCCTGGATAATGAATCATGACTGATTGATGATTTATTTTTAATCTTTATAATATTTTGATTAAACAGAGGAAGTTATTTACACACTGGTTTTAATCCCTTAATACAAAGAATAGAATAACTAGGATAAAAAAACAAACACTTAAAGCCAATCATAAGCGCACGTAATACGCACGAATATCTTATTTGTAAGTACTTTTCATGTACATTGTGTTGTCAATGTTCAAGTGATATATGAAGTATTGAAAATGTTTAATAAAGTTGTGATTAATGTAACTGTGCTTGCATCAATCTATCATATGAGGTTAAAAAATACTGATATTAAAAATGAGAATTAAAAATTTATTACTTACAAGTTATATCATGATATTTTGATAACTAAAATGAAAAACTTTTATACCTCGTGTAGTGTACGAGAAGTAAATTTATCATTTAACACAGTCATGAGTATTAAGATGGACAGATGAGTACGACATTCATGTAACACAGGTCCCACAATATTTAGTCGCATGTGACCCCTGGAGTGACACAAAACAGGGACGAGGCAGACAATGTGGATAATGTGACTATAGCGAATAACTACAAAACCACACAATATCTTGACTGTTACAGAATATTTTTTTAAATAAGCTGTACTTTTTCTTTTATATTTCTTACAAATTGATCAATGTTGATTACTTATCTGATATGTATCGTTATGAGTTGTTCTAACCGATCGTGTGCATATTTTTTGTTATGTTGCAAGTATCTAGTATCTAACATGTGCAAAAGAATGCATAAAAGTCACACTTTTTCCAATTCACGAACTTAACATTTTCTGTATGTACATATTTCACAACGGTGCCCAAGATACGAGTTTTTTTTATCAATATGTTAAAGTATCTCATATTTACAGATAATATTTGATAAAAACAACAGTGTTTGGATCTGGGTATGTAAATGACAAAAACAATATGATGCCATAAAAATGGTATTACTCGAATAAAGCTGTTCATATGTGTGTCATCTAGGAAGTCCTAGGATAATAAAGAATTTGTGTACAATGAACACAAAATAAATCATATGTTATTGCAGATGTAAGCATTTCTGTGCTTTTAAGGGTTTGTTTGTAATTAACCTTGATACTTAGAGAACTTTCCTGATGTACTGGTGAACGAAGTACCCAACTGGGTACCTGAGAATATCTTATTGCCTTACGATAGCTGTTACATTCGTCGTCGTTCTTATACACAGCTGTGAGGAGTAGGTGTTACGGTATAAACGATTTTAACCTCTTCTAATACTATAAATTTAAGAACTGAAATCAGTGGTCACGAATGAACTGACAAATATATAAATACTGAGATAAGGTACGGACATTTTGAATAGAAAAGATAATAAAAGGATGTGTGTTTAAAACTGATACACAATAAGTTAACATGAATCAAAGAAAAGCAAACTGAATTCATTCGAAATTACTTTGCAGAAATGGCAGAAGTATGGTACACAATGAACGAGATTCTACATGAGCAGTGTTAAACTGTCGCCGTAGACTTGAGAACATTATATATAATATTGATAAGAGTTAATAAAATAATTTGTTACTTTGTTTTACTGGTTTCTATTCTAAGTCACTGCAACACTGTAAAGGTACAAGCGGACACTTGAGAAGAACCACCGGCATTTCGTAAGGTAGCTGGAAAGCTTCTTAAAGTTAAAAAATCCAAAGTCCCTGTCGGGATTCGGACTCATTATGAAGTCGTCGATCATTAACACTTGGGATATGATTGCCCAAATGGCACGTCGTTTAAAAGTTATTTTACTGAACTATAATGCTGAATGGTTGAGTGTTACTTCTTTATATTAAAACTGTTTTGAATTAACCTTAGGTATTTGGAAAATCACTATGACATTAACCTAAAGTTAGCTTGTGGTTTTCTCTCTTCGAAGAAGTGTTATTTATTTGAAATAATATACTGAAATCGAGCTTTGGCAGTAATATTAAAGAAAACGTTAATCGCATTTGTGATAGAGGTATAGATAAAATTGGTGAAATATTATAAGTTGTTGTTTTTTTGTGTTGTTTTTTTTTATAATTGAAACGAATAAGATGAGTGAACTTTTCATAACGTTTTTGTGAAGTTTTGCCATGTTATGAATTTCAGATCAGATGAATTGAAGAATACAAGTAAATGCTTTGCCAAATAAAGCAACTTTGAACAAAAATTAAAATTCATTCCTATTTTTTAACATAATGAAATGTTGAGGTATTTCTTAATACATAAAGAGAGAAAATTCCATAGGTAGGTGGCTGATTTCCGCCAGTTCGTATCTTCGCCCCTCGAAAGTCGAAGACAAAGACACAAACACAAGATAATATGCTCATTTATCGAGTCTTCGCCATCGACCGTTGAGGGCGCCGACACGAACACACGATGCATTTTAGCCCAAAATAACGATATTTTAATAAGACACGAGATTTTCCATTGACGAATAACCGTGTTTGCGGGTAGAAATCTTATACCTTATATTTGTCGTATCGCCCTATTATTAGACTTCTATTTGGAAGAGCGATGACACGAAATGGCATATATTAGCCACCATACTTAGTTCCTGTGGTGACTGATTGAATCTAAAGTATTTAAAGTATTCTTCAAAACATGCAGAAATTTAAAATGATAATCCGAAAGTACCACAAATTAATATTTACGGGGATATATCTGTCTAAAATACTGAGCAAATGCAGTTAGAAGTCTAATTTTTTTATAAATGAGAGAATAGTCTGAGAGCGATGTAATAAAAACATATAAAAAATTTGGAGTGATAAACATCGCTAAATCACTTAGAACGAACTTCAATACTTAAAAGGTTTGGAATCAATTAAAAAGCAAACATACATAACATATATCAAAGCTGGGAAATCGGATAAAAAACACATAAATAACGCCTAATTATAAAAAGGCAAAATTGGAAATGTTGCAGGCTCGGTTTAATTTGAAAAGTCACATTTGCATTTCAATGTTATTTGTTTCAAACTGTTCTTTTTGGCGTCCGCGCCTAAGCGCGACGCCCCTTATGGAATGAAATCAGATCTTGTGAAAGGGCAATTGTAACTTCTCGGGTCTTTTCGTTTTGTCATATCATATAAAATTCCGGAAACAAAGTGATCCCTCGGAAGCATTAATCACAACAAAATAACATAATAATTGCAGACTCGGTTTGATTGAGTCTGAACATGAGGGATAATGAATAAGTGCAACATCCCTCATGCCCCCTAGCACCGGCTTGAGCGGTACTCAATTCTCAACACTTTATAGTGCTGGCATCAATGGTACCGAAGGACCAGAAAATATAACAACACTAAAGTGAAGTACGGGGCAACTTTTTACGGCTGCCTCACGGCACTTGACACCTGCTGTTTTGAAGTACAAAATTCCGGAAACAAAGTGATCCCTCGGAAGCATTAATCACAACAAAATAACATAATAATTGGAGACTCGGTTTGATTGAGTCTGTAAATGAGGGATAATGAATAGGTGCAACATCCCTCATGCCCTTTAGCACCGGCTTGAGCGGTACTCAATTCTCAACACTTTATAGTGCTGGCATCAATGATCCCGAAGGACCAGAAAATATAACAACACTGAAGTGAAGTACGGGGCAACTTTTTACGGCTGCCACACGGCACTTGACACCTGCTGTTTTGAAGTACAAAATTCCGAAAACAAAGTGATCCCTCGGAAACATTAATCACAACAAAATAACATAAGAATTACAGACTCGGTTTGATTGAGTCTGTAAATGAGGGATAATGAATAGGTGCAACATCCCTCACGCCCCATAGCACCAGCTTGAGCGATACTCAATTCTCAACACTTTATAGTGCTGGCATCAATGATCCCGAAGGACCAGAAAATATAACAACACTGGAGTGAAGTAAGCCGATCATTCCGATTGGTGGGAGGGTGTTTGATTATCAAACATGAAATATCGCAATATGTACAATGAATAGCGAACTGGAGAATTTCGCAATGCAAACATATTCAAATGAAATTATCTTATCCGTCAAATAATCTTCGGGTTTTTTATTAGTAAACAGTGGGTCATTATGTATTGCTGTACCTATAAATAGAATGATGACTTTAACATTGTGAAAGTCCGAAAACCTTTTTATAGAAGCAGTTTTAGTTTAACGAAACGGTCATCCGTGTCACGCTATGGTAATAAATAACGAACTGAAGAATTTTACTAGTTCATCTTCACTTGCTGCATTTCTTGCTTGGACGCCCTTTGATGCTTTGCATCAATGCCATCTCAGTCTGTATGTCATTTTTAGTCACATCAAAGGTAAGAAGTCAATGCTAGATTGGAAATATGTTTTATCCGACAGCTATTTTCGTCGTCCAATTCCATTATAGAAATAATATTATTGTCGATCATGCGTAAACAAATTTTAACCATTTGTCTTCTTTACAAAAACGACAATGGTAATAGATAGATATGGCGACAAACTTCTGCCATCAGTTAAACTCTTAATTTCTACATTAATTATCTATCTAACTAAGTAATTACTTTTCGTGTTAATATATGGTGGTGTAAGTGGTAGTTTTCAATCCGGATCACGGCAGTAAGCAACAGCACATTTGAAATCCATTTCCTGTATGGGTTTCCCAGGGGGTTTCTTGTCTAAATTCGCTTTTTTTCCAAATTTGGGGTCCCGATTCACAGTCCTAGCCCATTATTAGCTGCCGGGAAGGGCCTTTTCTGTTTATTCATAAGATACATAACATATATCTATTTCATGATCTTGATATGTTTTGTATTAAACAGTTAAATAATTAACGTTTAAACTGTTGGCATATATATGCCATCATAGAGGGAATTTTTCTCCCATAGAGAGAGCAGGACCCTTTCTTAAAGAACTTTGTTAAACAACTATGGATTAAAATCAAGAAAAAACAACAACTTTGTTATGATGATTTATTGAAAACGTATACTTTAAACTATGAAGTGATTAAATGTGAATTAAATAGAAAAAATATATATATATAATTATTGCCTCAGTTAGCATGTTATTACAATAGAATAATATTGAACAAACTAATGTATCTCTATCGACATTTTGTATGTAGATTCTACGTATAAATTGAGACATTAAAATTTGAAATTAATCGTGTGTCAAAGTACAAATACAAAGATGTTATAATTAAAATTGTTGATGCATTTTGTAAATGATATTATATACTTATTTTAATGTATTCACCATTAACCAAACAGTCAGTTAGATGAGTTGTTGAAAGGGACATAATCATTACATTTCATGTTTTAAGAAAACAGCTGAATGTATGTTCTTATAAAAAAATTAAAGCATTAATCCATTTTAATTACAGTTTGTTGTTTCTTTTAAATGACAGCATGCCTTCTTTTCATCATAATCGCAACACAAATATGATGAGCATAATTGTGTCAAACAATTCTGGCTTTATTTCCTTAAGGTCACAGAAGACTCAGTATATGCTTATAATTTCATTTCTCAAAAACTTTTTATTTTGGTACCCTGCTATAATTTTCTGCCCAATTTCACGGGTTCCAATTGGTATAGCTTTATTGATTTAGTATTTTGTAAGGAAGTCAAAATACATTATTCAGGTAATAAACATCTTACATATTCATTATCTAAACATTTTAGTCAATTAATGCTTGACTTTTTTAAAGATGGAAAAAAATCACTCGTTTCTTACACATAGTTAATCATTAAAGGTTTAAGCCTATTACGATTCGAATCTTTTAATTTAAACTAGAATAATTATTTACATATGTTAACATTTTTAAACTTTATTTAAGCGGCATGATGGTTGTTAATGTGAATCACTAAATCACTAAACAACCCTGTGGGTTGTTTGAAAAGTGTGAAGTCTTTTTGAAGACTTAAACTTTCAAAAGATTATCAGTTTTGATATTGATGTTTGACATTCTCAGCAAAAAAAAGAAATTAAAACGTATGGATTCGGAAACTTAATTGTACGTCAACAAACACATTATTAACTGCAATATTTTAGTTTCAGTCAAAGTTCTGTTTTGAATATTTGACAAAAAAACGTCATTAAGATATTTTATCTTCAATTAATTTACCTGTTATCATTTTCTTCAGGCTAAATATTATATTATGTATTCATATATATGAAGAAGGAATTCCCAGTTATATTAAGTTCTTTCTATTTGTTTCTCTTGCACGAGCTGCTTTATTTATTTACATATTACAGTCTGGATAACTATTTTACTTGGTATATAAATATTGACTTGTTTGAACTCGTAGCAAAGTGCTCCGCACGACATATGTATTGTTAAACAAATCATCTGTGCTATTATGAAAATAAAGTGATCCATGATTACGTATGAAGAAAAATATATTTGGTCAAATATTGTATAAAAATATTACACACTTATGTCTTTGAAAAGCTCTACAACTTTTCATAAAGTGTAATGTAAAGCTCCGATAATGTGTAAGTACATCCAAAAAAAAACATTTTGTAAATATGTATAATGGATATTGCAAGATTCGACATTACATAATTATTTAAAACGTATAACATACAATAAAAATACAATAAAGTAAAAAACATCACACGAAACCGTATCCACAAAATGAATTTCGATACTTCCAAATCCCATAAAGATAAAAAATATAGCATAATGTCATATGTTAGCAGGTCATTGTGTCCATTTAGTGTCATTTGTAAAAAATATTTAATTTCAACATCACGGCTTTTTAATGTATTCACATGTGGCAGCAAAACACATTTCAAACTGATCCTGAAAAAATAAACAACATATTTATGAACATGTTTTTGTATTATATCTGTGCATGGGCGATTTTCCTTTTTATGATTCATTATACACGTAATTTTAAGGACTACAGCGGGCTGTAGCTCTTAGCTGCTTAATGTATTTATTATCAACATGTATATATCTTGAATATAGCGGACTTTTCCCCACAAATTTTAGCACTTATGTTCCTTACACCCAACAAATGATACATAAAGTCCCAGTATTCTTAAAGAGCTAAGCGATGTACTTAAACAACTTTTCTTAAATCAATGAAGTAAAATCATGTGAGATTTTTTAATAAAATCAGATATGAGCAGCGTCATGACAAAACCAACATAATGGGTTTGCCGACCAGCATGGATCTAGACCAGCCTGCGCATCCGCGCAGTCTGATCAGGATCCATGCTGTTCGCTTGCCAACCCTATTACAAGTAGAGAAACTGATAGCGAACAGTATGGATCCTGATCAGACTGCGCGGATGCGCAGGCTGGTCTTGATCCATGCTGATCGCAAACCCATTATGTTGGTTTTGTCATGACACGGTTCATATCATAATAAAAAATAATAAAAACAACAACACATTTACTTACGGTAGCGGATATTGCATTCGGTCTCCTGGCCAGTATTCTCCTGACCACACTCGGGACACTGATCTCGTCCTCTGTGTCCACAAACTCGTACAGGTTCAACAAGGCACAGAACAGGCCACTCTGCTCAGCACCGTTCCTGAAAAACAAAAACACAAATAAACTTGTTAAATTTGATAAAACTGTCATATTATTGGCGATATTCTAATTGAGATACCAACAATTACATCGAATCCATCTCATCATCGGATAACCACGGCCGAACCATTAACGTTTAACTTTTGTTAACTTGTAAATCGACCATGGGCATCCAACGATGCAAGAGCTGAAAACTTAATTGTTTCATAACTTTGTAAACAAGAATTTGTAATACAGTTACCAACGTACCCCAGGGAAGTATTACACAAAGCACAGACTTGTGCTATTTTAAAAAAAATGAGATATGGATCTGGACTTTCAGTGCAACATTTTGATCAATGATTTGCACATGCCATTACAATAACGTCATTTAAGAAATATAAAATTCATTTAAGAAATATAATGAAATAATTCCTGTGTATTTGTGAACAGAACTACATGTGTGTCCATGTAATCAATATCTGAAAGCCACTACAAAATCAACACAGGGTATGATATGTTACATGGTATATTTCATGTCCATTCATCAATCAAGGTATGTTGGCAATTCGAACATGACATTTTACTTGCACGGGCCTAACTTGGCATCAAACCCTGTAAAGGAATATTTAGGCTTTGACCTCCACGTGTGACCTTTACCTTTGTTGCGCATGACATCGTCTTATCACTGTGAACATTTGTGCAAACTAATTTAAAAATCCCTTGATCTATGAAAAAATCTTTAGCGAACACAAAATATACCTGTAACAGACTATATTTATCTTGACCTTCAATTTTGACCTTGACCTTGGAGGAAGGAGTCTGTTTTTTTGCACATGATACATTGTCTCATTATTGTGAACATTTGTGCCAAGTATTTACAAAATCCTTTGATTAATGAAGAAATTATAGACCAGACACAAAATATGCCCCTTAACAGACTATATTAATCTTTGACCTCTAGGTGTGACCTTGACCTTGGAGGTATATGTGTTGCGCATGACACATCATCTTATTATTGTGACTATTTGTGCCAAGTATTTTCAAAATCCATTGATCTATGAAGAAGTTCTAGATCTAACATAAAATATACTCTATAATGGACTATGTTACGTTTTGACCTTTAAGTGTGACCTTGAACTTGGAGGTAGGGATGCAGGAGTTGCACATGAACATTGTCTTATAAATCTGACAATTTGTTTCAAGTATTTTCAAAATTCTTTGATCTATGAAAAAGTTATGGACCGAACACAAAATATACACAATAACATACTATGTTAATCTTTGATCTCCAAGTGTGACCTTGACCTTGGAGATAGGTGATCGGTTGTTGTGCATGACATATTGTCTTATTATTGTGAACAATTGTGGCAAGGATTTACAAAATCCCTCAAAGATAAGAAAGTTATGGACCAGACACGATATATACTCTCAAATAGACAATGTTGACCTTGAATTAACAAGTGCGACCTTGACCCTGGAGGCAGAGGTCTGATTATTGCGCATGACACAATGTTTTATATTAACAAACATTTGTGCCACGTTATTAATTCCTTTGATAAATGAGAAAGTTATGGACCGCACACGAAAGTGTGACGGACGGACAGATGGATATACAGACAGACGGACGGCGTCTATTTCTATATCCCCCTTTTTCTTCGAAAAGGCGGGGGACAACAATTACTTGAAGACATTATCCGAGGATACATTAATGTTTTCGGAAAAATGTAAAAATGCATAGTGAGAATCTTAAGTAAAATATTTCAACATACAGGCAGTGAACCAAGGTTGCTTTATCAGGTGATCCTTTAATATGTCGCTGGCACAATTTTAGAAATTTCATCATGTTCTTAGCATTTGGTACATTCTTCACAACCTTCCATGATTTATATTGAATCATAGTTACTTCATTTGCCGCCGAATCGTCTCCAGTCTACAATGTAACGAAAAACATATGTCGGTTATATTTTGGTAAAATTGTGATTGAATTGAGGTTTTGTTTATTAGGGGCCGTAAAAGCATGTAATAGTTAAAGGAAAGGCATAAACGAACATATGGAATAATACTGGAAAAATAAACTATTAAGCAAAAGCATATCCCTTGGAATTGGTAAAACAGAAAAAAAGGTTTTCATAATTCAACAGATTTCAAAGGAATTTGATTGTATAATTATACAAACTTCTGGTGTATGAATTCTGAGTTGTCTAACAATGTAGTCGGCTTCCTTTTCTACATCTAACTGAGATACGATCAATTTCCCGGCTACTACAGGGGTCTTTCCAGTGGGCCAATATATTCCAAGCGACTGTAAATAAAACGGTATTTTTTAAACGCCTCAAAGGTGCAATTACCCTGTCTTTTATGAATGCAAATTCACAATTGCAAATGTTCAAATAAATATCATATTTAATAAAATGTTAGAATGCTTGCTATCTAGATATTCAAATCATCTTGAACCAACTGACATCTAAGATAAACATTAAAGTTAGACGAAATCGTTCTCGTTAAACACTGCATACTTAGTCACAAAACATTTTTAATTTCAATACAACAATTTTCACGTACTAGTAATTGTCTGAGAAAAGTAAGTTATTTAGTTTGAATGAAAACTACCCATGCTGACAACGCAACGCTAATACCTTTTTGTGATTAGCAATAGTTTTGTGGTATGAGATCCAACTTTTAAATCACATAGACACTGTGTAAATGTAACAGTAACTTTCCAGCTTTACTGATTGAGGGAGACCTCAGGTGCCACTTTGGGCATAATTTATGCCATAATTAACAGGCACCCGAGTAGAACCACCTATCTTTCACAAGCTATATCCCAGGTGTAAAGGCGTTTCTTATAGAGTGGTATATTTAAGTAAGTCTGTAATTTGCGTAAAATGAAAGTATAATGTATATCAAAGAACATCGATAAATGAATACTAGTCGACAAACGACAAGGGATAAAAAAAATGGTTAGGCCGGCGAGCTTGCCACATGTTTGAAGCGTCGAATACAGAATGCTCACTTTTCTTTACTTAAAGAAAAAAAAACTAAAATAGAAATACAATAAAAACCTTGTCATTGGGGTCAAAGTGGTTCAGCATTATAACTGTAGCACATTTGTGGTAAACAATCAGCTGACAGAAATCCTGAAGTGTATCCGGTGTCGGCATTTGAGCTGCCACGATTGTTTCTTTCTTCGTTAGAGACTACAAGTGAATGAATGTATTTACAAAAAAATACAGTTTACTATAACCGATACCAGAAATATTCGATACATGAATTGAACATGCCTAGACTTAAACATTAAGCAAATGTATGTTCTCATTCTATTCTATCAATTTTCTTAAATGCATCCAATATATCCAACAAATGCAAAAATTAGATGAAGTCAAATGTTCGTTTCATCATTGTGATAGGTCAGATTTGACAAAATGCAAGATTTTCATAACAAAGGATACTCAAACATCTCGAAACTATTGCACATTGACAAGTCACTTTAGATTAAATATTAAATAAATGTGTATGATTTAGTTTAATACTAAGATAGTAGCCATTATAATTTATACTGTAGATATATTTTCTTACGTCGTATATGACAGCATTTATGTAGATATTATTTGGTAAGTCTGGTCTGAATAGTACATCTGAAACAAGCATAAAATTTCTTATTTTTATTAGAACAGTGATGAACCTTTTGCTTAAATTCAGAAATATAATCACATATATACTAACGACAAATGAGATAAGCAAGCCCAGCATTTTGTTACAATGTGTCTATCAACAGCTAATCGCTAATAATTATTTATAATCAGTATTTTTGAAGTTTTAAAGAAAAAGGTCATTTAAGTGTATACTTTTATTAAGTACCAAAAAAAAAGGGTAACCAAGCTTGTTAAAAAAAACAAGATACAAAACATATAAACTTTATATGTTAAAACAAATGATGTACATACCAGGGACATCACTTGTTGGCCTATCTTTATTCCTTCTCTCCTGCATTACATCAACTGAACCAATTTCAACAGTATCCAGTCTTAGTGAATCCTTCAAATTCTACAATAATAATCATACATCGGTAATCAATCATTTATTTACTACTGATGGGACATTTAAATTTCCGATTCATGTAAGTATTAGAAAATTATTGACACGCATACAGTTGTTTTACAGTCATTCTTTGACAAAATAATGCATGCGGGGTTTTTTATTTCTCAGAGTAAACAGCATTATTTGGTTATTTATTTAGTTGTGTTTTATTAACAAACACGTTTACAGACCATTATTGAATATTGATAAGAATGTCCAAGATGCCTTCAAATTAAGCACTATTTAAAAAAAAAAACAGATGATTTATATTTATATTCCACACTAATAACTGTAAACATGAACCAGGGGTACGAATCTATGTGACTTTCGGAGAAGATACATTGCGGGAAACACTTAAAATAGCACCTGTTCAGGTACATTTTTGTGAAAATTATTACTTTTTTACATTGACCAGATTTTTTTCAAAACAGTTACATGAAATGAATTTCTTTGGTTGATATCGGATTGATGAGAAATCACTCTGTTTTCAATTTAGTTATTTTAAATTATTGTACTTGATGACAACTTTGTGAAAATCGAAAAAAGACTTACAAGCTATCCAGTTAAAGTCATTATACACGTATACAGACTTAACAGTTGCGTGAAATCGTACATTATTCTATTCTTTTTAGATATTTCTGTTATTCATGTGAGGACTTCTTTTCAATCAATGATGATTAAAAAAGTATAAAAAATGATGAACAAGGAAGGCCGGCATTTAATGAACGCATCCCCCAACAAAAACAGCAACACATGGCAACGGAAAGGCGCCCAACAGGGTATAAAATGAAAACAGAAACTGACACTAAAACTTACTTAATTATGTCTTGGTTTTGCATTACCATTCCAAGACGCTTATGCAAATGCATTTGCTACATACAGTAATACATGTACAGAGGTGATAACATAATCAATTACAAAAGCATTACCTGATGAAGGAGTTCCAGTTTAGTTTTACCACTGTCATGATCAAACTTTTTCAGTTCTGTTAATTTATCTTGAAGTCTGAGTTTATGACAAGGCTGAACTTCCAAGGCAAACGTCTGCGCCACAACCTTATATAGGAACTCATATTGATCCTGTAAATACATGTTAGAAGATGTTCTTTTTTTATATCTTTATAACTAGTATAAAGCTATTTATCTGCTGCAAGGAGTTTACAAACTTATTGTATGCATTTTGAAGAAAAATAAAATACTTGTATAAAAGAAAAGTTTATTTCTTTAAGCTCGAATAGTGCACGCACGAAGTTTAAAATTGACTTAAATTAGCAACATATTACATGTATTTTATTTAGAACATGTTATTCTGTTTATAAATTAGACATCTTTAGAAAATCAACCATAAGATTATGCAAGCAACATAAATCGTTCCTTTAAATTTTATAGAGTTCATCAATGTATTTCATCAGATATTGCTTTTGATTGAGATAAATGATCTATTAATGAGAATAAATTGAAACAAAACAAAATTAAATCTTGTCATGATTCATATAGTGGTATCTTTTTTTATCTTAATATTAGATAAATCACTTGAATCTTTATGGATGTACATTTCTATAAATACATAGAGAAAATTCATTTTTCATAAATACGAGATTTATTGTCATCTCATTTTATGAAAATTATCAATGATTCTGTTTATTATATACTTTTTCTCCTTTTTGACGTTATGTTTAGAAAAAGTTCTATATAATATTGTTTACTGTGTGAATTTAAAAGAAAGTAGTCCAGCGGGACACCAGTTAAAATACGGAAAATTAGATTTCATTATGGTGGAAACTATTTTTACAGTGAAAATAGTAAATGAAAATATGCATTTAATTCATCAATATTTTTTTTTCAATATAATATTTAGAAGTTTATAATAGAGTTAACTAGATACACAGTACACTTCAATATATAGTGCATATTATGTATTTGATATTTAGTATATTCAGACATTCAAATAATTTTTTTTGATAAACTCACAATGGAGTGCACCATCAATACACGTTGTTCTCGGAGTGTTGTAACACACTTGAACACGTCTACGTTAAGAGAATCTAGTCCTTCTTCAACTAGCATATCTAGCGCAATAAACACTCCAGTTCTGCCAACTCCAGCCCTAAACATAATGATAATTTTAGAACACAAAATTGTCAAGATTATCGAGTCTGTTACCATCCCAGTGCTCAATAACAACAAATGTAATGTATTTAAAATGTTTTCTTCTCAGTGGTCGCTACCCTGGATAACTAACCAGCAATAACGTATCTAATATTGCTGCCCGATTACTAATACTACTAATATCAGCGGCCTGAGGGAAACGACCTTTAGATCAATTGACAAACACACATTTCGGGCCGCACGAGCATCGAACCAACCACTCCTGAATTGCAAATTCAGTGTTTTCCCTATTTAGCTTATAAGACCAAGTTTTTACTACGTCTGGCATTATTTCTTTACTGTTTGTATTGTATTCAGAACCAAGTTACTTCTTACATTACAAATTCGACTTTTTAAACGAAAAGGAAAATTTATACAGATTGACGTTAATTATGTTTAATACTGAAACAACAAACAAACGTTGTGTTTTTTTACACGAGCGAAAAACTAAAAGAATCTAATTTTGATGTTCTTTCATAACAGAAGGTAATTAAGGTTACAAGATACGTACGTGCAATGCACTATTGTAGGTCCAGTTCCAAGTCGCCCTTTAGTCAACGATCTGTATTTTTGATGAAACTGTATGAACTCAATTGCGGACACTGGACAACCCTCTTCAGGCCAGGCAGTATACTGAAGGTGAACTATCTCCCTCTCATGTCCATTATTCTGCAAATGTTTACATGATAGAATTTATAGAACGAACTATGCAACATTTTGAAATATTCAAATTATGTTGCAGGTAGGTTCGGCTGAACAAATATGTTTCAGATAAAAGTTTTATCAATTATTACATTTTTCTTATATAACTTAATATCATGTTTTCCTCTGTAGAG
Organism: Ruditapes philippinarum; assembly: GCF_026571515.1. Taxonomy (NCBI): domain Eukaryota; kingdom Metazoa; phylum Mollusca; class Bivalvia; order Venerida; family Veneridae; genus Ruditapes; species Ruditapes philippinarum. Next base: position 107,924 of record NW_026858177.1, read on the forward strand.
AAATGTATTGCAGCTTACTTCATCACAGACATGTATATATAAAATAATGTACCAATATTTCCTTGTAAATACCAAAGTCAAATTTAACTATCCATTGTACAATACTCTTTTTAGTCGTCTCCCTTACTCTATGTATTTGCGTGTTGTTAATTAACATAATAATTGTTAACAAGAGACGCTTATTGTCCCTGTCTTTTTCATGTAATATTCAAACCTCACATGTCAGTTGTGATTAGAATGACTTTTATTCAGCTCATATTACAGAATTATTACGGACGGCATGTCAGTAACATATCATTTTGATATATATTGATTTCATTTTTTTTTGTAAATGTGATGCAACCTCTAGAACTTACAGGCATAGCCATTAGTCAAAATTATTCACAACCTTTCTTGATCCTTACCTTACAACCTTGCAGGAACCAAGAGCCAGCAGTGATTAGCCTTTTGTAGTCTGACACGGCTCTATACTGATGAGTGAAAATTTGTTCCAAAAAGGAAGCTTGACATTTACACTTAAGACATTCAGCAGGTAAATTGTTAAAACATTATTACAATGAGAAATTATACATACCGAACAAAGTCTTAAAAATCGGATGATATAATCAGCATATTGTTTGCTATCATAACATGTGACGGTGATATCTCCGTAAGTCTCGTCCTTTCCATGTTCTGGCCAATACTTTTCGCAGCGAGTACGCTACAACATGTTACATAATGTATAAGTAAAACGATGTTCTTTTATATTCGTATGTATTGTTAGAAGAATTTGGATCAATTGCCATTTCAGTTTCGCGAATTTTATACAGTTTGTACAGTTTAATTAAGATGACTCCTTATTTTTAGAAGTGAAGAAATGCTAGGACTATGCTTATACATTATGAAGAATTATTATAAAAAAGAAAGATACTTTAGCCTGCTTGTAAACGCTACAGTAAACACCAGCAATATACTGTGAGAGTACTGAAGCTACAAAAAAGCTTCATGGCTTTACTTTTCAAATAATTCATCCGTTTGTTTCAAAAGTTCAAAAGTACTTATTTCGTTCGAATCAATAGAGCGTGTTATTTTCCTAAGAAGTTTTTGTAAAATATAAATTCCATACCCCTTCTTCAGTTATCTCTAATAACATGATGATAAAGCTACTCTTTTGTTCCCATGCCATAATCCAGAAATCGTTTACTGTCAATTTTGACGGTCCTTTAAGAGAAGAAAAATAAAATTGTTATACATCATTACAGTATCGAATTACATGTAGTCTCTCTGAAAGTAAAACATCTTACATATAAAATGTATATTAAACAGACAAAGACAATTGAGCCGCGTCACGACAAGGATTCATGCTGTTCGCTATCAGTTTCTCTATTTGTGATAGAGTTGGTAAGCGAACAGCATGGATCCTGACCCGGGGAAACCCTTTGGGGAAGGGCCCCCAAAGGTGGTCGGATCATGCTGTCGAAACCCTTTTTGACATGCTGCTGATGCTGAGCTTATTATGTCCTCGCAGACCTATTATTCAATTTCCTAATGAAGAAATGAAGTAGGTAAATATCGGTGAGGCACATCTTGCAAAGGACTATTCAATATTTAAAATATAACAATCAATGCTCCCAAGATATGCCACTGAGATGAGCTATAAGATAACATTTAACGGCAATCATGCAATAGTTTACATTTTTTAATTTAAGTATTGAAATCTGGAGAGAAAAGACACACACACAAACAAAAAACGATTGAAATACGAACCTTGAGCCGCAATATATTTTTCATTTTGATTGTAGCCCTGAAAGTAAACGTGAAAAATTAATTGGCAAAAGACGTTAATTAGAAAAAAATCACATCCACACTGTCAAAATCTATACTTAAAACTTCTTCCATACTCTCCTTAAAGTGGATTGGTCTACATATTGGTAATAGCAATTGAAAAGTATCATTTCAACATACTTGAAAAATAATTCTTAGTAAAATATTGATAGAGTTTTAAGTTATTTAGTAGGAACACTTTTTAATTTAATATATCTGCTATACGTATATAGATATTTAATATCGGTTTATGTAAAACACACTTAACGGCAACATCCTAATATAATTAGTTCGTGGTTTGCAATCACGCACGAGACTTAATACTACCAAAATACTTATTTATAGTACACATGTAGTATAACAGACTTTCTATTAAGAACACCTCATCTCTAATAGTATTTGTTCTTTTCAACTGTAGATGTCACAGTGACAAACACCCTCTCACGTGATATTGCACTAAATAAATATATATTAAAAATTTGCTGAAAGCACGATTGAAATTGGTTTGTTTTGCATCACCCGATATTATTCGATATTAACCGTTACAATGGTACTCATATACCTTTAATAATAGAAATGATAAATGTTTTCTTCCATTATGTGAAAGAAGATCATACCTTAATGAGAGATGCATTTATATAATCCTTCGCTGTAGTGACACCAACACCTTTGTCTCTTTTGGTTACATCCTCGGACCTAGATGTATTTTTATGAACTACTGCGTAATCACATTGCTCATCATCTATTTTGTCAATTTCATCTTTTGTTGTATTGTCAGCTTGCTCAAATTTACCTTTGTCTACTACGGCGTAATCACTGCTTGTACCTGCTGTCCCATCCTGACCAAATGTACGTGTGTGATCGTATGTCTCGTCTACCTGGATATCGTCAGTATTTACAGCGGTTGCACCTAAGGAAACCTTAGCATAATCATGAGGTTCGTCGTCTAGATCAGTAGTCTGTTTGTTGTTGCCTTGAATATTTACAGTTGCATAGTCATCATTATCAACCTCGTCTTTTGATTTTGATGGTTTCATTTCAGCTGTTTCGTCATTTACGTTAAACACAACACTTGTATACCCATTTGACCCATCTTTCCCTTTATTTCTGCGACTTTGTTGCTTATCTTTGGTGTCATTTGAATCCGCTTTCATTACCTCATAATTTGAATTAGCAAATGTTGAGAATCGAACGGATTTTAATATGCCACGTAATCCTTTAGATTTCCTTTTTGTGACCTCTTCTTCAAATGATGAGCGTTTCAAAACAACCCGATTCTCGTCATCTTAAATAAAAGCCGAAACATTTTAAAATTTTCATTAAAATGTCGCCAGAATATTTCTAAACTTAATTTCTAGATATTTCAATGCAAATCGTAAATAAATACGTTTAGATAATATATGTTACTAGTATATACAGATTACAAAAAAAAAACACTTTAAAATTCTAAGCTCTTGCAACCGGAAAAGGTTAACCATTGCGTAAAGTATAGAGGCTTGACAAACTGCACACCAGGTCCTATACTGGCTATTGACAAACTTGAAATTTTCATCTTGATATTCCAAATATTGACGATGAAAAGTTCCTTAAATTTAAGTTGGAAAAGGCCATTTAAGAAATTCAAGAGGTAAATGGTTGAATAGGCAAGAATGATGGTTTATTCATGGTTACTTACAAGGATATATCCCATTATAGAGATTAAGGGCCAAATTATCAAGTCGTCTAGAAGCCTCGTGTGATTTCGTTAGTTCAGTTTTCAGTTTCTGAAAATCGAGAGTAAAATTAATGCTCTGCACGTCAAATAGTCTTAGAAAATGCAATAAGCAATCCACTGGAAATGTATTTCAACTATATCAATATTATCTCTCTGCGAAATTATATGCTTTCTAAATCAGGTAAAATGAGCAAATACGGTGTGTGGGTTTTTAATGTGCCCTTGTACATCGCTTATTACTATACAATCATAACAATGTACCATTGTTGTTTTCTTTTAAATGTTCGCGCATTTAACTATAAAACGACTCGGAGTTAAATAAGTTTATTTAATGAAGATAATAAACAAATGCAAATAACACAATTTCTTATTCATTTAAGCAATAACTGACATTATAGAGTTAAACTAAAGATCCTGTATGTAGTAATTAAGGTTATTACCACGCTTAACTGAAATTTTATATATGTATATAATAATGCTTTTAAAACAATTTCCAAAGCGAAGAATATGTAAAATATGTACAGCAAATATTTATCCACATTATATGTAATCATTATAATTCATTTTTCTAATTGAATGAGTGTAAGTTCAATACTGAATTTATTGCACTCGTTGAATAAAATTCAACGCCAGAGGCTCGCATAATATTATTTTATTCAACTCGTGCAATAAATTCAGTATTGAACTTACACTCATTCAATATCCTCTATATCTTTACAAATAATGCTTTTTTGAACTTACAATATCGATGAATTTTCATTTTAGCATTATATTTATGATATAAAACCATAAAAAATTGAGTTACAGGATCTTTAAACAGGACCGAAGAAAGTGTTTATTGAAAATATTGTTTCTGCTTACATCAAACTCATGATTAAACATGTCATTCTCGCCCATATTTATGACTCTTTTGAGGATGCCTGTGATAGGTGTTTTGGTTATTAAATCACCACCATGTTGACTGCGATACTTCATAAATCTAGCAAGTGGATTTTCAACAAACAATTGGGTCAGTCTGGCACCGGCACCTTCAGCTTAAATAAAGATACATTTCATAGAAAATATTAGCACTGCATTATTGGAATATTTTTGCCTACGAGATAACATATAAGCTTTCTTGCTAGATGTACCTTACACTCGACAATACTTAACTTATTGGATGGGATATTAACACATGTGTATAAAATGTCTATCATTATCAGCTGAAAGGGTAGATGATGAAATTCCTGCTTGTAGAATTCAAAGAAATCCAATTCAAAACAGGAAAAAGGCAATAGGAAAAAAAAAACAATTGTAAGTGGAAAATTGACTGATTCAATGCGCAAATAAGACATTTTACATTAGAAGAAATATTTCTATTATTTACTTTTATGTTTGTGCCGGCGCTGAGATTCTTCAATGACCTTTTCATCGGGTATTGTAGACATTCTAGCTGTTCTTCTGCGTTTAGCAATTTGCCTCCTTAAATGTTTATAATAATACATGAATTTTAGCTGCAATTTAATTTTAAAATCCCATACCTTACAATAAGTTCGTTTTTTCTGATTATCGGTTAATGCTTTAAGCATCTAACAAAATAGAAATGAATATATTATTGCAAAAGAATAACACGATACACATACGGTAAGTATATTAGATGGACACTTCCTTTACCATTAAAAGTAATTGAGGTGAAATTTAATGTAAAATGTAAAACAACTCTGACATTGTATTTTCATGTCTGAAATCATTTTCATTACTCGAAGATATATGTTCCTTCGTTTTAACATATGAAAATACTGATAATAACTATACAGTCTCTTTTTAGATGTGAAATAAACATCTTTTGAGTAAATACACAAAAATGCTATCTTCTTACTTTACTTACTTTATGTACATACAATACGTATACAAATTGTCATTAAACAACTGCCTCAGAAACGAAGAGATTTGTCGTTCTAAAGAAAGGGCAGACATTAGTTTTCATACATTTAAATAATGGTTTAAGAGCGGAAGTACAACTGATAGTGAAATGATTTGCCATAAAAGTAACAACTTGTTAACGTAGTTGTATTTCGACTTCCATAAGAATCACTAAATACTTAATATAAGCCTATATTTGTACTTATTGCCAAAAAAAACAAAGCTAAAGATGTTTCAGGTAATTAGCCAATAAGTAACTTTTTGGTAATACAACACCGCACCAAAATTAAAAGCATTTAAGATTGAAAAAAAGCATTTTTTGCTTAACTAAATAAATTTGACCAGTAAAAACATAGTTTGTGGATTTTCTTATTCAAGTTAGACATATTCAGTAAGAATGTTCTAGATTTCAATAAAGTTTTGCAATTTATTTATTTTACCCAAAAATGAGCATAGCATATTTTTAATAAAATTATTTGCTTTATATTAATTCCTTTTAATAGAAATATCATAAATTCTTAACAAACCTTTTCTTTGTAATCAACACAATCGTCACCATAAAACCTAACAGAACAAGTGCTCCACATCCTATAGCAACATAGATCCAATTGTTACCAAGTACTGTTGTTGGTGGTGGCTGTGTGATACCTAACACTGCAAAATGCAAACATGATTCGGAAATAGTTAGCTCTCTATACGAGGATGCCCCAAAACCAATTTTATGCAGAATGTTTATTGCGTATTTCTATTGAGACTTTGTAAAGAGCCATAGTACAAAACATGTATAGTATACTGCTGTAAAGTTATAAAATTTCATAATGATTTTCATAAATGATTGATTCAACTAAATTTAGTTAGTCAAAGCATTTTATTTTGAAAACCAAAATCTAGTTTACTTTAGCTTTCACAAGAACAGAAATATAGCAATCTTATATAGAAAAAAAAGCTGTAACGTAAAAATAATGTGAGTAGTTCGCTTGTATTTCTTGTTATAAAGTAAAAGGTTTGCAATATTGATACAGTGATACATTCACAACCTTTAACACTAGGATAATATCAATAGTACGGTTACATTTCTCATATATTTGTTCATTACCTGTTTTGCAATGATATCCTCCGTATCCAGAAATACAGCCGTCAGTGCAATTGCCACTGTTCCTCTCGCATCTTTTGTTGAGACATGTGCCACTGCATTTCGTACCACAGTGATCACCATAACTACCATCTTTACATCCTACATCACAGATCCCAGTTTCCCTTGTACATGTACTATTTATGCAGTTTATACCACAAGTTTTTTCACATTTTACACCGTACGTACCTCCTTTACAACCGTTATCGCAGTATCCATCTTCTCTTTTGCAAGTACCATCGAGGCAATTTTTGTTACATTTTGTATCACAGCGCCAACCATAGACAGTATTAATAGTGCAACCATCTGTACATTTTCCAGAATCTTGCTCACATGTGACGTTAACACAGTTATTAGAACATTGTTTACTACACTGATTACCCCAGAAGTGATCACCATCACACCCTAAATGACATGTCCCATCCGAAGCATTACAAACTCTTTCTAGAGGGTCAGAGGGTTTGTTACAATTTTTGTTGCATACGGTCAAACATTTTTCTCCCCATTTTGTAGCCGTACACCCCTGCATACATTGACAAGATTGGTTACAAAGTCTATGTAAACAACCATCTTGGCACGAGATTTCACAAGTTGGTCCACAATAAGTTGCATAATTACAGTCCGAACACGTCCCTTAACGAGGAGTTATATTATTAGTTATAAAGATCGTTGTCAGGTTATATGGACCTATATAAACGGCTATTTGTAAATATAACCCGAGCCGTAAGGCGAGGGTTATATTGCAAACAGCCGTTTATATACGGCCATATAACCTGTCAACAATTTTTATAACGAATTTATAATACAGCAAACATCATTTTTAGAGAAAAAGTAAGAGTTATTCATGAATCGACAGCATCCGTGTATATAAAACTATATAAACGTCACGATTATCCAATGAAAAATGACGTTACAAACGTGCAGTATTATAAATTTGATAATAAAGCATTATTAGATTCTGGCAACCTGTATGAAAAATATACATTATTATATATTGCGGAAAAAGTTATTTGTGATTCTTTTATTTAAGATAATAATAAACGTTAACCAAACCACTTAAATATATCAAATCGCCATTGTATATTCACTTCTTCGCTGTAAGATACGTAAGTCTTTAATATAAAATCTTATTTCTTCAAACGAAAATGAGTTTTAGAAATTTTGCCCCGTTTCGGGCGTTCTTTAGGGAATATGTTTTTCTCTATTTCTAGCATTTAATTGTATATTCAGATAGTGGAAACAACTCTTAAAAAAAAAACAACAACAACAACAACAAAACCAACAGTGCTGCCTTTCAAAACAAATTTGAAATTTGTGTTAATTGCTTACTATGAAAACTATAATATATAACACGAGCATTTTTACGTTATTATTGTTAGTTTTCATTTACTTATCTTTTTTAAGAAAATGCATTAATTACCTGTGTCCCTGTCACACACATCTTTACACGTGTTGCTGCAGCGTCTATCACACATAGAACCAAATCGTCCTGGTTTACAACCGTGATTGCAATGACCATCCTCTTGCCTACATACCGGCACGCCGGGTACGGATATACACCAGTAACCGCATGATAAACATTTTGCAGGCGACAGATAAAAGTTCAAGCTACATCGCTTGCATACAATGGCGCTGGGGAGAAAATGTAATTGCATAGATGATAATTTTTGTTATTTTGTTATTTTGTGATTCTAGGAATTCATTATCAAATGAAAATTCTAATAAGCTCCACACTATTTCCCATGCAAAAAGATGGGACAATCAAGTGCATTATTACACGATAAATTCACAACATTACGAATTAATACTTACACGTCATAGGACGTCAGATATGACGTCAATAAAATATGACGTCTGGAAATTTATTTCTACGCTCATGCTCATTTTTATCAATTCATAGAGGATATTGAATGAGTGTACGTTCAATGCTGAATTTATTGCACGAATTGAATAAAATTATATTATGCGAGCCTCTGGCGAGCATAATATTATTTTATCCAACGAGTGCAATAAATTCAGTAATGAACTTACACGAATTTAATATTCTATTTATCACATACCCAAAATAAAGACCGTTTAAAGTGAAATAAGAGTCATTTTTCATTGACGCGCTTATAGTATAACGCTAACAATTAGCGCGTCTTTACACTATGTTTGTATAACGCTAATGACGTCACGTCAAAATATATGCACGGCCGTGCAATACCATATTTACGGAGTCGCAAAATCGGCACGGGTGTGTGATAATCTTTTTTATTAACATGTAAGAATGAAAAAGACATTGATCTATCCGCCTATTGGCTTAGTGAGTGATTATATGATTTTGAATTTGAACTGTGTATTATTCTACAACAATGCACTCAAAATTTATATCTATTTCCTAATAATAGATAAAACAGGAAACATATAAATCGCTCAACAATTCATGTAATATTGTTCCAGACTCGGATTGACAAAAGAGCGACAGTGATAATTTTCATCCATCTTCCACTTATTAAATAGAAAATGATGGAATTAAGAACGTCCTTTTAATTGTTTTAGAACATTGAACATTAATTTGTGCAAGTTTTACCAAATCGAGTTTGCAACATTTTTTATTTTTACCAAAAATGTCATAATTGCCATGTTTAACAAAATGGAAGTTCCACTTGATAATGTTAAATATAGTTGTGCAAAAGAAATGGAAGCATTGTGGTTAAGTATCTGCCATCTGAATTTTGACTTGAAATCACCACCCTCCTTGAAAATATTTTAACGGACTGAATAATTACCATTTACAGATACTGAGATATTTATCATATTATGTGGACCAAGTGCACATAAACCTTTCTACTTAATCTACCATATTTTTCAGATGAGTGTGTTAGAATGTATGTCATTTAACAAAATGCATACTTCTAATTTATAAAATCCTACTTTGGACGTCGGCTTTTCACAAAATATGGTAGTAAATCAGTTACTGGTTCATGTGACGATGTTGTTTATTGAGTGATGTTATTTAAATTTATACATTTAATAACAAAAGCAAGTGGTTTACAAATTGTGTAAGATATATGTAAAATGAAAACTATAATTAACTAACATAAACATTCCTTATGATTCCAGTGGGTTATGGTCTACTTATAAGTATTTAAGCAACAACTTTTGTTCTTTCGAAACATGTTAGGGCAAGTAGTGCTCTTGAATCAGAACATTATAAATCAATCATAGATAAATAAAGTACGTCCAAAACGGCAAAATTGAATTTTTTTTTACTTAGCCTGTTCATGGTACTGGAAAATGCTAGCTTCCACTCACGCCCGCTAGCACCGGCCTAAGCAAAATTAAACATTTAAAAATAAATGGTAAAATTTAGTATTAAAATCATCCGTAGATTTATTCATACGGCGGTTATCAGTGAAATTTCATTGTGACACGTGTCACTCAATGATTAGCATTCGATGATAAGCAATATATGGTCCCCATGTAAGAAATGCGTGCGTCCTGATTGAGAACTAAAAAGTGGATTTTTGAAAGGGAATCAAAGGTTATGAAATCTGCATTCCAAAGTTCCATGAAAGCTGTCCAAAGACACATTTACAAAGCAGGCAACGTATGCTAGGCCTATGGATGACTAAAATGTATTCAAGTATGAAATACTTGAACCACCTAACAACAAATAAAGCCTAATAAAGAGAATTAAAAGGTTCCATATCTCCAATGGTACGTCACATCAAAATACTTCACAAGTTGATTCTTTTTAATCCTACATATACGAGTATGTGACAAAGATAAACAAACTGTGTTTTACAATCCAAAAACGACGGTACCGATAATCCAACATTGGCTATAATGAATTTTGACAAGTTACAGTCAAGACTAATAATATTAAAGCTATAGTCCACCCTAATCCCAAGGAAAAAGATTTACAAACAAAGGTGCTTTACGGTAAATCAAGTAACGTAGCTAAGATTTTAAGAGGTCCACACAAAAAAAAAACTGGACAATCTTCTGGTAGGACCAAATTAAATATCACCACAATGAGATGAAGTACATGGGCAACTTTTAAAATAGTGCATCATACTGCTGTCAGTGTAAAAAATGGGAAATAGGGAATTATGCAATATGACTGCCGTTACAACATTAATCCCATTTAAAAATCTCAAAAGAAGATATAATTATGTTTAAAACCCCTGTTGCATTTTCTCGTTAATTCAACAATTATTAATAAGTGGGAAAGACCACATCACCCCCAACCCCCACATCACACCACATCACACCACATCACCCCCCCCCCCCCCCCTCCTAAGAAAATAGAGAAAAGACATTTGAATTTCTTAAACGTCTCGACGTCAATCATATTTCGTTAAATTCAAATTAAAAGAATTTATATGCACTTTCTCGTATTAAAGTTTCCTTTACAAAAATATATTTTATATCTATTCTATATAATTCCAAGTTTTTGATAATTTGACATGGTGAATTGGAAAATTGAATATAAAAAAATATTAACTTATCATTTGTTCCGATGCACTTTTCACAGTTTACATCAACATTTGAACATTCTTGTGCGCATTTAGGACCGTAAAGTCCATCATCACAGCCAAACAAACATTCTTCAGTCGTTGCATTACATATATCTTCTCCGCGATTGTTCTTTGTACAATTTTCCGGACATTTGACAGAGCAGTTTGACCCAGCATACCCAAAATTGCAACCATTGAAGCATTCACCGGACGTTAAATTACACGTCCCTGTTTCATTTTCTGAAGGAAATAAACAATTCCTTGGGCATTCGAATGAGCAATTAGGTCCAGTGTAACCATTATTACACCCAAGATGACATTCCCCGGAAGTAAAATTGCAAGTTTCTTCACCATCTCGATCAGGGAGTTTGCAATTTTCTGGACATGGATGAGAACAGTCTGGTCCCGTCAAACCTTTGTTACATCCATGTATGCATGTTCCATCAGTATAATTGCAAGTTTCTCCCCCATCCATAGTTGGATGGGTGCAGTTTACAGGACATTCATGTGAGCAGTTTTGCCCTGCAAATCCCTTTTGACAACCATGCAGACATTCGCCACTTGTATAATTACATGTTTCATAATTGAAAGAAAAGCAATTCTGGGGACACTCAATAGTACAATTGAGACCCGCAAAACCATCTTGGCATCCATGTAAACATTCTCCAGTTGAAGAATTACATGTTTCCGTACTATTTTCGGGTGTACTACAATTGACAGGACATTCAAACGAACAGTTATGACCGGCATATCCCGCTGTACACCCAAAAGCACAAGTTTCAGTGATGTCACATGTTTCAGTATCCTTAGATGCTGGTCTTTTACACGTGCTTGAGCAGTTTGTTTTGCAGTCTGGTCCTCCAAATCCTTGCAGACACCCAAACAAGCATTCATCAGTGGTTGCGTTGCATGTTTGTGTATACAGTTCTTCAGATATTCCACATTTATCCGGACATGTTATCGTGCAATTTGGTCCTGCGTAACCATAAAGACACCCGAACAAACATTCTCCCGTGCTGATGTTACATATTTCCGCTTTTGGATCTGTTGATATATTACACATGTCTGGACATTTTGAGGAACAAGTTGGACCTACAAAATATGGTTTACATCCATTGAAACATTCTCTTGTTGAGCTGTTACATAGTTCTATGTCATTCTGTGACGATAATTCGCATCCCGATGAACATTCGACTGTGCAATTTTGCCCGACAGGACTCGTGGTACAGCCATATAAACAGTGACCCGTAGTAGTGTTACATGTATCTGTTGTATTATCTGGACCTGTCATACAGGAGGTGCTGCACTTAATGTTCTCCGCTCTTACAGCTGAAAAATAACATAGCAAATTTTGCCTATTAGTCTGCACGACATTGATCGATTATATAGAAATAAATAAATGTAAATGGAATTGTGACATATGCGGCGGAAATAAAACTAAAATATATACTTAATCGTTGCTCTTATATATATGTAGACATAAGCAAATATTTTTATGTCATTTAAAATGCATGTTTACTTTGTTTTATTTGTTACAGGTACCAATTTTTTTTTTTATACGCGGATGCGCAGGCTGGTCTAGATTCATGCTGGTCGCAAACCCATTATGTTGATTTTGTCATGGCGCGGCTCAAATAAATAAACTTGTATTTAACATTAACTTAATATGATAAAGAAAATCTAGCTCAACACACAATATCTATAATAGTTTACATTGTCGAAATTAAATTTCAACTATAAAAACCTATATGTATTCAAAGAGGGTTAATGTAACATAATCCGTTTCTTTAATTAAAACCCGAACCTCTTCTTCTTAAGATGTAAAATACACAATGAGAACAAAAGCATTTAGCTTACTATTTTAGAAATTTCATATCTCTAAACTTCTTATATACATGTATAATAAACTTTTCAAACAAGGAAGTTTTAAATGCATTGCGAATGAATATGAATTTTTTTATGCTTTATCTTGCTTTCATCAACAAATCAGTGTTTTTATATTTTGAAATACCTGTGATACGGAATGTTATAAAATGCCCTAATTTATTATCTTATAAATGCTAGCGATGAGTTGTTTTGTTAAACCTATATTTAAAAGCTAAAAAAGAAAGAAGAAAATTGTTCAGACATTGTTAAAACTTTATAAACTATAAAAGTTTATTAAGTGTGAAATATTATTGTTGTATGCGTCGTGAATTTCAGTCAACATGTATATGTTTATTGTATTGTCTCCTTTCTCCATAGTTACTCAACAATGTAAAATATATTTTCCATGTGAAATAGTGAAAAAGACAAGTATGAAAATATGTCCTGATAAGTGTTATTTGCCTTTGTTGTAAACAACTTCACTATATGAAAGGTTTATCGTTCATCTGTTCTCCTTAGTATGAAACATGACAAAAATATTCATTTTTAACAAGCTAGGACTTGTTTAGTTACGTTTAAAACACATTTTAAATACAAACATATACGTTAGCTAAATGATATTTTATAACTTTAATGCAGCATTTATTTTTGTTAATTTAATATTGTTATTGTGATCTTTCCGTTGATAAATTTCGATATATTATATTACTGTTTGATAAAATTTTGTTTATGACAATGAATGAATTCAATTCTTTGTTTAATTGATCGCAAAAGTATTCGATCAAAATATCAATTAGTCAACCGGTTAATCAATCAAGTTTACATACATTTCAAGTTAAGGTTAAAAATATATATTAGTAATAGAAAGTATTGGGTTATGAAAAAGAAAAGTTTTAAGTTTCCTTCTTTGATATCATTATTCATTATGCCAAGTCATTTCTCAAAGTGTTCTAATTTATGTTTTATAATGGTCAATAATTTGAAAAAACAAGGAATAAAATTATTGAAATCTGTAAAAGATAATTTCCTCAGAAAAAGTCTAGACACTAGTCAATAAACAAATAAAATCATTTTAAAGGAGCTCCACTGAGCTTCAAAAGCCTTAAAACATAAAATTTGAAAATCCTACATAGATCAATTGGGGCACTTAAAACGGAAAAATAATCGTAAAAACAGCCTTTCAAATAGACTTAGAGTTAAACTGATACTCGAATCTTATCCCGATCATTGTTGAAAGCATTTAAAAGATTTTAATTTTGCCACTTTGCATAAAAAGTTTTATTCTAAAAAAAAGAAAACAAAAAAAAAAACCCCGGAATTATCTGATTTTTTGCACGTATATATCGACCACAAATTACATTAAAAATCTCGAAAAAAATCCTGTCCCATCATTTAAAAAACAACAAAAACATAAACCAACACCTCTAAATTTAGGTTTTTTTTATTAGGAATACAACGTAATAGATAATTTCTAAATGACGGTGTTTAAACTTAGAACAGATACGTCTATTGTCGCTACATATGTACGAACATATAAAAATATAGATAACATTTTAAATAGTTTATTCTCCATAACTACCTGTACATACTTCATCATTCTATCTTCGTTTTCTTAAAATCGACATAACGTACAAATGAAGTTAAATAAAGTTATATGAGCCGCGTCATGACAAAACCAACATAATGGGTTTGCGACCAGCATGGATCCAGACCAGCCTGCGCGTCCGCGCAGTCTGATCAGGATCCATGCTGTTCGCTATCATTTTCTCTACTTGTAAAAGGGTTTGTAAGCGAACAGCATGGATCCTGATCAGACTGCGCGGATGCGCAGGCTGGTCTGGATCCATGCTGGTCGCAAACTCATTATGTTTCTTTTGTCGTGACGCGGCTCATTTATTGATTTAGTCTCATTTATGATAAACATATTTGACCATGGAGCAGAATAAAATAATTGCTTGTTACGTTATGGGGAATATTGATATTTTACTTCTTGTTTTAATAATCTTTAACTACGGCATTGAAATTGTTAGCAATTATTTAGAGGTACAATAGTCTCTGGAATGAATATATTTTAACCTTCTAAAAAAGTGCAAACATATGTTGGATTTTTAACATATAAGTTTTAACAAAAGTACCAAAGTATAAACAAAGTGGTATTTTGACATACATGAAATATACATAATCACTACAAATGTACTAATTACCAAAACGCAAAAGATACAAAATATGGCTAGCTTAGTAGGCCTGTTAAATGTACATTTGCTATTTACTATATTTAACAAATTCCTTTAGGAAGGGTTTCTTTGTTTTCTTTACACAGAAATATGATAGTTCTTGCGAACCCACTTTGAAAAAGAAACCTTAAAATATTTCTTTGTATTAAAACTCTTATGTCATTAAAATTTTCGACAGCAATAGACAATGTGGAGGAATTAGAAAATGTTAACAACATATCTGTTCATATTTGCACAAGTGACTAAAAGGTAAGATGTAAATCTAATACATGTAAAAGGAAGTTATTGTCTAATGCCTTTAACTAATGCGAAATTTTGACAAAAAAAACAACAAATGTTAAGAGGAAGAGTTTTGACTTATATGTTTTGAAATATAGGACAGCAAGATTTGACCCAATGATTATAAACGCGTGCAAAATAAAATGAAAATTATGCTTCTGTAAACGTACAAATAATGTATTACGTGATTTGAGCCGTAAATAACAAAGAGCCGTAAATAACAAAAACAAAAAAAGAATAAATAATAAAAAAAAACATTGTGCTATTTGAATAAAATGGTATGTCATATGATATGATATGATATTTTTACATACAAGTTATATCGGCTAACTAGATCATTATCTTAATTAAGGAATAAAATACGTGTTATTAATCAAGTGAATTTGAGGTTTACTATTTGCATAACGTCGATTAAAACTGTGAGCTAACCCAACCATATCTTAACTTCAAACCCTGAAACCGAAATGCGCAATATAATATCAAGGAAGTAAATATTATATATCGGAAAATGTACTATCACTGTTATTCAAAATTGTAAAAAAAGTCAAAACAGCACTTCTAGAGACGTTGACGTTTTATAAAACTAAATCAAAATGTGTATATTGATGAAAAAAAATATTAAAAAGACATAAATGTAACAAAAATGTCACAGTATTTTATCACTTATGCGGCGATCTTTAAGATCCCAAAATAATACGCATCACATTCAAAAGCGGTTAAGTTCTTTGACTTTAATTCATTTACCCCTAACCACTGTGGGTTCAAAATCTGATGTGAGCAAGCTACAACTCAAACGAACGGGGGCGTTCTTTACTGTGTGGTTAAGGTCGTTGACTTAAAACCACTTGCCCAACACCAATGTGGGTTCGAATTAAGAAAGGGACATTGGATTGTTTGATGTGCTAGCTTACGGAACGTCGGTGATTCTACACAGGCTCCGTTCGTGCCTGCAAAAATGCAATCAAAACGCTGGAAAGTCGCTAAATAAACTTTATATCTTACAACATAGGTATAGCAAGAGAACTTATAGCGCCTTACATTTTCAACGACAAACCTAAATACGCATTTACCAAAACGGAATCGAAGCATTTTACATCATTCGCAATGGAACATTTAAGTCAACAGTAAACAGTAAACGATGGCAGAACAATCTACAACAGCATTACGCAACGTGGCATTACAATCAAAATTACACCCATTGCAGTCAAAATTGCACAATGTAATATTCACAAAACAAAGCTTAACGTAGCTTGAAAATAAAAGAAATCAAAATGTATTTTTTCTTTGTAAGGAACGTCATTCATTTTAAAGCAAGACTGCTCAACCGGGTGTTATGCTAGACATTCAGCATAACATTTAGCTCGATATAAGTTTTTTTGTCTCTTTTTTGAATGTCGGGCTGGGATGGGGAAGAAGCTTGACATTCAGCACAACATTCAGCCCGACTTTCATTTTTACTTTGAACATTCAAAAGGAGAGAGAAAACGAAAGTCAAGCTGAATGTTTGCTGAATATCTATCACAACCCATCTCCACATTCAAAAGTTACGAAAAAGAGCGAATGTCGATGTGAATGTTGTGCTGAATGTCTAATCAGCTTTGCATCCCAGCTTAACACTCAAAAGAAAGACAAAGCGTATGTCGAGTTGAATGTTTTGCTGAATGTCAAGTCAACTTCAAATCCAAGCTTGACATTAAAAAAGGTACAAAACGAATGTCGACTTGAATGTTGTGCCGAATGTCTAGCCATTATTTACATCCCAGCTTGACATTTTTAAAAGACAATAAAGCAAAAGTCGAGCTGAATGTTAGGCTGATAGTCATGCCAGTTTCACATCCCCGTTTTAAATTCAAAATGGACAGAAAAAAACGAATGTTGAACTGAATATTGTGCTGAATGTCTAGCGAGCTTTCCATCCCACCTCGATATTGATTAATCGAATGTCGAGCTGAATTTTTAAAGTCGATCTCTGTGACAACTTCATGGTCTTTAATTATGCTGCATGCGTAATTCTTTCATTGACTTGAAGATGCCGTTTAAATGTGAAAACATAAATACTGCAATTCAATATGGGAGACCAAAACTTGGATTATAGTTGCTTTTTATTGGCTCCATGCCGTTTTAGTAAACAGATGAATTACGAAAATGTTTAATCTGTGACAGTGTATAAAATACATGTACATACATGATATATAGCAAAGAGGAAGTTCAATATTCTTTTTGATCAAAAACACCTTTTGAGTTATCTAAAGTGTAAATTTTTATCAGATGATCGTTTCATTATATAAATATAGGCTGTAAGAAATGTTTAATCAATGCATAAATTGAAAGATCGATGAAAAAAGCTTATCGTATGGATCTGCCGTGATAAAATTGCAGATATATTATCTAACCACTTTGTATGATTTTATCTATATCTGTAATAAACGTACATTTATATAGCATACAATTATTTTTATGACATATTATATCATTGTTATTTTGTATTGATAATTCATCTAAATCTAATTTGCGAGATACTAAATATATCAGTGAGGTATAAGTCATATTTCACCGTTTGCAACTGAGTCAAATGTTTAAGAAAAAGTACACATCACCGGCAGCCCCATAGCATTATGGTGACCGACCATCAGCATGTAAACATTTAAAGGACAGAGCGTAGAACATTTGGGGCTGACTAGAAGTTCACTGTAATGTTATGCGCTTCGAAGCACAGTGTACTTTTCTTTATATCAAACCGTACTTTACTAGAAAAAGTGGTAAAAGTTCATCGAGGGAAGAAATCATATTGTTTAAAACTCAACATTTATAGTTAATTGTACTGAAGACTTTGACAGTCCGCATGTATAATGCGTGTTTTTAAAAGCTTCCTCCCTGTTATACACCACTAAAGTTTTTCGGTCCGATAAAAACATAACACTTTACTTTTTTGTTGGACCGCTGACGTTATCGTGAATACTATATTTTTTTCAAGGCCCGCTGAAACTTCAATGGATATCAATTTTCGAGCCTAAGAAAGCTAAAACAACGTAATTTTCCCTTTATTATAAAACCTAAAAATGCTAACACATAAAGAGATTCCATTAACTTCTGTTAGTTATTACATGGCCGTCAATAAAAAATATTAATGAATGGCGGATGAATACATTATTTTTTTGCCGAAGAGGTCACAACATCGGCTACCGTTTCCAAATATAACGTTATGCACGGCTAAGAATGGAACCAACGGAGAAAACAAGGTCGCAACACCTTTAACGCACTGTTTTCCGTTTTTATTGTCATGGATTTGTGTTATTCAATAATACAACAGTATCCTATATTCACAATGAATAATTTTATTTTAATCTACTTCTGAAAGGTCTTGAAAATAATTTAATGTGAGCGATTAAAGATCCTGTATGTTTTGTGATTGATATTGTTACTGTGTGTATACCACACTTGCAAACTATTATATATGTATATAATTATGCAAATAAAACAATTTTCAAACATCGAAGAATATGTAAAATAGGTACTGCAAATATTTGTGCACATTATATTTAATCAATAAATTACATGCATTCATTTCTTATTGGAAAATTGTATTTATTATTTTCTACAGCTCTCATTATACTTCTTTGCTGTTCGCCTAAATAATTTCATACTAATATCAACGAATATGTTTTATTTACATTTCCATTCAAAAAGAAATAAGATAAATTCTTACAGTAAACCAAAGTCACATTAAAGTATATCTTTAAATTGAAATTTTATCTTAATCAAGATAAATTGATTACTGATAAAATTAAATATATTATTTTTATCTAAATAGTTCTACTTACTTCCTAACAGAAAAGCTGCAAGTCCTAGTAAATAAATCATTGTTGACATTCCACTGTTGAAGTGTCACGTTCACTTTTTAAAGTCAAAAATTGTTGCTCAAAACATTCTAATTCTGAAATGAATTCAAACACCAATTAATATTATATTTTTCGTTGATATGATAAACACAACACGAGTGTAAGATTGTCTTTGAACCAAATGTTACGAACCACTGATTAACAGGTACAAATTTTACAAACCAGGAAGTTTGAAAAATATGAAAAAAAATCTTTCACTAATAGTAGCATTCGCTTTGATGAAACTGAACTGAATAGAAACTTTTCGTTATACCTTGTCGGAAAAAATGTAGGTCTACCTATCAACTTTAACTTCCTTATTCGGTTGAGACTCAAATTTTGTAAACAGGCTGATGTAATTTGATACTGAGTTTGGTGTTTTCTGAGCCGTTTTAAAATAGAATTTTCAATATGAAATATTTTGAATAGAGCTTTTATAAATACAGACGACATAGATATGTATACTTTTGACATGCTAACCGATAAGATATTGGGGTTTATCAGTGAAATAAAATCCATATCACTCACTGCATATCACTCACACTATGTGTGATACAGCTTTTTTGATAAGAACAGCAAATAAATGGGGGAAAATTATCAGCGAAACTTACTCTCACACCCATTTTGGTATTCTGTGTACGAATGACACGACCCTACAAGAAAACAGAAGTGAAAGCTGTCACAAACTTAGGAAAACATACTTACGACATTCTCTCTCTACAAAGTAGTTAGGGAATTTATTAAAGAAAAGTTCTCTTCCTGCTGCTTAACATGGAAAACAGAATGGTGTTACTGTGACTTTGTTACATGCCTCGGAATAGGCACAGGGGGGATGGATATAAGGCGTCTCTTATGGAACCCGCACCAACATTCTACACAGTTTCCACTACTTAACTTATCTTCTTTTTTTATTTTATTATATTTTTATTTGACAAAGCATTTTTGTCTTAACTATGCCATGCGGATACAAAAATGAAGTTCAAAACTGTTCAAAGTCATATCAATTCAGACCTGCTAAATCAAGGTTTTCTTTCCGAGATATTTAACATTATAGTAAAATATTTTATTTCATTAAAACTTTACAGGAATAACCAGTACCAAGTCTAGTTGTGCATGTCGGGTCATGGGTTTACCGACTGAATGATTTTGGACTGAGCTATAACCCTTGAATAAAAAACGCGTTTTCCGACAATATGAACAAAAAACTTGGTACTGGTCATTCCTGTAAAGTTTAGATGTCATTGCACGAGTAGCTTTTGAGGAGTAGTCCGGACAAGTTTTGTGGAAATGGAGAAGAGATCCCTTTATGGCGGAATTGCGACACACAAAAAAGTATGTACCTTCATGAAAATATTGCAAATTTCTTCGTGATTGTTTACTATTTGTTTATTTTGAGCCCTGACATACTGCTTTCATTGCCGTATTGGGTGAACGATATGTTCATATCTTTTATGCTTTTTTCGAATTCTTTGACAGAAATAAGCCAAACTTGGTAAGGAATGTTTTCTCGTTATATGAACACACTGTACAACATTTGATACAGAACGAAACCTTTTGTCACTTTAACAAATACGGAAAACAACGTTTTATACAAGTAAACATTTTATATAAAAAAAACTGTTCTTTTATTAATATTTATTTCTTGTCATAGTAAAAGGTCATGGAAACCTGAAAGGGAAAGACGCGTTTTAGAGGAAAATATTTCATGAATGGTTCATGAAAGTAGAGTGACATTAAAATGCATTAGCTGTTTCGTTAATCATTATGTACATCTAGGTTCTTACAAAAATAATTTAGTGAATTTTGAATAGCGGTTTGTAAAATGAATTAAAGATTTAAATGAAACGGACGCTAAGTGTTAGCGGAAACAATCGGTGTAGGCCTAAAGATACTGAATACGATATGTGTCACTGCTATGTTTTAATTTTCACAATTAAATGGGTGTATGTAATGGACCTGACCTAAATTATTGTCGCAGTAAATATATATGAAACGATCTACCTAATTTATAAAGCTTATAAAATACATCCTATATTTATAGAAAAAAAAACTTGAATATCCTCCATGTCTGTGTTTTCTTCACATATACCATCAAATACATTTCTAAAATTTTCACGAAACTTATCATTAATCTATAGAGGCACGCCGCTTTAACTAATGTATATAAGTCAAACTGAATGTCTCATTTATTTACGGAGAGTTAAGCTATACAAAACCGGGTAGAATTTGAGAAACTTACTATATTAGATAATCATCAATTGAACAAAAGAGACGAGATTTTACGCAAAGTTTGTTAACTAAGGTTGTTTACGAGTATCAAATTACAACAGCATTAATATTTTACTTCCGTCCCGTCATATAAAGATTTCATTTTATTCTAATGCAGTCAAAAAAACGATAAATATTTATTTTGATGTATTTTAACTTCCCGTGACTACTGGTGTAAAGATGTTTATTATATTTTGCTATGTTTGTTGATACTAAGTATTAGAAATGAGCGTAGATTTAATGCTAAATTTATTGAGTTGGAAAAAAAAGCATTCCGTGCAAATCTCTGGCTAGCATGTTGTTTTATTCAATGAGTTCAATAAATTTAGTGTTGAATCTACACGAAAATAATAGTCTTTTTATCACATATCTAAAATAAGAACGGTTTTATAAGTTAAAAAGAATCATTTTTCACTGACGCACCTATGGCTTAACGCATACATTAGCGCGCAGTGTTTACGCAATGTTTGTATAAAAGGCAAATGATGTCACGTCGAAATAAAAGTGTTATTACACTTTTTCATTAAATAAAACTTATAACACTGATTTATATCGTAGTTATCAATTATTTGAAAAAGGGATTTTCAAGAAAAAATATCCCTTTAATCTAGGTTATTTATTATCTGCTTTTTTTTAATTTGACGTGGTTTCTCTTCAGATACTTCCTGATTGTGATGATGTAGTAATCTCCCTTGGTTTTCTCAGAGGTATTAGCAAATCCACTGGTTACGAAATGTGTCTGTTGGTACTCTAACTGAACTTACTATAATAGTATGTTCGGACGTCACGTGAGGTGACGTTAAACGATAGTACACGGAGTGATATCAAATGCAACCGTGTTTTTTTTCTTCAGAAATAGTGAATATTGTTGTCCAAGTCGGCAATATGCAATTTTGATAGACAACTGTTGAAATGATCTTTGCGGTGGGATAAGAGTTATTTCCCTTAACTAGATAAACTTAGTGCATATCTATTTATTATTAGTTTTATTAGTGGTAACATACCCTTTTGTGACTCCGTAAAACTGGTATTGGACGGTCGTATTATGACGTGATGTCAGAGGCTCATATCAAATAAGGATCTTACACCGGCTGGCGTTACAGACCGGAATATACAAGCTCGAGGCGGTAACGAGGCTCTGTCGATGTTCCGCTAAACAGTTACCATAATTATAGATATTCCTACCTGTGACGACAGCCAGTGTTTGATCCTTAGTTTGATTATTAGTAAAAGCGACCATGAGGTTGACACTGGGGTCAAGAAACATAAGTTATTCAAAACTTAAAGCAAAAACGCGGGAATTATTGCTAGAATGTACATTGAAGACTAATGTGACATTTCCCTAAATAGGCAGAACAAAACGTAGTCATAAGCTTGATCTGTATGTTTATGTTTTACATATGAAGATTTAAAGCATTTATAATCAGCTTTAAATTTTCATTTAAGCCCAAAGATAAGTAACTTTGCCTCTATGTAAGCTTCTAACAAACCCCAGTATGTCAAATCCATGTGTGTTTATATTGTTATATAGATTAGTTTATGTTATAATTAACAATAAAAGAAGGTCCACCTAGGTCTCGACCCCCACACAAAGCGGCAAGTTACTTTCGACAAAAATTTCGAGGGCGAATACATGATTATACGACAAAGTTGAGTATTTGTCGTATGTTCACGCTTTCGTCTGGCTCCCCGCG
Organism: Ruditapes philippinarum; assembly: GCF_026571515.1. Lineage (NCBI taxonomy): Eukaryota > Metazoa > Mollusca > Bivalvia > Venerida > Veneridae > Ruditapes > Ruditapes philippinarum. The sequence continues at coordinate 131,199 of NW_026858177.1, forward strand.
GGAATAACCCTCTTTCCCTGGTGTTCACAGGGTCAGCAATGTCATTAAAATTGCATCCTTACTGTCGCTCCACTGCCTTTTGCTGGGGAAGTGTGAAGGAGCGAAAACGATGAGAATGCAAGGTCAAATTTTAAATGGGTAGCTTATTATTTCTGGAGCGTATTCAATCTTTATATACAATTCATCATCAAGATAAACATTATGTTATTTGTTTTCATTTCATTTCATTATTAGGGGAATTTACCCACCCAGTAAAAACGTAGATGTCCGATGATGCACGAACATACAAATAGCACTTTTTTTACGTTCAGTCTTGAAATTTGGAACAGTTTGGTTTGTTTACAAATAATGTTTTACACCTGATTCTGATTTCTTGCGATGCTTGTTAACATTAGTTAAAATCATATCTTCACAAGATGATAGCCTTCATACAAAAACACTTTATAATGTATTGAATCTATTTTTATTTATTATCTCTTAAATATTGACTCTTATTACAAATACGACAATGCACATCAATATGGACACTTGCAACTTGTTTACTTATCAGTCAAATGCTTCATTTAATTAATTAGAAAGAATCATTCCATCGTAATACATCTCGTGGAACGTGAACACATTATTCTGATCCGAATAACTATAGTACACTTTATAAACATAAATACAATGAATGCGGAAAATATATGGTTGAAGTGAATTAATGCTGCGTAGAAAGAAAAGAAAAGAAAAAAGTCAATGTCAATAGCGCCCTCTGCAATAATGCAATTACGATAATACAGGCATATCGGTACGTGTGTAACTACATTACCATACATATCTGCACTTTTTTATCAATTCAGACTTCCTATTAATTAATAGTCACGTACTAGCGCGCCTAAGTTCATTTAATCACTTTTTAGACACGTATCATTAATGGAGCCAGATCCAGAGGAGGACTGGCTTATTAAGAACAGTTACTTTTCAACATTGAACTATCAACAGACCCAGAAGAGTGTGACTCTAAATACGACATCTTTGACAAACTCCGCAATGTGCGGAAAGAAAACAGAAAAATACCAATCATTATTTATCCAAATATAATTAGTATACATGTACGTTATAAACTTGATGACCTACAACAAATACTTCATGATAAACGATTTGACAAGCTTATAATTTAAGAAACCAAATTAGATATATTTTCAACAACAATCTATTCACGGTAGATGGATACAAGATGGAAAGAAGAGATCGGAATTCCCATGGCGGGGGGATTATAACTTTTGTACGAGCCGATCTCCCCTTTAAACGTAGAAAGGACTTAGAATCAGACTATCTAGAAGTTATTTGTTATTAACTAAGTTTATAAAAGCGGAAATGGAGAATGTTATGTCTATATAGACAACCTTTTATGAAGGACAATATTTTTGAACACTATATCACCAAATGTTTAGAAAACCTGTATATAAACTTTGATCATATCATGTGTACAGGAGATCTTAACTATGACATGTTAAAAAAGATAAGTCCAAAGGTATCTGTAATATTTGTGATAACTTAAATCTAATTAATATAGTAAAAGAACCAACATGCTTTACAAAAAAACAATCGCCTACTTGAATTGATGTGTAATACTTACAAATTCCAAACATTTCCTATGTATTACAATCAAATTCAATTCTGGACTAAGTGACTGCCATAACATGATTTGAACTAACATAAGAAAACATTGTGATATTTCAAAACCAGACCGATAAATTTTAGATTTTAACCATAAAGATTTTAATAACGACCTCGAACAGGAACCATTTCATGTTGCTTATGTATTTGATGACATTTATGACGTCTACTGGGTTCATGAGATGCCCCTTTAACAGGTTGTTGACGATCACCCCATGTGAAAGCAAAAAAAACCACCAGACATAACCCTCCTCCTTATATGTATTCAAATTACAAAAAGGTCATCTACAACACACGACAGGCGAAAAACACTTTTCAACAAGCAATTATCATAGTATTGCAAGCAATCCATAAGTCCCCTACCGGTAAGAGCCCAAGCAACATTCTGAAGGGCCATTGGCCATTCACTTAGGTTCCTATTTTAAGTAAATTTGTTGAAAAAGTTCTTTAAAAGTGATCACAGGAAACAGTTTTTATGTACAGACAGACGGACTGAAGGACACTCTAAAGTTATTTTTTAAACATCCCTGTTATCAAAATATAACATTTTTAAAATCCTTTCATGATTGAAGAAGTTGGAGTAAAAATTACCAATTTCTCAAAAAAAGTCTAAGTTCAAAAGGGGCATAATTCTGGAAATAGTCTTGCTAGATTATTGAACACTCACAAATGTTGAGTGACAATAAGAAACATTTATATGAAGTTTGAAGTAGATACAATCAGAAAAAGAAGTTATTAAAAAAAACAATGTTTTTTTTTTCATGAAAATTTTAAGTTCAAGGGAGGTAATTCTGATAAATTTTGTGCTAGAGTTGTAAACCTTGTCACATATGATGTGGTTGATGACAAGCAACTTATATTTAAAGTTTGAAGAAAATACCTTAAGAAATAAAGAACTTATAGTGAAAAAACTTAAAAACTAGAATCAGAAATCTTGAAATTCAGTCTATTTGTTGCCATAGCAACCAGAATTTTCAACATAGGAATATAAAAAAGGATGTGCATAATTTCCATACTGCCATCTACCCATATGTCAAGTTTCATAAAACATATTTTCAGTACTTTTTGTGTTATCACTGGATCCAGGTTATGTGTAAAATTTGCCATATTTTAAGTCTATTTGTTGCCATAGCAACCAGAATTTTCAACATAGGAAGAAAAGAAAAAGACGTGCACAATCTCCATACTGCCATCTATCCATATATCAAGTTTCATAAAAATATTTTCAGTATTTTTTGCGTTATCGCGGGATTCAGGTTATGTGTAAAATTTGCCATATTTTCAGTCTTTTTGTTGCCATAGCAACCAGAATTTTCAACATAGGAAGAAAAGAAAAAGACGTGCATAATCTCCATACTGCCATCTATCCATATATCAAGTTTCATTAAAATATTTTCAGTACTTTTTGCGTTATCGCGGGATCCAGTTTTGTGGACGGACGGACTGACGGACGGACAGACGGACGGACTGACGGACAGACGGACGGAGGGTAAACCTAAAGTCCCCTCCGGTAAACCGGTAGGGGACTAAAAACGCAAATGTAATAAAAACTGGCTAAAATTTAAGAAAATGAGAAATATGAAAACAAAGGTTAAAATGGACTTAATCACTAAATATTTTCATGAAAGGTGTGGTGGTGGGCTAAAATCTAAGGACTTCTGGCCTACCATCAAGCCCTTCTTATCATAAAACCTACTAATAAAACAGAAAACCCAATAAAACTGAAGAAGTCAGATGGGGAACTCATATTTGACCAATCCACAATCGCAATCACACTGAATTCTTTCTAAGTACATTGCAAAAAATATTGGTATAGAAGAAAATAAACAAGACATCTACACACACCCAAGCATAGACAAAATAAATAATTATCGTCCACAATCACAACAATTTATATTCAATCTGGTCACTGAGCAAGATATATCTAAGTCCATATAAAGGTTAAATCCAAAAAAGGCTACAGGAGTTGACAAAATTCCACCAAAAATCATAATTGCAGACAGACCCTCCCTGGCCTGTCCCATTAGAGTTTTATGTAATACTGTATTAAGTCAAGGTCAGTTTTCAGAAAATCTAAACTTTGCCAAAGTTATCTTAATTGTTTAAAAAAATGACCCCTATATTGAAAAAATATTATAGGCCAGTAAACATTCTACCCACCATGTCCAAATTATATGAAACGGTAATCCATAACCAACTCTCAGGTTACTGGAGGACTTGAAAAGGCCCTAGATGAAAACATCTAATTGGACAATACTAATGGATGTATCAAAGGCCTTCGACTGTCTTCCACATGACTAAATTATCCTTTAACTTAAGACTTATGGTCTGTCTGATAATGCTTGTAATCTTTTGAGCAGTTATCTTTAAAAGAAGAATCAAAGGGTTAAACAAGGAGATTATACCAGCCAGTGGGATAATATTATTAAGAGTGTCCCTCAAGGATGAATATTAGGGCCCCTGGTCTTCAACATATTGGGCCCCTGGTCTTCAACATATTCATTAATGACATATTTTAAATTTATAGAAAAATCCAACCTTTATAATTATGCTGATGATAATACTTTGTCCTTCTGGCATAAAAATGCTGCAGTAGTCAAATCTACCTTTGAGGATGAAAGTAACATCCTCATAAATTGGGTTTAAATCCAACCAAATGCAGGCACACCCTGAAAATTCTCAAGCTTTTTCAGTGGGGGTCAAGTTACATACTGAAACTAAGTCATTTGATATAAGCGGCAACACTATCCCATGTGATGAACAGGTCAAAGTACTAAGAGTAGATATTGACTATCAGTTAAATTTTGATGCCCAGGTATCAGCCATCTGCCAAAAGGTTGCAAAACAGTTAAATGCCCGGCAAAGATTAAGTAAATTCGTCTCTGTATCTACCAGGCTTATCATATTTAAATCTTTTAACAGGTCAAACTTCAATAATTGTCCCATAGTGTGGTATTTTTGTAGTAAAGCGAACACTGACAAACTTGAAAAAACTCCAGTACAGAACCTAACACATTTCACATCATCATATGAAAGTCTTCTTGATAAGGTTAAATTACCCACACTCCATTTAAGAAGGTTTAAAACAATTGCCATCGAGACTTTGAAATGCTTACACAATATATCACCTAAATACATTCAAAACTTGGCCAAGTTTATGACCTCTGTTTACAATTGCAGGTATGATCATACACAAGAAGTTCCTTCAGTACGAACCACCAGGTACAGACAGAACACCTTTGTTTTTGAGGCAGCCCGGGTGTGGAACAGCCTCCCTCCCTAGTGACATCAGAAGAGTAGAAAACTTCAAAGAATTTGGAAGGCTGGTTGGCACCTGGACAGGTCCAAAATGTAAGATTTCAATGTGTGGTTTGTAGCCTTTTGTTAAACACATAGATGTTTAACATGTGCTTGTATGTGTTTAACATGTGCTTGTATGTGCTTATATGTAATATAATTCTTTTACAGGAATGTACATACATGTATATGTATATCTTATTTTTGTATGATTTTTCTTGTAATTTTTGTATTGTTTTAACTTATTTTAATTACTTTATCCATGTGCTTAGATGTGCTTATGCTTATATTTTCATGCATGTCTGTTTTAAGCTTATCTTAAGTTCTTTTACAGGAATGTACATATAATAAATCTTTCTTTGTATTATCTTGCTTGTATTTATATAACTTTTAAACATGCTAGTATGATGCTATAATTTGTAATCTATGTACTAGATGTGCTGATGCTTATAATTTTATCTTAAATCCATATACTTAGATGTGCTGATGCTAATACTTTTATCTTATTAAATCCATATACTTAGATGTGCTCTATATGCTTATAATTTTAGTTGCTTTACTTTTGTTAATATTTTTACATAAGTTTGTCAGAAAATAGCTAATGAGCTAGTGTTTTCTGTTTGAATGTATTCGACGTAAAATAGATTTTGCTGTATCTTGTATCTTGTATTTAAAAACATTGATTCAAAACTAAATTCTTGAAAACGCAAATGCATTTTTCCAATGAAAGCAAATAAATAGCGGCGGACTGAGCAATAATCTCATATACATGACTGCATTATAACGTATCATTTATTCAATATTAAATGTATTTAAAGTAACATCCAAACCATTTGCCCCTCACCGCTGTGGGTTCGAATGCCGACAGGGACTTAAGATTCATATAAGGAACTTATCCAGCTAGCTCACGGAATGTCGGTGGTTCAACTCAGATACCCGTGCTTACTTGAATAATGCACGGAAGGGCACCTGAGGTCTTCTTCCACCAGTTATGCTGGAAAGTCGCCACTTGACCTATATTGTGTTGATGCGACGTAACCCTGCCAACCCCCACCCCCTACACACACAAAAGAAAAAAAGAAGAAATAGAAGCTATTCTAAATTTAACGGAAAGTAAACATTAACAAATCATTGAACTAGATATGAATAAAAATAAATATGTACTGATCTATGAACTCAACCATGTAAATGTCACTGATCGCTCAGAATCGCTGTTTCATTTTGGAAGCCGTTATTTTAATATCCTACATCATCATTGACAGAAAAATCTTAGATAGGAAATTCCGTTCTAAATATGGGGAAAACATTGTTAAGGAAATAATGAATATGTATGTATTTGTATGTCAATTCAATGATCCTCATTATTTTTATAAATTTACAGGGAAGAAGGAACATATTGTTTACTTTTTCTTACGATTTTAAATCGGATTGTTCAAGCTGGTATACTGTCTAGAATTTGTATATTTTATCATCTTGTTCTTTCTTTTCCAATTGGTTCATCAGTGCTTGAATCTATTGACACGTTTATCTTAAATAATATAATTCAACATATCAACCGGAAAAAAATTGACCTGTTAAGTCACATCGAATATATACAATTATAATAATTCACAGAATACTATTATTATCATATAATCATCATCAATACTGTTGTAGTCATGAATGATAAAAAATAATATACAAATTCGTATTAACTGACAAATTTAGACTTGAATGATATTCGAGGCCATAGAAAAGTCAGCTGTTCTTAAAGATTGCATGAAGAATTTCTTCTTTTAAAAATTTTTAAAAATAAGCTTTAGCAAGAAATATAGCTACTGTCCATTGCAAGTTGATGACAGGGTATTTCATTTTGCTATAATCGTTCATGTTCATAAAACGGTATTTGATAATTGTTCCCTGAACATGTATATTTTGATAGTATTATAAAGTGAACATTGTATTTAGAAGACTTAGTGCAGTTCGTATTCTGATAGTTATAAAACATTATCATTATGATTTTAAAAACGACAACGTCGATTTAGTTAATACACTATTATAACTGTTACATGTACTTTAAGATACTATGTAAAAAAAACTTAATTTTTAACTGTCTTTGTACTATTATTTGTAATAACATGATTGTATACTTTTCACAATCTCAGTTTGAAAAACATCAAAATGAAAATATATACTTTTTATTTAAAAATCACGAAAGAAGTGAGAAATTTATATACTACATAATTAAACAAAACTTATAATAAATAATATGCATTTATATTATATTTCTACTAACTTTTTAAAAGAAGAACTGATAGTCCTAGTATCTCAATCATTGTTTTGTAAATCAATTTTCTTAGTCGTGTATTATCACTTTCGTGTTGGTGAATAGTAAAACAGTATTATAGCGGTGCTTCAATGATGAGTAGCACAAAGGTTGTAAGTAAAAATTTGTGATGAAATCAGGAAGTTTGAAAAACTTGATATGAGAGTAAAAAAACACTATTGAAACTATTAATAAATTAAATCTCTTGTACAAAGATGATGAATCTTCGTTTGAGTATGGAGTTTGATGGATATTTTTTTTTACGAATAACGTATTAAACATATTTTTTCTGAATACTGTGTCATTTGCAAATAAATACGCAAAAGATTTATATTCCCTATTAGTGTTTGCTTCTTTTTCTATATTTGAATGTTTTGTTCGGAGAGTAATTTAATATCGCGCATTGTTTTCTCGTTTAGGTCACACACATACTATAACTCGGGGAGTGGTATGACCGCGTAACATTTAACAAATCATGCAAACCGATGTATGAACACATCTGCCGATGATTTGAATTTGATATTTCCCCATGCTTCAATGATGAATTCTGCTGGACGATAGCTTACAATTTAAACTGCCTCCATCAAGCCGAACCTGCATTTTTTTTTTATAATTTTGCTGTTTTGAGCGTTCATTACGAATTCTGATTTTCTCTTTTTAAGCTTATCTTTTATTCAAAGCTTTGGCAAGTCGCAATCATGCCGTGATATTAAAAGTAAAAATAAAACGCTTTTAATAATTTTGCCTCATGACTAATTTAAGAAGCATGTTAACAGATATCTGTCTTTTCCATTTGAAAAAAAGCTATTTAATCAGCCTGCATGCGTAAATCATGACATCATCTGTAACGTAATCTCAGCCAACGATGTCAAGTCAATGATAACTCCACTAAGGGACGTTTCAGGTATTTTATCCATTCTATTTCTAACAGTATTTTTTAATTTAAATGAAGTTATTAAATTTTTATTTATTCATGTTTGCTTTGCTTAGAGTTGTTTCAGTTACGGAAGCATGTGGTGCGCTCTGTAAATATCTACGAAGTATAAACAATGTTTTACAATGATATTTTCATAATATTTGATTTCACATATTAATAACAATGGTTGTTTCTCATTTTTGAATATAATTAGGCCATTTTTCATTACAGAAGTACGATTTGTTACAGTCATTCTTGCGTTTCTTTTTTATCATTCAATGAATCACAAATAGAGTTAAAGCTTTCCTTTTAATCAGTACTATAGAAAGTAGGATATGGGAAGTATATACATGTAAATATACATCCATGCCATGACGGATACATTTTTAGAATCGCGCTGTTATTTTTGTTTTAGAAAAGAGGACAAAATTGTAGCAAAAGACGGTGTCTTTTTTGTCTAGTTCACAATCATGTCATGTTTATTCTATTTATTTTACTTTCTTGTTTTATTTATTTATTTACTTACTTATTTATTTATTTATTTGTTTATTTATTATGGGGATAATAATTCAAGGATCGGCGAACTTCAGGACATAATTTCGGATATTGACGGTATACCATAGAGAAAGTGTATTGACAAGAGTGTTAATCAGCATGGACAGACGTTTGTAAATTTTCTGATTGACTCAAAGAAGTGTGTTTTAAATGGCCGGTATAATGAAGATACTTTTGCCACTTTTACGTCAGGTTCAGTTCGCGGAAAATCTGTTGTTGACTACGTTTGTGTCCCACATGACTGCTTTAATGCTTGTGATAATTTTGAAGTTATTTCCCCTGCATCGATTCTTGATTTCACGGCGTCTCAACGCCGTGATATTGTGATGGGTAGTTTTCGGTAGCATGGGCATAAGTCACGTGACAAAATGCCTTTCGATTTCTACAGCCGAGATTTTATTGATTTTTTACGCAATCATTGTACAGCCCATTTCCGTGAAAAGTTACATAGAAACAGTTTTTTTTTTCAAAACCATATAGAATCTAATCAGTATTTTATCAACACACGAAATAGCAGTGTTTTATATTAACACATTTCCGCACATCCTTTCGACACACTTCAGAAATTCGCCAGTTTACATTGTCACCGTAGGGAACGTGTTACAGTATCGCGTTTTTCGGTTACAGTATAAAATTTTCAAGATGGAGGATTATTTATGGGAAAAGAAGTAGGTGATTTTTAGTCAGGTCGACACTACTAGTAGTTTAGTTTCGTAAAGTTGTTTTTGTGCTTTGCTTGTAAGGAACAGAATCCGGTATCTAGTAATATATTTCTTCAGACCCTGCACCTCAGATAAATCGCTATATTGTCCCATAAATGTGCAGATTTGACAGTTTAAAAATTTGAATCGAGAGACCCCATTCCGACATTATTTAAGCATGCCTAGATAAAGTAAATCTACAAAACATTAGTCCTTTGTGTTTAGAAACGTTTATATAAAAGTAAATGACCAGTTGAACCTATTTTCCTGTAGGTAAAATGTGTTTGAAAAAATAACCAATGTTACAGTATAGAGCGAGGTTAATTTTGAAGGGTTACAGCATAGACCTAGCGACTTTGATCCAATTTTGTTACAGTTGATACCCAGATTTCGGTTACAGTTTAGATACTTGCCAAATTTCAAACAAAGTTCGTGTATCCATTATTGTTATGAAATTACTCATACCTTTATATTTAATACATTCTTGATAGGTTGTATTACTTTTTTCTTCAGCAGAAAAGTTATACTAGTAGTTTGCTATTTTTTTACTTTAAGTTTCAGATTGAGACTTTTTGCAGAATAAGTAATGTCCTAAGTAAGGACTGTTTTCACGACAACAACAGTAACTTTTATCGAATTGTATTGAGAGAAGAAAGATTATTGCTTGATTTCATTACACATTATAATAATGCCTATTAGTAATAAAATAGAGAAAAAAGAATCTTTAACAGAAGTCCAACACGAAAAACATGAAAATGTAGCAGGCTCAGTTTGATTAAACCTGTTCATAGACGACAGTGGTAACTGCAAGCTACTGTCCACGCCTCCTAGCATCGGCTTCAGCAGAATTCACATTAAACATGAACTGGTACACTTTAGATTTTTTTAACATCTGTGGATGTGTTCATATGGCGGTTATCATGGAACTTCTAATGTGACACGTTATTTCCATTCTATGAAAAGCGGCATATTATCCCCAGGTTAAAATTTGCGTGTGCCCTAAACGAGAATACAATGAGTGAAACTAAATAAAATGATATTTTGACAGGAGATCGGAGGTTATGAAGCCTGCATACCATAGTTAAGCTGTCAAAAGACACAATTAACAAGCAGACAATACCCTAAGAATGATTAAACAGTATTTAAGTGAGCAATACTACATTTTAAATTTTATTTTAATTTGGAATTTCCATCTACCATAATGTATTTTGTAAGTATTTAAAAGGGTTTGTTACTTTTGGCTTTCTTGGATTTTAAGTTTCAACGACACGGAGGTCATGTGAAAACATTCCTGCTTTAGTGTAAAGAAAAACCCCAGATACCTTTTGTGAAACATTTCAAACACGAGCGGGCACCTTACTAGAACCACCGACCTTCCGTAAATTAGCTTGATACATTCCTCACATACAAAGAATCCAAAGTCATGATTGGATTTCAACTTCAGCAGTAAATGAAAGATGATTTGAAGTCGACGGCCTTATCCCGACTCTGCCACTTTTATGTACGTCCATCAGGCTCACTAGAGAAGATAGTGTAATTGTCTGACCATAATTTATACTCTTTCAATATTGTTTTCTTTTTCAGAAACATGAAAACTGCTATACAGGATGTCTGAAATAAAAGAAACGACTTTTAATTTAATTATTACAAAAGAATCGTAACTTCAACAAAGAAGCATTCGAAATGACGCCATGATCATGATTTGATTTGAATGCTTTTGGTTCGAGATGAGAAGGGTCTTTAAACATTGCCTTTTTTTAAAATCTATGTTTTGGGTTTTCGTATCCCCGATTGCAACCGAAACCATTTGGACAACTTAATTGGTAGATATTCATGTAAATTTCATAACATTTAATCAAGTAGTTACTAAGCGGATGAGATTGCACACACATGTGTAAGACAGACGGACGTATAGCCATCGGGCCAATAAGCTCACAGAGATTTAAATGTCCATGTAACATTCATACATTTTACCTAGTATGTACAGAAAATATTGAAGTCTAAACTGTAACCGAAATCTGGGTATAAACTGTAACACAATCGGATCAAAGTCGCTAGGTCTATGATGTATAACCCTGCACAAATCACCTTGCTCTATACTGTAACATTGTTTATTTTTTCAAACGCATTTAACGAACAAGAAAATAGGTTCAACTGGTCATTTACTTTTATAAACGTTTCCTAACATAAAGGACTAACGTCTTGCAGATTTACTTTTTCTAGGCATGCATACATAATGTCGAAAATGAAGAAAAATGCGTTGGTCTCTCGATTCAAATTTTCTGCATATTTATGAGACAATATAGCGATAAATCTGCTGTGCAGAGTCTGAAGAAATATTTGGCTAGATACCGGATTCTGTTCCTTACAAGCAAAGCACAAAAACATCTTTTAGAAACTAAACTACTTGTAGTATGGACCGGGATAAAAATCACCTACCTGTCCTCCCAACAAATAATCCTCAATCTTTAAAATTCTATACTGTAACCGGAAAACGCGATACTGTAACACGTTCCCTACGGTGATTGTATACGCACCGGTCTCTCAACTATCGACAGTATATATAAGCACAATGGCCAGTTAAAGGATTATGTATGGTGGCTGATTTACGCCATGTCGTATTTTCGCTTCTTCGCCTCAAAATACGAAAATGCGAACAGGAAAGGACGAGAAAGTTGGACTTATGTGTTCTCATGTCGGAGTAATTCTTTTCACGTGTAAAATGTCTTTTGAACATTACATTTATAAGTTTCTATATTTGCAATTAAAAGCTTTAATTGTCTTTTTTGAATAATTTCATTTTCTTGCGCAATAACACATTTTTTTCTCTAAACTGAGACTTGGTTTTTTATATGCGTTTCACAATAAACATTCACCATACCAGGTTGTACAATAACTTTATTTGGTCCGTAAATCAAGTCTTTACCACAACATCAAACTTCATTCAGAATTCATGTCTCATTATTGTGAGCAAAATTCTGAGTTTCCTTTAGATATGTTAGATATGAGCAGGAAAAAGTTTTATTATCCCCTGCCGAAAATGCGAGGGGGATATAGAAATTAGTCTCCGTCCGTCATCTGTCCTTCCTGCCGTCAGTCCGTCCACATTTTTGTCCGGAGCATATCTAAAAAAGTATCAACTTAAAACTTCATAGGTGGAGATATCAACTTGAAACTTCATAGGTGAATAAATCAAATTTAGGAGAAATGCAGTGCACAAGAATGATAACTCTACCCTGTATAATTTTTCAGTTATTGCCCTTTGTGATTTTTCAAACTTAATTTTTGTCCAGAGCATAACTGAAAAACTGAAATCAACATAAAACTTCAGAGGTGGTTAGATCTCACTTAGTGATAACTCTACCTTTCCTAATTTTTGAGTTATTGCCCTTTTTTATTTTTTATACTTAATTTTCACCTGAGTGGAGTATAAGTTAACTCAAAAAAAAATTGAGATGTCAATATGAAACTTCATAGGTGGATAGACTTTGTGAGGAGGACTGTTGTGCGAAAGAATGATAACTCTACCTTTTTTAATTTCTTAGTTACTGCCATTTGTTACTTTTCATACTATTTGTCCGGAGCATATCTTAAAAAGTGTTAGAGGTAACAACTTGAAACTTTATAGGCGGATAAATCTCATTAAGGAGGAGTGCAGCACATAAGCATAATAACAATCCGTGCATTATTTTTCAGTAATTGCCTTTTGTTATTTTTCATACTTAATTTTTGTCCACAGTATAAATACAAAAGTCTTTGAGATATCAACATGAACCTTCATAGATAGATAGATCTTACTCAGGAGGTTGCAGTGCGCAAGAGTGATAACTCCACACTTAATAATTTTTTAGTTATTGCCCTCCGTTATTTTTCATACTTATTTTTTTCACCTGAGTGGAGCATAACTCAAAAAGTCTTTGAGATGTCAACATGAAACTTTATAGGTGAATAGATCTGATAAAGAAAGAATGATGTGCACAAGAATGATAACTTTATCCGTTATAATTTTTGAGTTACTGCCTTTTGTTATGTTTTATACGTTTTGTCCGGAGCTTATCTCAAAAAGTGTTCTAGGTTACAACTTGAAACTTCAGATGGATAGATCTCATCTAGGAGGAAAGCAGCATATAAGAATGATAACCAATTGTGCCTTATTTTTCAGTTATTGCCCTATGCTATTTTTCATACTTAATTTTTGTCCAGGTCATAACTAATAAAGCCTTTGAGATATCAACATTATTAAACTTCTTGGATATATCTCACTCAAGAGGTGTGCAGTATACAAGAATGATAAATAACTGCTTTACTACATATACATGTACATGACTCTTGTAACAAGTTACATTATTATACTTAAAAACCTTCTCAACAAGTTAACATGTCAATTCAGCGCTATTTGGAGATACCTTATCATGACACTTAACTGTTGTGTTTTTTGTTTTTGTCGGGGGTGTTTTTTCTCTTTCATTTTTGTTTTTCGCCGTGACAATCACATTGCTGCATTTGCCAGCAATTTTTTACTTGTAAGCATAATCTTAAGAGTCTAATCGGAGAGCGTAGTAAATTACCGGATCACTACATTTTACGATTTACATATAATTATAGTACCGCTATAACAGACGAGACTACCAATTCCGTGAATCAGCAGTCACGACCTCCATTTAATACACGGATATACAAGTTAAAACGAATTCCAGATGACTTTTTGTCTTCAAATTTGATACGTAATATTGAATTATGTAGGGAAAATCAACACAATATTGATTTGATTTATGATCAATTTTGTAATACTTTAATAAAAGAAATGAATGAACATATACCGTCATTAGAAAACACGTAAACGCTACAAATCGTTTAAGCCTTACTGGGACGACGATATTGAGCAACTGTGGCAGGCCGTATGCATCTCAGAGCGGAATTCCGTGCGTTTCCATGGTGATCGACGCACGCGATTACGATTGCAAAGTGAATTCACCGAGACAAGACGGCTGTTCGATAAACAGTTACGACGCGCTGAACGAGCCTACAAGCGAAATCTTTCGATCGACATTGAAAGTACTTGCACAAATGACCCTAGAGCATTCTGGGATCATATTAAAAATCTTGGTCCAAAACGGAAACCTTCGACACCTCTTGAAATGTATGATGATAACGGAGATATCATTCACGATAGTGAATTTGTGTTTCAAAAAAAAAATAAAAAATGTCAAAAAACAACAATTTTTCACCAAATTTCGGTGTTAGGGCATGTGTTAACATGGAAAATCTAGTTTTTGTGTAATTCCAAGATTTTTCATCATTTTTTGTTAACCTTTTCCCTTAAAGAAGCGTTAGTTTCGACGGCTTTTGCCCCCCCCCCCCCTTTTTGAGGCCTCAAACAGTGAAAAAATGCCCTATTTAGGTGGCCCCAAACACTGTTTTTTCATTTGAGAAATGTTGTTAAAAAAAATTGACCCACCTTTTTCGGCGCCGTCCCCCATCCAAATATTAACATCAGGGGGTTGCCAGAAGGGGGATGTTGCCCCCTTCTGTTTGGGGGGGGGGGGTTGAAGGGGGGCGAAGTCCCCCTCATCTGCCAAGAAAATTTTGGACAGGTGACAGGCTAAAAATGGCCTCAGGTCGATCTTAAGGGTAGCTAGTAACTGACGCTGAAAAGCCTTTTACTCTATCTCAATTCATTGAGAAGTTGCAGCACAATTTGAAAATCAGTTTTGATGGAAAAAAAAACAATGCAAAATAGTGATTTTTGGGAATTTTGAGACGTCCCCCCGTTGCCATGGTAACAGGAAATTTACCATTGAGCATGCTGTTACAGAGGCTATGGTGTAGTCAACATTTGTGCCAAGTTTCATTAGTATTGAAGCATTTTTCATACTTTCATAGCAGTTTGAACTTGTTACAGTAGGCTTTTCAGTGAAAATGGCCATTTTTCGCAATATGCTCATGGGGTAAATGGTTAAAAATGGTCTGGGGATTTTAAAGATCTATATAATGTAAATGAAAATTGTGATCATTTTGATAACCAGTTTTATGAGGAAATTCTCAGAGAAAAACGCTTTATGGAAAATCAGATGCTCGACCCCTTATTCGAAGAAAATCCTGCTCTTAATTTGCCATTGAATCGTTACGAAATTGAAATTGTTGTAAAAGCCGCCAAAAATTGTAAAAGCACGGGATTTGATAAAATTCCATGCGAAGTGTTAAAATTTCCAATCATAATAGATGTACTCCATTCACTTTTTTGCTTGTGTTTTGATACGGGTATTATACCAAGTATATGGCGAAAAGCAATGATTGCCCCTATACCAAAAGATATTACTAAAGATAAACGTATACCCTTGAATTACAGAGGAATAAGTTTACTCTCGGTGGTTAGCAAATTATATTCAGCTGTATTAAATAATAGACTAAAGAAACATTTAGAAGATCAAGAGTAACTTGTTGATGAGCAGATAGGATTTCGTTCAAAACGGTCGTGTGAGGACCATGTTTATACCTCATGTACTATTATTAGAAATAGACTTTTAAGTAAACTTGATACATTTGGAACTTTTATTGATATAAAAAAGGCATTTGACTTTGTCAATCGGGATGTTCTTTTGTATAAACTTTTGTCTAATAGTATAAATGGAAAATTTTATAACTCGATTTAGGCTATTTTGACGAATATATCGTCTTGTGTTAAGTTAAACGGTATGTTAACGGACTGGTTCCCGACTCTGTCTGGCGGATCGCCAACAAACTTTGCTTACTTTATAAGCACTGTATGGAAAGCAAATTATCACCCGGATATTGTGACGAGATTTAGTTTACTCGTTGATTATACACGAGATGATGAATGGAAAACATGTAAATATCTTTCACTTTTTAAATTTGCATAGGAGCAATTAGCATTGATTATTATGAAAGGGAGAAAGGCCAAGTATCTGTCCATTCCTAAAAAAAATGGTGACTAGGCCCCGAAATGAATATGACACTAATTAACTACATGACTATTTGGATATTTGTTTTGTACGGACATTTTACACGGATTAGTTTGAAAATATAATTATGATAATGAATAACTTTGAAGCATATTTCGTCCAAATGATAAAGAAGTACATGTTAAAGGGTATTTATCCAATGAATGACAACACTTGAAAGCTTGTACTCTTTGTAAAGAATATTTTAGATATTTATGTTGAAACTAACTCAAAAACACAATAACGCAGGTGATATATATTACTATTTATTATCATATAATATAAGGAATTACTCGCTGTAAAATGCTATGTAATTTGACTAAATGGCAAGTTTGTACATATGGATCATATATTTACGATGTAACACAAAGCTGCCTATTCGGCATGAAAAAGGATTTATTGTTCAGATTATTTAATAATTTGATGACGTGACATGCATGGACATCCTGCCATTTTAAAA
This sequence comes from Ruditapes philippinarum, assembly GCF_026571515.1. Classification (NCBI taxonomy): domain Eukaryota; kingdom Metazoa; phylum Mollusca; class Bivalvia; order Venerida; family Veneridae; genus Ruditapes; species Ruditapes philippinarum. The sequence continues at coordinate 148,054 of NW_026858177.1, forward strand.
TGCATTAAATTAATTTGATTTGTTAGTTGCTTTCAAATGATGTACATTATTGAAGAGTTAGTGTTTCTGGCATAAGAGACAAATCACTACCTACCCCTTTTAAATGCAACTTTATGAACAGTGATTCTGTTATTAAATATTTCTGAATAAATTTTCTTCAGATTGTTTAACTTTTTCTTCGAACTTTAATGTTGTGAAATATATCTTGTGATATGCTTTTTAGGTCTTTGTTACTTTGTCACAGATGATTGGACAATGTGTGCAGAAACATTCCATAGGTCTTAGAAATTTATGGAATAATTATACGTCCATATTTTTAAATTGATGTTTTTCGACAAATATTGTTTTTTATTTCTTTTTGTTTTTATCGATGTTCAACACAATATCAAAAGAATATTTGCCATTTCTGAATGTCTGAATTGTTCATGATGGATTCAGATTGCAAGTAATCATATATGTATTCTTGTTGAAACTTTTTGTTGTTTTTTTGTTTTGCACGACAGATTCAAAGTCGCATCTTGTATAGGATAAACATATTTTGTGGTGACTTAAACAAAAGTCTGATTATGAAATGTTTTATGGATGCACAACAGTATTACATTAAAAAAGTCTATGTGATTATAAAGCAGTTAATTATGATTAACAAAACAAACAATATAATTCAAAGTGTAATGAGTGCAAAGTAAGATCATGTCATTTAGCTTTAAATTATCAAAGTTGTAACTCCTCATAGTTTTTCACTTCACCTTGTTCATGTTGTAAATTTGTATAGTCTTCCTGAAAACTGTAATTGAAAATTGAAAATGGGATCACTTTTTATGGCAATATTTTTAAAATAATGCAATTGCATTAAATCACATTTAAAAGTTATTGTCTCGTGATAATTGAAAATTCAATCAAAACAAACGCATTCGTTTAACTAATATGACAAAATCTCTTAAATAGAGAGCTTCTTAGTAAAAAAAGAACCTAGCAAGATTTATCATGCATTGCAAATACATGCCTTATTGGTGACTGATCTTCAATTGTTGTATGTGTTTGTCTTTCGTGACCTGTGAAATACATAATATCATTTGTATCTACATTTATTTAAAGGCAATATATTATGGAATGGTATTCAGATTTCTCGGGTTCGAGTCCCAATCAGATTGTACATTTTCTAATCCTTTGATGCACTTGCATAAAGAATCTAGTTGACAGATATTTTCAGTTCATGTATATAGTTACTCACACAATTGTGTACATTGAATAATACATTGTACATACATTTCATCAAAACAATCATTATCATGTTAACTAACGGAACGTTGGTGGTTCTTCTCATGTCCCGTTCGTGCCTGAAATATGCGTGTAAGGGCACATGAGATTTTCCTCAACCAGAAAAGCTGAAAAGACCCCATATGACTTGCAATGTGACGGTGCGACGTAAACTACAATCAAACAAACACACAAAACATTGTCATTTTCAGTTGATGTGTGTTTTCCTATCAAAGACTTATTTCTATATTATCGATTTTATATCAAATTTTCTATTTGTTAAGAATCTTGTGTTATACCATGCAAATTCTTATATGCGAAACACTGTTATTGACATCTATATTTTTATCTATCATGTCAATATGAACAATTTAAAGAAAAGTAAAATTATTACTTTTACGTTTCACAATTCTTCTAACAATAACGGCAGCTACAGAAACCACAAGCATGAAAAATAAAGACCATCCGCATATAGCAACCCAAAGCATAGTGCTGTCTTTGACTACCGATTCTGTAAAAGATTTGCATAATTTTGAACCTACGATTTGAGCTTTGATAGCGATTTATAAAAGCAGATATAATATGTGTTTGCGGATAGATATAAATCGTTTCAAATAAATGGAACCGGTATGATTTCTTTTTGAAACTCTTTATACAAACAGAGTCACATTTACATTAGTTGTGGGAGGAAATTAAAACGTGATTTTTTGTTATTATTCCTAATGTATAAAATAACAAAACATTCCCAGTTCTTACCTTTGTTTTTCGTTTGTAATGCAGTTATGCTACAATCAGATCCTAGAAAGTCTGAAATACACCCGTAGGTGCAATTTCCGCCGATTCTTTCGCATTTTAAGTTCAAGCATTTGTCATTACACAGTAATCCACATTTATCTCCGTAGCTACCAGTTACACAACCAAAAGCGCAAAACCCATTTTCTCTTCCACAAGCGCCACCTATACAACTTTTGCTACACAGTATGTCACATTTATTTCCGTATGTTCCTGTTTTACATCCTTTATCACAATATCCAGTATCTCTGTTGCACGTCCCTCCCTCACAACCTTCATTACATGAAATATTACAATGAGAACCATATACCTCTGTAGTTGTGCATCCCTCGGTGCAATTTCCAGATTCATGATCACATAAGCCATTATGACATCCATTTGGACAATGTTCATCACAACGACTTCCAAAATAATTATTAGTCTTACATCCATACAAGCATGTCCCATCAGTTTCATTGCAAACACGGGTAATATTACCAAATGGTTTGATACAGTTTATGTTGCATAGGTTTTGACACTTTATACCCCAATGTGTAGACACACATCCTTTCATACAAGTACAAGATTGCTCACACTGCTGTTGAAAACAATTATCATGGCATGGTATTTGACAAAATGGTCCACAATAGTCGAAGCTGGTACATTCATAACATCTCCCTTTAATAAGAATGATTATCTTTAGAAAAAAAACTGATTTACGGAAGCGTCCTGGTGCCAATTTAACGTGTTCTATAAACATTGAAAACTCCTACGAAGAAGATCAAAAAGCCTAAGTAGGAGTTTATAACTCCTACGTAGGACTTTATAACTCCTACGTAGGAGATAAAAAAAGCCTAATTAGGAGTTTATAACTCCTACGTAGGACTTTTAAACTCCTACGTAGGACTTTTGAATTCTTACGTAGGACTTTTTAACTCTTACGTAGGACTTTTAAACTCCTACGTAGGACTTTGTAACTCCTACGTAGGAAATAAAAAAGCCTAACTAGGAGTTTATACCTCCTTCGTAGGACTTTTAAACTCTACGTAGGACTTTTAAACTCCTACGTAGGACTTTTAAACTCCTACGTAGGACTTTGTAACTCCTACGTAGGAGATAAAAAGTCTAATTAAGAGTTTATAACTCCTACGTAGGACTTTATAACTTCTACGTAGAGGAACACTTATAAAGTCCTACGTAAAAGTTATAAACTCCTACGTAGGACTTTAAAACTCCTAATTAGGTTTTTTTTATCTCCTACGTAGGAGTTATTAAGTCCTACGTAGGAGCTATAAAGTCCTACGTAGGACTTACAAAGTCCTACGTGGGAGGAGATTGTAAGTCCTACGTAGGACTTTAAAACTCCTAATTAGGTTTTTATATCTCCTACGTAGGAGTTATTAAGTCCTACGTAGGACTTACAAAGTCCTATGTAGGAGTTATAAACTCCTAATTAGGCTTTTTTTATCTCCTACGTAAATTACTTTTTAAGTAATTTTGTAGATATGTCCTGTATGTTAGATTTTGTTGTAAAGTTATGTATAGTATCTTTTAACTCATCTATGAGTGGCATTTATGTACAATGTCGTAGGTTTTATATTTGTATTGTTTTAATATTGTACATGATGATGAGACCTTAATAACTTATCTAGGAGTTATCTTTTGTTTATAGCACATGTTAAATTGGCACTAGGACGCTTCCGTACTGATTAGCACTGGTCTAAAATATTTAAAATAAGTGGTGCATAGAAAAAAAATAATTCGGTAACTTTTGTATTGTAATTATTATTGATATGATGCTGTAATTATTTTCTGTAATGCATAATATTAACTAGCATTGATGTAACGTAAACTGACATTTAATTATAACTACTACATGTGATGATTTCTGAAAAATTATAAACAATAAATTATTAGATTACTTATACGATTTACCATAATTTAGTAAAACCATTTAAATAACTTTAAACCTTTACATACATAGTCATTTGCTCAACGTCATTACACGTGTATTTAATACAATTGAAAAATTATGTTGTCCCTGGTATTTAAGCTATGCATTTCATGTTGACTTTAACTGATATTGTTCATATCACGCGCTATATAACATTTAAAAAAACATTAAATGTATGGTCTAGTCAACCCAATTAGATTTTGTACGGAACAAAAGACACAGTTAAATATTTTATATTCAACAAGTGGTTGCATATATTACAAAAAACTACAATAAATTACGTGTTACCAGTGTCCCTGTGACATACATCTTTGCACGTGTCACTGCAGCGACTATTACACATGAAACCATAACGGCCTGTTTTACAACCGTGATTGCAATATCCATCCTCTTGCCTACATGACGGCTCAGCACTACGAGGTACAACTAAACACCAGAAGTTACATGATAAACATTTACCAGCTGACAAATAGAAGTTTATCGTACAGCTCTTGCATTCAAATTTGCTGCAATAAAATGGCATTATGATTGATTATACATTTGTTTAGACTTATGCATGGCTGTTTGCAAATAATTTAACATTTGAAATATGTATTTAGACTAATGCACTATGGCTGTTTGCAAATAATTTAAACCGGTAAAGTCATAAATTTAATATATATACAGGGCTGGGAATGTTTTCTTAATTATTGTTTGTTATATCATAGCGTATGGTACCAAGTATTATCATGATGATATCAATACATTTAAACTCGAATAACACACTTGAATGATTAAAGAAATGTATTCACATAAAATGTACTAGTAATGTTCTATAATGATTCAAAACGATCAATGCATTATTGCAGAACATAATGCATTATTATTCATTTTACACATATTCTTAGCCCACTAATTTCAAATGCTTATATCTTATTAACCAAAATTCTAAATAACATGATTTTGTATACAAAAGCTAAACCACTATTGTCTTTTCCTCTAGTTCAGGTAATAAACTATTTGGATGTATCATATCCTGGTACATGCTTGCTTTAAATATATTTTTTTCCATATGCAAAGCAAGTCTTTCACGGAACATGAAAAACCACTTGGTTTCGCGTATAAGCCAAACATAAGGCCACCAAATTACAGTAAAAGTGAAAAGTTTAAAGAATATAGAGAAATGTGAAATAAATAAAACATTATTTAAAAGACTTAAAGAATGTATACATAATACATATGCATTAAGAAAGACCTGAGGTGTGCGTATGCAGCTTCTGCCAAAAGACATATTATCTTCAAAAAAGAGTAAGTGTTAAGACATATAAAATGCCTTTTGTTGTGACGTTGACATTTATCATGTTTGACGATATATGTCATCATTTCAAGGACATAACGAGGATAGAACACCCCTAATGGGCACTATAAGGAACTGTAAAATTGACAACATAGGACAGTTATATGCCTTAAATGTCACCTGTATGCAAAATTTAAACAAAATTTACCGTGTGGTTTATGAGCAATGGACATTTTTCTGAATTAAAACTTTGCCATTAGAAGGTTTTTTTTTTTCAGAAATGAAGAAACTCTAAATAATCTATAATACCATCATTATGAAAAATGTTTTCCTATTGCTCATTGTTAAGAAACAAATAATGACATTAAGGTAACAAATTAAACAAGCAAAATTATTTTTTTAAACAAAATGTTTTTAATATGTATAAAAATGTAGCCCTACCCCACCCACTTTTAACACTTATTTGACCATTTCCCTGTGTAAAAAGCTTTATTTAAAATATCCCTAAAATTTTTCACAACGAGAGGCTGTTTGCAAATGTTGCCTAAATTTTCTTAAATGTGTATTGGTTGGTATTGCAAAATATAAAATACTTTTACCGTGTAGAGTTTACTTTATTAAACTTTGAATATATCTGGTATCATATTTGCTATTAAATTTGACATTATTTAGTAAATAAATACCTAAAATAATTATATAATTAAAATGAAACACTTTTTCTTCCTTTAGGGATCTGAGAGATAAATAAAAAATGTTAAAAAAAAAGAAAAAATTTGGGCCCCTTTCCCTGGGTTTAAACCTAGCCCTCAGTTTCTAAAACCCCTTTTACGTGTTTTCTGCCTATTTAAAATTTTTCTTAAAAGCGATAAATTAATTTATTTGTTTACGAGTATAGGGGAAAATTTTCCTTGACTGTTTTTATAAACGTTGTTGTGTAAATCTTTTTTTAAAAATTTTGCACTCATGAATATATAATGTGGAATGAAATCCTTAAATAAATTAAATTTTGCAATGTGTTTTTCCTTTGTTTGTCGCCCAATTTCATTTTTACGTTTGTGCTTTTGGATGAATATTTTTAATGTGGTAGCATATCATTTCAATTTAAAATAAATTTATCAGTCAATTTTTCATTATACGATGTGAATCTTTTAATTTTTGGGTTATCCTTCTCCCAATCAGAATCACCATGAGTGAAAGGACGCGATCACGTGACCAGAACCCCCAGAAAAATTGATGCTTTCAAAGTGACCAGAACTCTGTGTAAAAAATCTCATAAATTTTGGAAATTTTAAAGTGTTTAAGAGGATTTGAATTGTGAAATTTTATATAAAACGGATTGTTGGAAATACTAAATATCGGTACTGTCAAAATTTGAGTTGGGTGTTATAAACTTGTGTCAGATTTTGCGGATTTTAACTGTGCTTTTGCTTCGTGTAAAAAGTGTGTTAATATCATGGCGGAAGGGACTGATCCTGTTCCTATCTCACAGAGTCAGAATTTTAATCTGCACTCTGGTGAGACGGAGTCTCTTCAGGTTTTGAAGCCTTTTCCGGCGCCTGGAGTCTCCTTGCCACAATTAAATTCTGAAAATGGAGAAAAATTCAAGACACGGGATATTTAAAGAGTGCTTTGCCTGGCAATTTCGACAGGCAAACCTCAGCTATACGGCTGACCGGATATGCAAAATGAGGCAATTTTCCTTTTTGTGTACGTCTCAGAAAGCAGTGGGACCAAAGCGCTTATTCAAAGATTCACGCTGGCCCAGGAGCTATTTTATAGTCCGGAACAATTTTATGTAACGCCGCGCTCAAGGCCAAGTAGTCTTCCAAATGGAAACGTTTTCCCCGGGAGCAGCCAACGGCGACGAGATCACCGTTTGAAACGGGATTAATATGGCGCGCCCATGAACAATTTTAATATGTTAGCACTTTTTTTGGGAACAATATAAAGAAACTAGGGATTAAATATAAGAAACGCAGTCAATTCGGTTAGATAAACTAACCTCGGGGGTTAATAATGTTATTAAACGACAGGTCAGCAACGGGAGAGGACGACTGTGTTTTCGAAGGACCAATATGAACCAGTCTCGTCCGACGAAGACGAAAATCCCTCTGATGAAGAACCGCCATCGAAAAAACAAAAGTATGAATCATCCTCAAATATTTCGGATTCTAAATTGAAAAAATTAAAATTTATTGAGGCACAATTTAGTAAACAAGAGGAATTCGGTCCAAAAGTTCACGAAGTGGTAGGCTCCGCAGTCAACAAGGGTTTAGTGGAACCTGTAGATCATAAGGCCTCTCAAGTTCAAGACCTCCTGAAGAAGTATAATCGGCCAGAAAACTGTACATCATTACAAGTCCCAGCCGTAAAAAAAAATTATTATGGTCAAGCAAACAAACCAGCAAAGACCTGAAACAGGGAGACAGATCGTTTCAGAGAGTGCAAGGATATTTTGACGAAAGGAATGATTCCTTTAGTTCAAATAATGAACAAAAACACTAACCATGGATTCCGAGGAGGCAGAAGAGTTATTTGATCTTTCCTTAGACGCATTCAATTTATTAGCTTATTCGCATCGTGATTTATCATCCCAGCGGCGTCGGCTGTTGCTGCCGGCAATATCATCGAGGTACTCGAGCTTATGCAACGAATATGAAAATGTGTCATCGCCAACTCACTTATTTGGTGATGATAAAGATTTGGAAAGGCGTCTGAAAGAGATCGACGACAATCAGAAGCTTGGGAAAAGTTTAGTTGTCACAAATGACAAACTTAGACAGCTTAAGACAGGACCCAGGTGGGGGGCAAAACCTCAACACTCCAGGACAAACACATGGTCGGGATTTTTTAGGGAAAAGGGCCCTGAACCAACACCGGGTTGCACACACACACCACGCGACCATGGGCAACCGAAAAGTGGAAACAGGGCCAGAAAAAACAGCACAAATTTTAAATGTAAGTAAATTAAGCCAGTTTCGTAACACGCCCGAAAATTTCAAAGGTGGGAAAGTGAAACATGTTTATTAATAAGTGGAAGAAAATTACAGGTGACAAATATATTTTAGATATTATTGAGACAGGATATAAAATAGAATTTTAATTTCGAACCGTGCTTACATTGTCATAAAAAAGAAATAAAGTTTTCTGGTAAAGAGGAAAGAATAATTGATGAGCTACTTGAAAAGTTAAAAATTGAAGGAAGTCATAACCTTGATACCGCCGAGCAGGGACCAGGTTTTATCCAACATATTTGTTCGAGTTAATTCTGACGGTTCATATCGAAATTTATTTTAAAACTAAATTTTAAAATGGGAAAGGTCATATTTTTTAAAAAAAATTTTAAAAATGGTAAACACTTTAAAAACAAAAATTACATTTTTTTAGCAAAATTTTACTTTGCTAAAAGATTTTAAAAACCATTTCTTCAGTATCCTAAATTAAAGAAAATTTACAGGAAATATCTTTTGATTTCATGGAAGAGTCGGGGATATTTAATTTAGGCCCTTCCAAAAAGGGTTTCCCAGCGCTCCTCGCTTTTTACAAAAGTAATGAAACCCCCGGGTTTTTTTTTTAAAAGTTTTAAAGGAAAAAAAGGGCACACAAAATTTTGCCCTATATAAGTGGTGTGCTTCTAAACTTTGGGGAGTTTTTAAAGGAATGGGGAAAACAATGTGAATAGGGCAGGGGCCTTTAAATTTTTAGATGACTTGGACTAACCCTACATCCCGAAGAAAACAATTTTAACCCCCGCCCCCGTACATTGATTTTTTCGGATTTACATTTAATTCAGTAGATTTTGACTTTTTAAATTTTTTAACAGTCCCAAAAACCCTGAAAAAATTGTTTGGAAAGTAAAAAAAATTTTTTTAGGCAAAAACGCCCTCACAAATTTGAGATTTCGCTAAGTTAATAGGGAAAAAGGGAGCTAGTTTTAGCCCGGGGGTTCAATTTTGCCAAACCCCCCTTTCTATAAAACTCTTGAGATTCAGAGAATTTCGAATTAAAAATTGGGAAAAAAGGGAAAAATTTATAAAATCATGCATATATCAGAGGAAAATAAAAAATGTATTGAAAGGTGGATTAACAATTTAAATTTTTCCCTTTTAAAAAATTCGTTAACCCAAACCAGACATGATAATTGAATCTGACAGTAGTTTTAACAGGTTATGGGGCTCATTGTGTTACAAATAATGAACAGCACAGTGGGATATGGAGTGAGGGAGACAAACAAGAGCATATTAATGTTTTAGAACTGAAAGCCGCGTATTTAGCTATTAAACAATTATGTAGAAATTACTATAAAATTCATGTTCAACTTTTGCTAAATAATACAACTGCTATTAAATACATCACTAAAATGGGTGGTAGAATCCCAAAACTAAATAAACTTGCTAAAGAACTGTGGTTATGGTGCGCTAATCGGGATATATGGATAACTGTATTTCATATACCAGGGAAATTGAATGTGAGAGCTGATGCTCTTAGTCGGCAAAAATTGTCAGACGATATGGAATGGTCAGTTAATTCAATGGTATTTAAACAAATAATGGATACGTTTGGTCCGTGCGATATTGATTTGCTTGCATCAAACAAGAATTACCAGTTACCGCGATATGTTTCATATACGCCTGATGCACGAGCGGTGGCTATAAATGCATTTTTCGTTAAATTGGAATAAATATTTTTCATATATTTTTCCACCTTTCAGTGTGATTGGTCAAGTGTTACAAAAATTGGAGCAAGACGAAGCGGAAGCGGTATTAGTAGCCCCGCTGTTTTCGACACAGCCATGGTTTCCTCGGTTACTACAGATGGCAGCGGATCAACCGAGAATATTACCTCCAGTGTGGGAAAGTTTAATACATCCCACACAAACACATCACAGAATGAGCAAAATGGTTCTGGGTGTTTTCAGGATGTCAGGGAAAAACTATGTGGTAAAGGATTATCAAAACAAGCTACAGAACTCATTTTTTCATCATGGAGAACTGGGACTAAAAAACAATATAGTAGCTTACTTATCAAAATGGATGCACTTTTGTGGTTCATGGAAAATTGATCCATTTAACCCCGCTATAAACCTGTGTTATAACTTTCTTAACAGAATTATATCAAAAAGGATTAGGATACAGTGGTATTAATACTGCAAAATCGGCAATATCTAGCATTGTATATATTGTAAATAATGTACAGATTGGTAATCACATAATGATTAAACAGTTTCCTTAAGGGCGTATATGAGAAACCTGCATTACCGCGCTATAATTGCACGTGGGATGTCAGTGTAGTGTTAAAACATATTTCGGATAATTTAAGTAACTCAACAACCGAGGGTAAAACTTTCCTTAAGGATTTGAGCCTCAAATTGGTCATGTTGTTGGCATTAACAACAGGACAGCGTTTACAAACTTTGCATAGCATTTATGTTCAAAATATTGATATTAATTGTGATTATGTAAAAATAAGAATCGGCGATTTATTGAAAACAAGTTGTCAAACAAAACATCTCTCAGAATTATACATTGAGAAATACCCAGATAATGGAAATATATGTGTTGTTAAAACATTATTACAATATTTAGGGACAACTAAGACCCTTCGCGAAACTGAGGATCAATTGTTTATAAGTTATCAAAAACCATATAAAAGTGTTTCAAAGGGAACATTAGGAAAATGGATAAAACGGTGTTATCAGGTGCGGGTATTGATATGAACATTTTTTTAAACCGCACAGTACTCGTAGTGCGTCAACCAGTGGTGGCATCCTCAAAAATACATGTTGAAACAGTGTTAAGAACCGCTGGTTGGAAAAACAGACTGTACTTTTAGGAAATTTTATAAAAGAAATATTACAAACAATTCTGATTTTGCAAGGTCTGTGTTAGATAAGAGCAGATAAGCGTTAATAATCATCTGTTTAAAAGAAACATTTTTGTAAGATAAATGAATTAATGTTGTTTGTAAAAATATATACATATTCATGTTTGAAATGTCAGAAATTACAGTTATTTTTCTAAAATTGTTGTCGAGTTATATTTTACCCATAAATTAAAACTACATCTATATTATTTTATTACTTGTGTAACTGAGACTCCTTAAGCAGAAACTCTGAAAACTCATAGTGATTCTGATTGGTAGATAGGGATAACAAAAATTTACAAATTAAAACGAGACTTACCTGTAAGTTGAAGTTTGATGTTTATTTTGTTAGTTCCCTATCTACCAGAATCACATGCCCACCCATTGGTTGCCCTCCCGCGGAAATAACTCTGCTTTTAATGAGTCTCATTAATCTGATGCTAAAGATCTGGGGGTCTGGTCACGTGATCGAGTCCTTTCACTCATGTGATTCTGGTAGATAGGGACTAACAAAATTAACATCAAACTTCAACTTACAGGTAAGTCTCGTTTAATTTGTAAATTATACGATCTGCATTTATGAATATATTATGTGGTAGCATCATTATATAGAGTCAACTTATCAATATATATTATGTCAATCTTTCATTATACGATGTTAATCTATCAATATACGTCCGCTGCTTTATATGAAGTGTAAACATTCTTATATCGTGTGCTTTTTACATTATACTGATGGGGTCAAATTTACCGGGTTATATCTCACTATGCACTGTTCGTGGCAGGGACTGTCTATATCCCAAAGTGATTAAATCTCAAGACCCGAGGGAATCCCGGGTGGTTCTAAACTGCTGATGAATTGTTAAGTTGACTCTATATTAAGACGATTCCACATAATATAGTGTTGTTTTGACTCTATATAAGAATGGTTCTACATAATATATTCATTAATGCACACCGTATAAGAAAGATTGACCACATATAATGACACATTTACATCATATATTGCTAAGTGGACTCTATATAAGAATGATTCCTCATAATATACTTATATTTTGACTATATATAAGGATGGTTTCACATAATATACATGTACTGAAAAATACAAAGCGTATATTGATAGATTGACATAATATAAGGAAACATTGACATCATATATTGTTGACTCTATATAAAGATGGTTCCATATAATATATCCATAACTTCGCATCTTATGATGACTGACTGACATCATATAAGGACAGATTGACATAATATATAGTTATTTTGACCTTATATAAGGATGGTTCCACATAATATATTCAAAATTGCACATCGTATAATGATTTTTTGACATCATATAAAGACACATTGACATCATATATTGTTTAGTTGACTATAGATCAGAAAGTTTCCACATAATATATTCATGAGTGCACATTGTATAGAGAAAGGTTGATTCAATATATGGCTAATTGGACATAACAACGTTAAGATTTATAATTATAAGATAGTCAAGGCTTTCCATAATGATAGCTTGACAAGTATGATATTGTAGTATGAAAAGCAATGGCTGTCTTTTATTGCTCTTTTTCAATTAATTTAACCATGTGAATAATATATAAGTTCACTTCGACAACACCTTTGATAACACCTTCTTATTAAACCGGGAACCATTATATAAATCCAAAGTACAATAAATGAAACCATACCGTCAGTGTATAAAACCAAGGTAGCTATATATAAATTGATTTTATCAATATATGATACCAATTCTTCAATATATGGTACCAAAGTAGCCATATATGGAACCATAATTATATCCCTATATGAATCCGAATTATGAATATATTAATTCATTTTTTCAATATATAAAATCAAGTCGTCAATGTATGAAACCAAAGTATCAACTTACATATGATTTCACATTATAATTATGGTACCAATTCTTCGATATATGGTACTAAAGTAACCATTTATTGAACCAGATGTCCTTATATGGAACTGAATTATCAATATATTCATTCATTTTTACACTATATGAAACCATTTAATCAATGTATGGAACCAGAGTAGCAATATATCAGTTGATTATCACATTATATGATAGCAATTTTCACTATATGGAACCAACGTAGCCATGTATGGAACCAGGTGTCCTTAAATGAAACCGAAATAACAATATACTAACTCATTTTTACAATATATACCAAAGCAGCCATATATGGAACCATATTGAAGAATTGGTATCATATAATGTGATAATCAACATATATTGATACTTTGGTTCAACACATTGATAAAATGGAATCATATATTGTAAAAATGAGTTAGTACGTATATTGTTATTTCGGTTTCATTTAAGGACACCTGGTTCCATACATGGCTACTTTGGTTCCATATAGTGAAAATAAGGTGTTTTCAATTCATATATAGTCGAAGTGAACTTATATATTTTCCAAATGGTTACATAAATTGAAAAAGAACAATGTCAGACAGTCATGGCTTTCCATAATATTGGCATAATGTACGAGCGTACAATGTAGGAACGTGGGCCGCACTGCGGTTACAGGTAGTCTTATTTTATGTTCTGTGTATTTATCAAATTAAATGTTGTCGTGCTTGACTTTTGAAGTAACATTAAAAGCTTTAGAATCTTGTTGAGTATTTTGTATAATAACACTGTTGTAAACAGCGTATTGAAACAGCCCTCGTATTTATGTTGTAACAAGATACTGGCAAAAACTTACAAAAAAGTTAATAAGAACAATTTGAAGACTGCTAGTATTTCGGCGTCCGTGGCCAAATGACTTTACACTATTTAGCCCTCACCGCTGTACGTTTGAATTCCGCAAGACACTTTAGATTATTTCATGTGAGAAAGTTATAAAGCTAGCTTACAAAACGTCTGTATTTTTACTCAGGTCTTCCTCCATCAGTAATAATAACAATAAAATAAAATATAAGATGTGTTGATACTGTGACATGATTTTATATGCGTTACACAAATATCACTCACATAGACGCTAAATGAAATATCATTAATTGTATTTACTATATATACAATATATATAAGGGACGAGACTATTGCATACAAAATTAAATATCAAATTTGTATATCTTCATTTTTTTTATTCATTGAAATCGTAATAAGGTCGCAAAAATAGATCAATTGAACTCAGTTATATATTCACTGACGAATCTACACTCATGTGGCCAAAGACCTTCTAAAATCAGGTTGACTTCTTGTAAAATATACAACCGAGGGAAAAACTGAATATAAGAAAAAATTTCATTGGCCATTTTAGAATTACGAACTGAAATATGGGAATCTCATTGGCAATTCTAAAATAAAATGTAAAGGGTAGTTCTTGCCAATATGAAATAAAATATAAAGGATAGTTCTAAAATAAAATGTTCAGGATAGTTCTTTAACTTTGTAGTGCAGATCTGTTTAAACATACTTCCTCCCAAAAAACATTTTACACTGCGTTTAGATCGTATTACATTTTCTAGTGAATACTTTTACATATGAATTTATTCTATTTATTTTACACAAAACCTTACTGAGTTATAATGTTTGTCCAAAATAACAAGACCACCAATAACTTTCACGATCCTGTAAGTTTACTCATGCACATTGAAATATTTTAAACTTACCTATCAGGCACCCTCCGTTTATTATGTCAATTTATTATGTGATCATTGATATGTTCAATCGGTTAAGTGCTTGTAGCTTGCTTACATTGTTTTGCATGTAATCCTGTATGTTTTGTAATTGAAGTTGTATACCTCACTTGCGTGAAATTATATTTGTATATAAATATGCTAATACAACAATTTTCAAACATCGAAGAATATGTAAAATATGTACTGCAAATATTTGTACATATTAAATGTAATCATTAAATTATGTGCATTCATTTCCTATTGGAAAATTTGACTTAGAATTTATAGAAAATAAATTTCTAATTACTTCCCTTTATTTACATAAAATATTAAATTCGGTAATATCTTTATAAATAATGCTTTTTGGAATTTACAATTTTGATAAATCTTAATTTGAGCATCATATTTTTTTATAAAACCATAAAAATGTGTTACAGGATCTTTAATTATTTATAAATATAATTGCCTACTGACTGCGTAGACATTGCTTCACCTATCGAAACACAACCAACAGATTCATTTAGGAACACATACATCTCACAGTGTTCCTATTTTCAAGATAAATTATCGCATTGCTTTTTCTGTCCAATAATAAAATATGTATCAAAAACTGAGAAATAAATTTTACAAGTTAACCAGGTTTACTTCGGCCGATACTTCTTGTTCAACCTATGTCTTCAACGTATATACTACCTACAAAATGTTTCCATAAGAAGTAAAACTTACGTGTTCTCCATATTTGCACTACATTGTTCACAGTTACCATCTATATCAGAGCATCTTTCTGTGCAGTTAGAACCATAAAATCCATCTTTACATCCGAGTAAACATTCGTTAGTTTTTACATTACATGTGTCGAAACCTCTATAATCTTGTATACAATTCTCTGGGCATTGAATTGAGCACTTCGGTCCAGCAAAACCATATATGCAGCCATGTAAACATTCCCCTGATATAACATTGCAAGTTCCTGATGTGTTTTCTTTTGGATACATACACGTATCTGGACATTCATATGAGCAGTCAGGTCCAGCGTAACCATTATTACAGCCAAGAATACAATTTCCTGTCGTGAAATTGCAAGTGCCTTTTCCATCTCCTACAGGAAGCTTGCAATTTTCTGGACATTTATAAGAACAGTGTATTCCCGTCCAACCTTTGTTACAGCCATTCAGACATTCTCCATTAGTAAAATTGCAAGTTTCCGTTCCACTCATTGCAGGATATGTACAGTTTACAGGACATTCATATGAGCAGTATTGCCCTGCATATCCGTTTTGACAGCCATGAAGACATTTTCCATCGGTATAACTGCAGGTTTCTTTTGCATCAACTCTTGGATGTGCACAGTTTACAAAGCAGTTATATGAGCAATTTGGTCCTGCAAATCCGTTCTGACATCCATATAAACACTGTCCAGTAGTGAGGTTACATGTGTCCGTTATATTATCCGGATCTGGTGTACAGGAACTGCTGCAAATAATGTCCTCTGCACATACACCTTAAAAAAAATAAAACATGGTATGTTCGGAAACAATTTAGCATTTAAAAGAACTAATTGTGAATTGCATTCTGTCTGTATGGGGAAAAGTAACAGTAAGATACGCATTCAATATGCTTTGCTTTCATACTATATATTTTCATTGTAAATCTGTAGATATTAACTACTATTAGCTTCATTAAATGCATTTGCGTTCTTGTTTATTTGTTACAATAATCACTTTAGTGTACGTATATCTGTTTTAACATTATCTTTAAACATTATGCTGCATAAGTATGCACAACTTGGTCTTTCAGACCCTTAGTACCATCCATTTAAGCATCGCCTGTCTGTTTACAAAGAAGTCGTAAATAATCAATATGGTCCCGAAATTCAGTTTAATAGTCATTTGAACAATATCTGGAACAATATCTAGAAATAGCATCTTCAATTATATTTTTTCACTTGTTACAGCTGACATTAAATATTTTTTAAAATACTTATCAAATAAAAAGTTTTATCAATATTTTATAATCGTATATACATTAGTTATCATTACTATATTTCACAAATTATGACTATTTTCATAAATACCATTTTGGACCGTTGCAATTACAATGTTACAATATTAATATCTTTGATCTTTTTCTAGGGGTAACATACATGTCTGAAACGCTACAAATATATATCTGATTAAACTGTCTGTCTGGTTTATTTTTGTATTTTTATGTTAAGGACACTTTACATAGATATAAAAACGTTTGGTAGTATGTGGTACTAGGAGTGAAAATAAATTAAGTACATGTATTTAATAACATACTCATAAAGGAACAAGTCCCATTATATTGAAAAGTGTCATGCCAAACTAATTAAATAGTTAATGATATCCTGTATTTATCCTGATTCATTATAATAATCAATAATAATCATATTAATATGTAACATTATTTGATTATTTATGTCAGTTGTGGAACTTACAAGTATGATTATAGACTTCTTCAAGTGAAGTAAAGCACTTATGCTCAAAGTCGTTAAAATCAATTTGACTAGAAATGTGCGACACCTTAAAGTTTAATCTAATTATTTGAACATGATCATAGACTTTGGGCTACTATAGACCCTTAAGCCCGCCGGGTATTTGTGTAGTGTAAACCTACATTGCTATGAATCTTTGGAAACATTATTTTCGATTGACACTTGTTGTCCACCTTGAGACGAAAAGAACATATTTATTATCTCCCATAATGTATATTGTTTTTATCACGTGTTATTAATCTGTCATATGTTGCGTTTCAGATCAGAAAATCCGTCCCGAGTAAATCCGCAAATTGGGCGGTTCCTGAGGTAACCCGGTGGATATTCCGGCCCGAACTGCAAACATATGTCAGATATTCTTCATGCATATTTTGTCATATTATTTCATATTTAAAATGGTTAACCTCAATAAGATATTTGTTCATGGAATAATAAGTCGGTTGTTTTCGCATGATTGTTACACTATTGAAAACGTTAAGAGATGTTTTAACTAGAAAAAAATGGCTCGGATGAAAAAGTCTTTATCAAATCTCATACGATGTGCCTTCTTTGCCATCATTCAGAAAAGTACTTAATGTGGAACATGTAAAAGAACAGTCACAGTCAAGATGGGTTAAGTGTTTAAACACGGATGACATTTTCAAATATTGAATTCCTGTTATTAGTTAGAGTCCATCCGAGGGTAAAATACAAGAATCGTTCAGATTATTCTACAAGCAAACCACTTTGTATGTTGAAAGTCTGATATCTTACCCATCAAATTTCATCGAGACCTCAAGCTCAAAATCAATGTGGTTCCCAAAATTCAAAATGGCCGCCAAGATGGCGGCTGAATTTTTTTTAATATTCACATACTCGTATATTCATGTTGAAACTACCAAATTGGGATATTCTAATCATTTTCGTTTAATATAAATTTTGTAAATGAACTGTATTTTTAAATAAATTGATTATTCATGAAAAAGAAGGAAAAAATCACAAATTTTCAGCCATTTTATAGTTGAAAAACGTATGAAAAATTGAATTAATTTCCAAAAAATTAAGTTTCACTTTTACCGGGGCTTCAAATGAGCCTTTAAGTATATCAAACAATCATTAGTAAACAAGTTTATGGTATATTTTGTCATTTTACAAAAGTTTGCTACATGTTCACCTATGGTTTTCTTTGTCTTACTGAGGCGATGCGAAAAGTGGGTGGGATAAACAGACCCTAATGAAAATAATGTTAATCACACACACTGCCTCTGTGCAATCCCAATACAATCACTATAGTGAAAATAATAATTTAAAATCCTACTGATGTTTGGCTCAATTGCACAATTTATAAAATATAAGTACAATTTCTCATTTTTATATATTTAACATTTTACCGCATGAGCATATTGTGAAAAATGGCCGTTTTCATTGAAAAGACTCCTGTTACAAGTTCAAACTGCTATGAAACTATGAAAAAAATGCTTCAATGCTGGTGAAACTTGGCACAAATGTTGACTGGACCAAAGCCTTTGTAACGACATGCTCAGTCTTAAATTTCCTGTTACCATGGCAACGAGGGGACATCTCAAAATGCGAAAAATCACTATTTTGCACTGGGTTTTTTTTTTCATCAAAACTGATTTCAAAGTCCTAGCTGCAACTTCTCAATGGATTGAGATAGAGTAAAAGGCTTTTCAGCGTTTGTTACACGTTACCTTAAGATCGGCCTGAGGTTATTTTAGCCTGTCACATGTCCAAAATTTTCTTGGTGATGAGGGGGTCTACAGCCCCCTTCAAACCCCCCTCTGTCAACCTCTTGATAAAACTTTTTGATGGGGGCGGTGCCGAAAAAGTGATCATTTTTAAACAACATTCCTCACACGAAAAAAAACAGTATTTGGGGCCTAAATAGGGCATTTTTCACTGTTTGAGGTTTCAAAGGGGTAGGTGGCGAAAAATGTCAAAACACGTCCATATGAGGTAAAAGGTTAAATTGAGATAAACACAAAAAAAAACATATATCCCTTTACATTGGTACCAGTGACGTCATTTTCTAAAGTTGATTGAATTCAATTGAAGAATTTATTGATTTCTTACTGCAGCCGATTTTGATTTTAATTCTGATAAAATAGCTGATACCCTTTTTTCTTCAGCATTATAACAGATTGCTCGTCACCAAATAAGTACGTACAATGTATTGCAAAATAAAGAAACCATGGTTCAATGATAAACACTAGAAAGCTGTAAGTCAATAGACGTTTAAGTTTATCTTCGAGCATTGTCCAACATCCAAAAACCTAAAACATCATGAAATATTTAGAGCCAAAGCTAGTAGATCAATTCATCATCTGAGCGCAAGTCATGGAAGTCGTATGTTTTAGATATAAATGCAAATATCCCTATTAAGAAAGTATGGGATGCAGTTATAGATGATAAGTGGTAAAATAAAAAAAACATATCCCACTACTTAGTCAAATGAAATCTAATAATTGTCAAGATGCAAAAACACAAAAGGTAATTAAGAAAACATTTGCAAAAAAAAACTCTTCTTCAAATAATTATTCAAATGAGTTTCTACAGCATTAAGTTTCTAAAGATGTAGGAGAACAAATAAATTTTACTTCAGCATTTGACAAAATTCACAATTCTCTCTTTTCTATCAAAGATTTATTTGATTTGTTCAAGAAAGCAAAAGTCTACAGCAGCAGGTCCAGATGACATTTACTACGATTTCTTAAGCAACTTCCACATCAATCTCTTGAATTACTGCCATTTTGTACCCTTCATAACATATTTAACAACATTATTGGAATATTGGAATTGTTTGCAAATGTCTGATTGAGACACCGTATCCTCCTAAAAACAAAATAGTAATGGCGGGCTAATCGATCAGTAGAAAATAGCTTTTAAACTATATCAATGTTTGACATGGCAAAATCATTCCAGCATCTTAAATATTCCATCGATTTTTTTAAACAATTCATCGTTAATCTAGCACAACATAATCCGCAACATATTGCATATTTCGAAGAAAATGTTTTCAAAAAGTCGTGTCGACCTCAATATGAATAGTAATTTTTGCAAAATCTTGTGCAATAACGACGATGTTTTTTGCTATGGCCTGACGAGCCCGTATATATATTTAAATCTAAAGTTTTCGTAACTGAAACTAAACACAAAGACTGTTATTAAGCAACAACCTAAATGGTTTGATAACGAATGTTAAACTGAAAAGAGTAAATACTATCATTTGCGTCGCTATCGAGCATTACATCCAAACATATTTTACTAACAAGCTTGATGATTTAGTAAAAGATTCAAGTAACCCTAGATAATTTTGGAAAACAATATTTTTTGTCTCCCTCTTCGAATAGTAACGCCCAGTGCATTATTCCTTTAGAATCTTGGAAAGCTCTTTTGAGAAATTATTTCAAGGCCTAGGTGATGAAGATTTGATGGTAATTTAACTGAAATTGAAAATGAGATTTTTAACTCAGAAATCACAGAAGAAGAAGAAAGACAATGTATTAATGAGCATTCGTTCATTGAAATCTGCCAAGGCGCCGGGATTTGATGATTTCCCACCAAATTTCTTTAAATACACATTTGATTTAAAGGGATACTCAGGCAAAATAATGGCAAAAATATAAAAATGATCTTCTGTACTCAAATCACTCTAAAATGACAATTCTTAAAGTCCCAGCATGAATTTCTATATAATTTCTGTATATTTTGGGTTTGAAGCTTAAATATATCTATATATGTTGAACGAAATTTAGACGCCAACAGAATCACCGAATAGTTTAAAAACAAGTCGTGTGATTTGAACAAACCCTAAAAGTTACAATAACAGGTATTGTGGATATTGTATGATTGAAACAAGTCTAAGTAGTTGATTTGACATGTTCTTTAACGTTTCCAGAGTACACAGTGACCACTATTGTGAAATCTTAGCGCTCTAACCTGACCCACGCGGGTCAAGTTAGGAAAACACCATTTTATTCTTTATATGGAGAAAAGTTTTGTTTTTTTGACTGTTTAGTGTATTCATTTTGATGACATTTACAGAATAATGAAAGAAAAATCCAAAACTAAGAAATTTAAATTTTGCCTGTGTCTCCCTTTAATTATGCCATTAATGATTAATTTATTTAACAGATTATTTGCTAAAGATGAATTTCAAGATTCATAGAGTACCGCTATAATCATACCATTGCACAAAAAGGGTAATCGCAATGATCCAGCGAATTATCGCAGAATCTCCTTGTTTAACATTTTTAGTAAGATATACACATCCATTTTAAATAGACGTCTATCTTTTTATGCCAATGTTTATAATAAAATAGACGAATCCCAGTCTGAATTTAAAGCTGGTTATAGTACAACTGATAACGCATTTGTTCTGCAATCACTTATTTCTAAGGCACTTTCAAAGAAAAGGGGCAAATTATATGTTGCATTCGTTGATTTTAAAATAGCATTTGATTCTGTCAATCGGAATAAGCTTTGGCAAATACTTTACAATGATAATATAAGGGGAAATCTTTTAATTCTATTATTGCTATGTATAATAATGTAAAAACATGTGTACGTTCTAACGGTCATATCTCAGATAATTTTTATTGCACGATGGGCCTCAAGCAGGGATGTCTGGTTTCGCCAAAATTGTTCTCATTTTTCATAAATGAATTATCAGTTACGATGAACAATGACGATAAAATTAAAGGTATACAGATAAAGCCAAATGAAATTTCAATATGGCTGCTAATGTTTGCGGATAACGTAGCATTGATTGCACAAACAGTTAGAGATTTACAACGTATTAGAAGCGCAGGTAAACATACCAAAAACAAAAGGTTTATTAACTAGAAATGTGTCCATAGGACACGGGTGCCCCCACCGCGCCACTGTTCTGTCAATCTTACAACTCTAGGTCAAATATTTTTTGAAAACTAAAAATCTTTTACAAAGTAAAGGGCAAAAACTTTACAAATACTGAATAAATCCACAAGCAAACCCCAAGGTGCATAAGTACACATGCTGACCAACATTCTTGTAAACTTTCAGGCCTACAAATGAAATACTTTGTGAGCTATACATGAACAAGTTGAAAATTGCAAATTTATACTACTGTAAGTCAAGGGCAATAACTCTAACAAAACTGAAAAAATCCACATTTAAAGTCCCAGGTGCATAGCTTCACAGTGATGTGAATCATTATTCCTGTAATTTAGTGATGTTGATCATTATTCCTGTAAAGTTGGTTGATTCTAACTCAAGCACTCAAGGAACAAATAACAACATAATGAAACGGTTTTTACTAAGTCAAGGGAAATTACTCTACAAATACTGGGAAAATCCACAAGTGAAACCCCAGGTGCAAATCTAAATATGCTGAGCAACCTTCCCATAAGGTTTAATGACTCTATGTCAAATACTTTTTGAGTTACATGCGACACAAATTGCAAAATTTTACTAAGTCAAGGGCAATAACTCGGAAAATACTAAAAAATATCCAGACAGAAATACCCAGGTGCACAACTACACATGCTGATCAACATTCCTGTAAAGTTTCATGACTCTAGGTCAAACACTTTTTGAGTTACGTGGGACACAAAAGTGAACGGGCGGGCGGAAGGACGGGCGGAAGGACGGATGGAAGGACGGACAAGGGTAAATCTAAATGCCCGCCACTAAAGTGGGGGCACAAAAAGTGCAGTTTATTTGCGTGTAATGAATGTTTAAACTATAACAATCAGCAACTCGAAATAGTTAAATTTTTTACATATGTTGGAGTACCATTTACATCCACTATGTCGTTAAATATTATGAGCAATGAACTTGCAATGAAAGCTAAACGAGTATTATTTTCTCTACTTTCTTTTTTGTATGATTCTGGACAATTACTTTCAAACGTATTTTTTTTTAATTGTTTGATACAAAATATTATCGATCTTTGTGTATGGATCCGAATTATGGTGATTTAAACCGCATGATAATTGTGAGCTTATTCATCATTTAGCATGTAGTATTAGGCGACTGTGATCGTCATCCAATTTACATAGAATATGCCAAGCGTTGTATAAATTATTGGTTAAAATTAATAAAATTACATAATGATAGATATGTAAAAATTGTTATAGAATGCTTTCAAGCACAAGTGCTAAATATTTTAATTGGGCAAATGAAATTGAACATCTTTTATGTAGTAATGGGTTTGGGCACGTTGGTTGAACCAAGGTGTTCAAAATGAAAGATTGTTTCTCCAATCGTTTTGTCAAAGACTTAAAGATAACTATTTGCAAGATTGGTATACAAAGTTAGATTCTAGTGATTGTCTCTCAGTGTATAGTCGTATTAAAAACAATTATGACCAAGAAACCTATATATCTATTTTAAATATCAGGAAATTCAGACATTACTACGCTCAATTACGTTCAGGGCTTTCACATTTAGAAGTGACTAACATGTCATATAGCAAGATGAACTCAAATTATTGGAATTGTAAAGTATTCTCTTTAGGATTACTTGAAATGAGTTTCACTTTCTACTAGTTTGTCCGGTATATACAGATTTAAGATCAAACTATATTACTTAGAAATATAATACGTGTGCAACAGTTCACAACTTGAATATATTATTATCGTGTAAAAATGAAAATGTTATAAAAAGTATTGCCAATTATGTTTATCATGCAACAATTCGGAAAAAAGATGATTATGCAGTTTTGATTAAGATACGTCTCTATTTTATCTTCAATAATGTAATGTATGTGAATTGTAATAATGTACTGATGAGTGTATCCTCATACATTGTATGTTTTTCAATGTTACAATTTTCTATGTTATGGACTGGTGACCTAAAGCAATAAATTCTGTTCTGTTAAAAAATCTTGAAATTTTAGAAAGAATATTAAAATATTAAAAAGAAGAAACGTCAATATTTCATTAAGAAGACCATTTTTAGAGACTTTGTTAACGATTGAAAACAAACTCAACGATTTGGTTGAAAAACGTTTAAGCCAAACACAAATTGCAAACTAGACGGGTCACATAAAATACACAGAGGGGTGATTTTTTCCTTTTCTATCCCACCACCTAATATACGTGTATGAATAAATTAAAGATCTTGAGTGAACATTTCACATATTCACTTTAAAGACCCTAAATATCTACGACATTACAATCACATATATTTTGGAGACAAGTTCTTTTTTAACTGTGTAGAAAACTTATAGTGAAAATGCTTGATCATACAAAAGAAATGAATAATTTTGATTTTTCTGTATTGAATTATGGAATCTTGACAAAATATTTTGCTTACAAACTGTTCATCTTGCCATAATTTAACAGCAAAACTGTCACATAATTATGGCATTTAAGTTGTATTATGCTCACATTAATAATAGGAAATACAATTTTGATTAAATATAAAATTCATGAAAGACCTGGTCATGGTCAAGTGATACTTCGAATTGGACAATTTAAAGTTACAAATTCATACCTTTGAACAGTAGACGATGTTCCATTTTGTACAGCTTGCAATGAACATTTCACCATGATGAATACTATGATCTTGTAAAAGTTCTTAAAGTTAAAACTTAGATATTGCTTTACTTCAGTTCCATCAAAAAACCTAAACCGAAAGAATCTTGTATTCAAAGATTTAATTAATTTTGATAACCTTGTCTGTTGGGATAGACCTATGACTATCCTTCTTTAAGCCTTATAATTATAGTATACAAATAATGTCTTAATGACATTTTTTCGTGTCATGAAACTAAACCGCGCCAGTATATGTATGCGTGCATGCGTCTTTGTGCTTGCGTGTATGAGTGTTTTGTTGTTCTCAGTTTTAGATAGAGGTCAGGAGATTAACTCTTCACAAATGCCTATCTGAATTTATTTATTTAAACTAATATCAAATTTATGCTGTATCTACATTAACATAAACAGATAACAAATAAATATTAAGAATTTGTTCTAACTTTGATATTTATCAACATTTAAATAAAAAGATTTGATAAATAGTTATATATAACATTGGCTTAAAAATGACATTGACCTAGCTCTCAGATTCGTTTATATTTACAAATAACTTTGAAACGTATTTACATATGTGATTCATACAAAAAAGAAAGAATGATTTTATATGCCACTCATCTTACAAGAACATTGGACGCTATTTAGTTTATTTAGTTATTTAATTAAGATTAAGTTGTGATAACTTTCTTATTTATTTACAAACCACAAACTAAATTTTGAATTATTTAACTGATTTTGACCTTTAAATGACCTTCAAACTTTCACGTCATTCCTCGTAAAGATGTATGTACGAGGGACGGTCAGAAAATATCCAGACTTTTCATGCTCCTCTTTTTCCATGTGCAGCTATATACACACATTATATATTGGTAAAAACTACATTCATTCGCCAATAACGTGGTCAGTTTATTTTCAATGATAGTTGTGTTTACACAGTATTTTGCCCTCTGAAATATGATAGGTGTTTCGTCTATCATGGACTCTTTGTTAGAGGACCAACGCTCTGTAATTAAGTTTCTGGTTGTAGAAGGTGAAAAGCCCTGCCACATCTTTCAGAGGCTTCAAAAAAGATTTTCTTATAAATGTGTATCACGTTCAACCTTCTACAACTGGGTTTCTCAGTTTCGTGAAGGCAGAACAAGAGTTTGTGACAGGCCCAGGACTGGGCGGCCAGCTAAGGCGGTGACCCCAACAATGGTAGCAAATGTTAAAGCTTTTGTCAACAAAAATCGTCGAGTAACTTTGGAGGAGGTAGCCAACAAGTTTAGCATCGGTAAGGCAAGATTTTACACGAACACCTAGGCAAGAGCAAGGTAAGAGCCAGGTGGGTGCCTAGACAGCTGTCCGCAGATCAAAAGGCAACCAGAGTAACCAATGCAAAAGAACATTTAAGTCGTTTTAATCGTGAAGGAGATAAGTTTTTGAACCGAAATATCACTGGAGATGAGATGTAGGTTCATTATTCCGAACCTGAGTAAAAAGCTCAGTCAAAACAGTGGAATCTAGCTGGTTCCCCACCTCCTAAAAAGTTTAGCTGTCTCCTTCGGCTGGCCAAAGTCATGCTTGTTGCCTTTTGGGATTCACAAGGAATGATACTTACTCATTTCATGCGAAAAGGTCAAACTGTCACCGCCAAGTACTATTCTGAAGTAATTCTGAAAAATCTCAGAGAAAAGCTGAAGCAAATGCGTCCCAGGTTAGCACAGAAAATGTCCTCCTTCTTCACGATAACGCCCCCTCCCATACCGCTGCAGCTACAGTGGAGGTTATCAACTCTTACAAATGGCAAGTGTTGTCTCACCCTCCTTATAGCCCAGACCTCGCCCCCTGTGACTTTTATTGCTCCGCGCCCACAGGCGCGGAGCTGTTTGTGTTTACTATTTTTTTTGTCCATGGACCCGGATTTGAGCAATAAATCCTTTCGATTAACAGCTTAAAGTTAATCCGCATTCAAGAACTCCTTTCAATTTCTATATTGGTTTCCCCGTCGGTGATTCGCAGCATGTCATATTGATGAATGAGAACCGGAAAGCAGTTCTGCTGTTACATAAATTCGAAAGCTATAAATAGCTATAAATGTTACTTCGGTTATTAATTTGTTATTTCTCTTTTTTAGTAGTAGATGAAATTATAATTTGTTACATTTTGAAATACATTTACACGCAGCATATCAAGTATACTATTAGTGATTGAATTTGTCAATATAAAGAAAATTTCAGGCATAAAATTTTAACAATTTTGCTTTTGATAATTATTTTTAATTTATATTTATGAAATTAAATGTTTAATAATAACATGTTTATATATTGGTTGTTTTGAAATAATTAAACTTTAGTATATAAAGTTACATTTCAATCGCGTCATTGGAACAGCATACCACTTTGTGAAAAAGAATAAAGTTAGTGGTAAGACTGGTGATATGTTCGGGGGTACGTACTCGACAGCGAGAGCTGCATTTTGTATCCGCTGCATTTTGTAGCCTTACGAGCGGATGGACCTTCAATAAGGTGTTTCCGCTCTCTCAGCCATTTTTGTTTTCACAAAGTATGTCCAAAGTGAAAGTAAACCAAAATTCATATAACAACAAAGCTCACATTGTTATATGATGAGCCATTTGCAAGTACACTTCCAATTATATGTTTAAAAGAATATTTTAAACAAAAATAAAAATGATAACAATAAGAATTTTCCTTAAATCGGCTACATTTTTGAAGACCAAAAACATTCTGTTGCAAAGTTTTATGCATATTTCATGAATGGCAATTTCCAGCGGTGTAAAATAGATAAATACAGAATCCCTAAAGAAAGCCCAACACGGCAAAATTGAAAATGTTGCAGGCTCGGTTTGATTGAGCCTGTTCATGGACGGTACTGGAAAGTGCAAGTTACCGTCCACGCCCCCTAGCACCGGCTTAAGCAGAATTCAACACTTAAACATGAAATAGTAAAATTTTGAATTTAGAAACATCCGCAGATGTGTTCATTAAAGTCTATTTTAGTGCAAACAAATGCTATTTTTTGCAGAAAATGCAAAAAACTTTAAATAACATAAATCTTAGGAAAGTAGTTTATCTGCCCTTGAAAAAACATTGCCTCCATTACATCTGTAAAAAAGTAGTACCATGAAAATAAACATCATTTACCTATTTCTTGTGTTCATGACAAACAGACACACTTCATTGTTACACATAAAAAGGTTAGATTTTAAAGTTTGATTGTGTTTTCATTTTAATTGTAGTTTATTAGGCCATAAATGATGATTGTTTTCTTGCACTACATATTTTACAAAAAAATAATGGAGGCCATGCGCTTAGAAGGACATGAGATACTGATTTATTTGGAGTTAAGTTTTGAAAGATTTTTGTATTTGCTGCAAAAAAATAGCTTTTGTTGGCACAAAACACTTTAAAAAGGATTTTGCCATTCATGAAATGTGCATAAATCTTTGCAACAGAATGTTTTTGGTCTTCAGAAATGTAGCACATTATAGGTTAATATTCTTATTGTTATCATTTTTATTTTTGTTTATAATTGTCCTTAAAATATAAACCTGGAAGTGTACTTTCAAATGGTTCATCATTTTACAATAAGAGCTTTCACTTTGGACAGACTTTAGTGAAAACAAACATGGCTGACAACGCGGAATCACCTTAAGCATAGGCTATAGATAGATATCATGACAACAACAGAAACTTTGATCTGCAGTTTGAACATGAAGTGTGATGTTTTTTTATGAATGGTTTTTAAGCAATTCAAAAATAAATATATATTGATCTTCCTAAAAATTAATAAACGATAGTTTTTTTATATATTACCAATGTCAAATAGCTTTCATATCTTTGTCTCGCACGAATATGATATTAGTGAATTTCCTCATACCTACCTAAAATTCAGGTAACAGTCTTCTATTATATTATTAAATACTGTATCACCATGTCACGCGTGTATAACAAACAAAAAAATCCTGAATTTGGGCTTTTTTAAATTCATCCCATTTTTTCATTCCAGAGTGTGTTCTACTTTCAGTATTGAAAGAAACCATTTTTTTTAATTTGACATGAAAAATATGCATGTAATATTACTATATTATATAAATTTATCCCATTTTTTCATTCCAGAGTGTGTTCTACTTTCAGTATTGAAAGAAACCGTTTTTTTTAATTTGACATGAAAAATATGCATGTAATATTACTATATTATAATATTAGACCCTTTTGTTACTATTTGTATATTTGTTACAATTATAACAGACTTTGATATTTCGATCATCTTCTGTTACTGACTACAGTAGTGACACAAACAGAACACAGTACATTCATGTCACATAACATTTACAAGTCTTGTTTGTATTCAATGGAATTACCTTCCTTGCCAGGTAGGCATCAGTGAAAGCAATTTTATATTAAAAAAAAATCCCCTCTTTTTAATTATGGACAGTGCATAAGATAAGTATAATTATGCAAAAAATGGTTTACAAAACATTCGGAAAAAAATCTACAATAGTACTTAATCTGAATATAACATGCCCTGTGCGTAGGAATAATTTGGTAAGGTATCTGTAATGAGCACATTTTTTTGCGCGGAGCTTCTCAATTGCTGCATTGCAGCAACATTTGTACTTGTTTGTTAAATTGCTTGCTGGAAAGAAATATAAGACCAGGGCGGCTTTGATATCTGCTGTTACACAGTACCTAAAACATAGGTGGGAATACACAGCGGGAATACAAAAGCTCCCACGAAGATGGCAAAAGTGCGTTGGCGTAGGTGGAGAATATTTTGAAAAAGAGTAGAAAGAATTTTTTTAAATGTTGAATGGTTTTCGAGAACGAGTCAAAGGTCCGTATAGTTTCTGACTTCCCCTCGTATATCTAGCTGACAATTTTGTCCAGAAATGGTTCACAGAAGTAAAGGTTTTCAGTTAAAATTAAAGTATTGTTTTTCAAACAGCATAGTCATACAGCTAAAAACCAACAAAACGAAAACAAAACACATGAATATCCAATGAAAATACATTGAAAATATATTCAAATGGTCATAATTATACGTAGAATAACATTATATTATAATCAGTAACAATTGGTTAAGATATATTAAAAGAATATTTAAGTAAGTAGATGTAATAAATAGATTTGGGTTATAAATTGGCGTCTATTTTTAAGTGCATGATGTAGTTAGTGTACATTTGTATTATAAATGTTGCATCTAAGTTGCTTAGAACAGATATGGATTTTGAACCTGTAGGATTGTCCATCTAAACGTCACGTAGAAGTCCTAGTATGAGAGTGAGTACCAAGTAACAGTATATCATAAACATCATTTCGGTCAGTAGGAAAGTTGACAAATCCTTCGTTAATTTCATAGTTATAGACGAATCCAGTATTGGTAACTTAAGGGCAGTAATCGGCATCTAAATTTAAAAATTAGTGACCGGTTTTAAGAATTTTCGAATTGATTTAAGGAATGATCCTCTTAAAATTTTTATACTTTTATAAACCCCCGCCATGTTTGTTTATCAATCACGCAATCTTTCTGATAATTCAAAAAAGAACAATTCAATATTATCACCCCTAAGTTAATCCATACATGACCAAATCTATTTTAAAAAGTATATCTCGATTATGTAACAACAATCAAAGGTATTTTCTGCCCACAGATATTGAACTTATTCATGCCTAAAAAACTCCATTCGTAGCTATACAAATGCGGGGAAATGAACATGCATAAACTGATAAAATCACGCATGCACGTGCAATTGTTGCACGTAATTGACATAACCGTGTAAAATAGTTTACTGTAATGCATACTATCACTTATTTAATCAAAAGCCATCGGACTTATTTGATATCTCGCCCTGTGGCCCGGGCATTTAAAATTATCTAAGTGTTTCTGCAGATGTTAATGCACGAAAAAAGGTAATCTTTTTTCACTTAAATTGAGATTCCTTAACCAGTTATTGATAGCTTTAAGACTTTCATTACAATACAGTAAAAAACAAACCAATGCTCCGTACACTTACTTACAGACATGACGCTTATTAAGATTTGATATCTAGTTACCAAAAATATTAACTACATGCAATATTAAACATAATTTTACTTACTTCCTAAAAGAAGAACTGTAAGTCCAAATAGCTCAATCATTGTTGCAAATATATCACTTTTGCTAACTGTAAAGTTGAGTCTCTTTCTTGAACATTTATATTCCGTTTATAGATATAAACAGATTCATAACACATGGTACGTTAAGTAATTGAATAGAAGTATTGAAATGGCATATAACGCAGATTAAAATTTATCATAAAACTAGGAAGTTTACAAAGCGTGGGATAAAATAAATTTGTAATATTACACCTTGTAAATTAAAATAATATCAAAGTAAACTACATGTAAATATAAAAACTCTTCCTAATAACGACAAGCTATAAAACCTTAAAGATTGTTTCTATTTTTAATGTTTTGATGTAAACAGCATTTATAAAAAAACATCAGTTTAAGTAACCGTTGACAGAAGCTTCAGTTGTATTGAATAAGAGAGACGTTCATTAAATTGTGTCATTTACATTTTGTAGTTTTTCGTGCAGTCTTCCAAATGTTATTGAAAATCAAAATATGTGAAGTCATTTATACTAGCTGTATTACTGTCAATACAATGAAAAATGCGCCAAGCTTTGAATAAAAGGTCTAAATTAAAGGGGTCATGTTAGTCTTAACAGCCTCGAAGATATATGATGAATTGTGTCACACACATTGCGCCTCTGTGTTGTGTAAAAAAGTTAAAACAGTCAAAAACTAACTTAAAAGATGTCCCTTTGCCCCTTCTGGTCAGCCCATGACTCCTGCTACTTAAGCTTAAGTTGCTGCTGTGGAAAATTTATTTAACCTTTTCCGTTATATAGACGTGTTTGACGGCTTTTTGCCCCCCCCCCCTCCTTTGAGGCCTCAAACAGTGAAAAATGCCCTATTTAGGCCTCAAACACTGTTTTTCATTTGAGAGATGTTGTTAAAAAAGTGATCATTTTTTTGGCGCGGTCTCCCATCAAAATGGTACATAAGGCGGTTGCCAGAAGAGCGATTCGCCCCCTTCTGTTTGGGGGGGGGGTTGAAGGGGGTGGTAGTCCCCCTCATCGCCAAGAAAATTGGGACATTTGACAGGCTAAAAATGACCTCAGGTCGATCTTAGGGTAACTAGTAACCGACGCTGAAAAGCCTTTTACTCTATCTTAATTCATTGAGAAGTTGCAGCACTTTGAAATCAGTTTTGATGTAAAAAAACAAACATTGCAAAATGGTGATTTTTCGCAATTTCGAGACTTCCCCTCGTTGCCATGGTAACAGAAAATTTACGATTGAGCATGTTGTTACAGAGGTTATGGTCCAGTTAACATATGTGCCAAACTTCATCAGTATTGAAGCATTGTTCATAGTTTTATAGCAGTTTGAACTTGTAACAGGAGGCTTCAATGAAAACAGCCATTTTTCACAATATACTCATGGGGTAAAATGTTAAACTATATGTTAAACTTACAGTGAAAGTGTTGTTGTATCAACAGTCCAGGTAATAAAATCTTGACTCACGAGTTAAAAACTAAGAAAATATTTGTGCACGATGGGCCCTGCACAACTTGACCAAAGAAGAACAGACTGTGACAATCGTAGAATTGTCAAAATGCTTGCAAGAGGTGAACTGTTTTGTATTAATTTGAGCCCAACAGACGTGTCACTAGATTGGATTTCAAAGCCAAAACAACGTACTTTTGTTACGGGTGAATACTTCAAAGATACTTCAAACAATGTATGACTACTCATAAGCCTCATAGCGTGATTTGAATAACCGCAATGACAAATTTAGATTTATTCCCCCGCACATGTTTAGTCAACAACTACAATGTATAACTTTTTTATCAGACCAAATAACAAGCTAGAAAGTTTGATGAAAGAAAAATAATTAATGAAATTATAAACTGTGTTGAGCCATAAGATAAGGAAATTTACATTTTTTCTTATCAGTTTACTCGAGTAGAGTAAGAAATAATTCATTTTATCAAATCCTTTCTGCCAGCGCGAATGGAAGTCAAACAGATATACGATACATTTTTAAAATGTTTGATAATAACTACGCAGCTTCATGATTATTGAACATTTAAAAATATCTTATAAAATCTTTGAATATATCGAAAAAGAGAAAAAGGGACTTGTATGAGTACAATTATTTTATGAGTATCCATTGTTTGTTGTCAGAGGCTGGCTCAAATTTTAGTATAAAATGAACCGGAATGAAAAAGGTTTACGAACTCAAACGCAAAGCTGAAATAAATAGAAAAAACAACAAACATTTCGTTAATATTAAGGTGTTAAGATTTGGAGTTTATGTGAAGAATGAAAATGTAGTGATTTTCAAGATTGCTACTTGACTTTAAATATATATCATCACGACACAAGTGAACAAGAAAATAGAGAACAATTTTATTAGTTAGTATATGATAGATTTCGTCAAACAGGATTAGTCTATGCAATGGGCACACACCTATAAGTTGTTCAAATAGTAATGAAAACAATAGAAATGAATTGTTTCTTAAGAAATAATTAAAACAAACTGTTGATAGGTGTCTGTTTTAATTTGAACATTTATACGGTGAATAATAATACAAAATGTATGCTGTTCTAGAACCATCAATTATCAGCTAATTATATATACATGTATGTAAGTACAGATCATATATCCCACACCAATTACAAAGAACATCCAACAATAGCTCTTTAGTGGTTTATTGTCACATATTATACTACATTCTATCAACATGTTTATTTATGGTTTACCTTACAATACTGACCAAATCACTTTACCAGTGTTTAAGTGATAAAAATTTATATATAATATACAACGTTTGCAAAATAGGCCAGTGTTATGTTACCATACCAAAATTTTATTGGAGGAGTACAATGTTTTGTTGTTTCTGTTTGTATGTTTTAGTTTATCTATTTATTTGGTTGTTTATTGTTTCTTATTTTGAAGACATCGATATGTCAAACACTAATACTAATATATACACAATTCATGAATTCATCTTTACGATTTAAAGATCGTGAAATCAGGATTTCAACTTCGTAAAGTCAAGATTTCATCTTCGCAAATTTACTGTTTCAACTCCGTGAATTCACGATATCAACATCGTGAAATCACGTTTTCAACTTCGTTAAGTTGAATCCTGAAGTTTAAAACGTGAATTCATGAATTTAAAATAGTGAATTCGTGAATTTGCAAAGTTGAATTTTTGAAGTTAGAATCATGGATGAATGAAGTTGAAATCGTAAATTTATGAAGTTGAAATGAAAATTTGTGAATATACGAAGATGAAATCGTAATTTCAAGGAGTTTCATGTCCCCACGGATCTGTAGTTAATAAACATTTAAATTCATTTGTACACATAAGTTTACTGTTTCAGCGTCTGAGATAAATATGTACATATTGTTATGCCCCCTTTTCAATGAATAAGGTAAATGTCAGGATGTATTGATTTCAAAAGGTCATAACATGAACTCCAATTACTTTGGAGTTAGTGGGACTAAATACTATATAAATGGACAACAGAAGACAGAGTTCCAGTTACACACTATTTTAATATTGGGTCAAACAGACCGTGACGGTATGGAATCTGGTAAAGTCATTTTTACTTGTATGACAGAAATTAGATGGGGTATTTCTAAGGAACACCTTGGCACATTTTACACATTTATAATTCACTTTACTGTGTTGTTCAATGAAATGTGCTTTGCATTTACCCTTGGTTGTGACACAAGTACTTTTCCATTTTGAGAGAAATTTTCATAGTTTCTATAATTGTTGCCATTTATACTAGTACTCTTATGATATGTTTGACTTTTATTAAATCTATTTTGGTCTATTATTTTCCGTTCTGAATGTACCATAGAACTGGTCGTGTGTTCTTTTGTGTACTGGTTTTTTCCAATTGTTCTGGTTAAACCCTTTATCATGTCTTTCAGAACTACTTTCTACTCTAACCTGCCTCTGATCGACTTCTGGTATGTCATTATCTAATTTAACCTGAGACTTCTCGGGCCCTTGTAGGTGATTTCATTGGTGCTCTGTCTTCCTTTAGGACATTGAGTACTTTTGTTATGGTCATTGGGTTTACTTTTATATGTTTTTACATGATCATTTTGGTGTTTTACTTATTTAACCTTTTGTAACCATGACAACTGTTAGAATTTCACTTGGCGGGGATTAATTTTATTTACACTGTCTCGTTTATAGGAACATGGTGGGGCTAAGAGCAAGGTTTGGTGCACCATTAACCGGTTTAAACTCACCAGCAGTACTTTTGCAGCTGACCGTTCCAAGGCGGCGCCCCTCTGTGTTCCTCACATGTATGTCTATGTTGTTTCATACTGTTTTGGTGACACTTGTGTCCCTTGTTGTTTTCATATCTATGGTAAATATCTTCCCCTTTGCCCCTTGTTTTTATTTATTTTAATTAACCCCTCCCTTCCCCGGGTCTCCTGTCCCCTTCCCCTGTGCCCTTTGACTTTATAGGCCTATTCAATAGTTTATTGGTTTTCTTTTAGTTCCTTATCAGTTACTAATTATTTATGATTTTAATGGTTAGCCTGCCCATGCCCTTGCACTGTCCTGTTTTTGTTTGGGGATCCTCCTGGGCTCCTTGCCACTGGCTCTTGTTGCTGAGTCGGGTGGGGGTTGCGTTCATTGAACGCCGCCTTTCCTTGTTGATCTTGTTATCATATTTTTCTCAGTATTACCAACAGTACAGACTAACTTACTTCTTTGTCTATCTGTTAGTCTGTGTGCTTCCATACAAACGGCTGTTTTTTTCGGCTCCAAATATATTTTTCGGGACAATTTCTCTTAATCTTACATCTGAACCATTGAGTGCATCAATGAAATTGTCCAGAGCTAAGGCTTCTATTACATCTTGACTAGCAGTAGGGTATGCTTGCCTGGTCATTTTTCTTATGGACTGGGCCATTTCAGGTATTGTCTCATTTTTACCCCTGGTTCGAGTTTTTAATTGGGTTCTGAATACTTCGGCTTTGTTTTCAGAGCCGAACCTAGCTTTTAGTTTTTCCTCTAAGGAATTAAAGTCCCGTCTTTCCCTCTCATTCATTTCACTTAATAATGACCGTGCCCCACCTGTCAGACTACTGGCTAAGTATAGAGATTTTTGTGAATAACCCCACCCGTTTATTTCAGCAGTGATTTCAAACTGTGTGAGGAAATCTTGTAAGTCTTCCTCACCATTGTATGGTTTAGGTTTCATTTTCAAGTTGCCGCCATGTTGACCTGGGGACATTGCTCTATAGTTTGGGGCAATTTCATAGACAGTATGCATAGACTGATTTACATTTCTAGAACTTGCGGTTTCTTGATCATCCCCAATTTTATCAGTATGCATGTTGGACTGTTTTGTATTTGTTACAATACTATTTCTATGAATATTGTGATTAAACTGTATTTCTGGGTCAGGGTTCTCAATTTGAGATAATTTAGATTTTACTGTATATAATTCTTTTTCTACAGATTCAAACTTCCTTTGTAATTGAGAGTTTACACTCTGTATGGAATTTCCTAAACAAGTGATTTTATTTAAAACATTGGACAATTGGCTTTCCATGAATTCTTCTAGATCTTGTATTCTAGAGTTTTCTGAGGAATTTACCTGAGGGGGAGAGCTTACGGTGCAATCAGAAGTATTCTCACCTCCCTGTACATTATCTTTACTTAAATCATTTCTCAATTCACTTTCATTGTCAGAAAATGAGCTATTTCTTGAGGCTTGATCTCCGAAATCATATGCATATTGATATTCTTCCATTTTTCTTTTAAATACTTTGTAGATCTATCAGTTAACTAAAAATCAGATTTTTTTTACTTATGTTATAACTATACACTTTCTATTTTCAGAAAACAAAACAATTACAATAACCAGCCACAGATCCACAATTCAAGAACAGATGCTATTTTGCTATGTATTATATATATTTTTATCAATAAAACAGTTTTTCTTTTATTCTCTGTTGTCTGTTACTTTTCCAATATATCACTATACCCGGTTCAAATCAGGCTGAGCAATTCAGTGCAAAAGATATTGGATCCCACTTCTGACACCAAATGTTATGCCCCTTTTTCAATCAATCAGGTAAATGTCAGGATGTATTGATTTCAAAAGGTCATAAACATGAATCCAATTACTTTGGAGTTAGTGGGACTGAATTATATATAAATGGACAACAGAAGACAGAGTTCCAGTTACACACTATTTTAATATTGGGTCAAACACACAACTACCAATAAAACACTAAAACAGTTTATATACAAATATAGATTGTTCAATATACCTTGACCGGATTCGGTCAAATTCAGTTTTCGCTTAAATATTATAACAACTTAGTATAAACAAATTCACTTATACAGTTAATGATTTAATTCATATATCCAGTTCCAAGTATCTGATAGTCGTCTTAAGAAGAAGGTAAAAATTTAGTACTCTTGACCCAATCTGGTCAAGGGGTCTTTATCTATAGTATTTAAAATTTAGGATTTCTATTATGGATCAAAGACTGGTAAAACCTTATTTATCTTTATAAAGTAAATATATAACCCATTCACTGACCACCCGGTCGAGTTCTCGATTTTCGACTGAGGTTTTACTATAACTGTTTTGTTGTTGTTGTGAACCTCGTATCACGCGATTAGAATGTGACGTCACACGGAGCATACAGCGACAACAACAAATATGGCGCGCTATACCTGTGACTGAATTTTACATAAATATACGGACAATTGTGTGATATCAATGGTTGTTATCAATATTAAAACATACAATTGTGTTAAATGGACGATAATTATACTGTGACAATTAGTCAAATTAAAATGAAATAATAACGAAGCGGTCAATCTGGACCACCAGACGATAATGAAACAGTTACAGGTACATGTAAATTCGGATAGACACAACATCGGGCATAGCAATATTTTAATCGATCTGGTCAATGCCTGGTATTTAACAAAATTATTTTACAATAGACAATATACACAATTCATTATACAATATGAAGAACACATTGAAAACAGTATCAAAGATTTTTTTACGTAAGCAAACGTCTGATAACTTGATAACAATAGAACTGTGATATTATATAGAAAAGTTTAAACGAACAATATATTCAGGGTTCTAAGTTGTAGCCTATGACAATATGAATCCTCAAAGCTGTAAATTCTCGTAGTTTTTCACATCACATTGTTCCTTCTGTAATGATGTATACCCTTGCTGAAAACTGTAATTGAAATAAAACTAAAAATTAGTTTTTACACTTGGTTTGCATCAACAAGGTTATTGCCTTCTAGAGCTTAAAGTCAAAATATCAAAAAGGAATAATTATTCATTTAAGTGAATTTGACTTGCTCATTGTTCATGTTTAGAGCACACCAATTATACTTCTTGAAAATCTACCGCTGCGATCATGGAATGAAATGAAAACATCATATTGAAGGTTCTATGATAACTGCCGTATGAGCATATTTGTGAATGACACACTATTTGGAGTTTTATTAAACACCATTACATATTATAATATCAAATTTTGCTAAAACTGATGCTTTAGGGTAAAAATCTTGATAAAAGTGTGATCCATGGGAAGCATTAATCGCAACAAAATTACATGAAAAACCCAGTCTCGGTTTATTCTGTTTTTCACTATTTAACTTGTACATTAGAGATAATGAAAAAGTGCAGCATGCTTCACGCCCCGTTATACTCAAGTTTTAACACTTATAGTGTTGGAACCAATTATCCAGAAGGACCGGAAAAATATAACAACACTGATTACGATAGCTTGCATCTAGTATTTCCTTCAATGTGCATGTGTAACCAAGTTTAACCTGAAACACTTTCAAAATAAGCCATGGAGTGCGTTTACTTTAAGTTTCCATTTTATTGATTACAAACATATTTGACAAGAGTCTCTTAAAATTAACACAATGCTTATTATATTAGTCATCTGACTTTTAAAAATATATCTTATACAAACTAGTTTTAAAACACCTCCGATAGTCAAAGATGTTTAGTTGTATCATACAGCTTGATATACATTCTAATACGTACGAAATCGGTGACTGATCTTCAATGGATGTATCTGTTTGGTTTCCGTGACCTGTAGAAAACGCAAATATAATTTTTGCCAGCTGGTTATCTAAATGCAAACATATAATGGTATTGAAGAGGGAAAAAAGCTTGTTGTTCAATCCTTAAACGGCATATGCATTATGAGCAACATGAACAATCCGTATAGGGTCAAGTGTTGTGTTACAGATATGACTAAATATTGGATATCATCTGTAAAATGGCTACATTGTTTATCATTGGTACGTCAACATATTATGTTATCAAAAGTTGCTAAATGATAGGAAACAACACAAAAAAACATCACGCTTTCCGAAACTGTACATCCACAAACGCCTAAAAAATAATGATTGTTTACTTGTTGGAAAATTAATTTTTTACGAAATACAATCTTAATCATTTTTTGTTATCAATGAACAGTAATATCGCTATTCCTAATTGCCTTATATTGTTTCAATTATTTATATTGAACATCAAATTCGTACGAGCATTACCTTTACGGTTCTTTCGTCTTCTCAAAACCAAAACAGCAGCTACAGTAACCATAAATATAACAAACAAAAACCAACAACATATAGTGACCCAAAGCATAGTGTTGTCTTCATAACTTATTTCTGCAATGAATTGACATAACAACTGGCAATACATTTGAAACTTAAGTGAAAGCTTTAACATCAATTATTTTGTTCATAATGTAATAAAAGTATCAAATTCAGTCATTTAAGCGTGATGTATTAACTAATAATTTGATGCCTGACATTATTTCAATTAAGAGTAACATTGGAATCGGAAGGAAAATAAGGAGTTTTTTTATTGAAACAGTGAATTTCTTTATCATACCTTTCTCGTCGTTTTTCGTTAGAGCTTCAGTGAAGTTACAATCAGATCCGTAGTAGTCTAATATACATCCATAAGTGCATTTTCCATCGATTCTTTGACATTTCAAGTTCAAACATTTGTCATTGCAGATTAGTTCACATTGGTTGCCGAACCTCCCAATTACACAACCAAATGTACAAAAGCCGTTTATTCTTCCACATGCGCGACCCATACAACTTTTGCTGCACTGTTTGTCACATTTGTTTCCGTGTGTTCCTGTCTTACATCCTTTATCACAATATCCGGTATCTCTGTTGCATGTTCCATCCTCACAATTTTCGTTACATGATATATTACAACGAGAACCATATACCGTTGAATTTCTGCATCCTTCGGTACAATTCCCAGATTCTTTATCACATGTGTCATTAATACATCCACTTGAACAAGGTTCATCACAACGCCTACCATACACCGTTGTTGTTGTACATCCTCCTATGCATACTCCAGATTCTTGATCACATGTTCCATTTATACATCCATCGGAACAAGGTTCTGTGCATTGATTTCCCCAATATTCACTGCCAATACAACCATACAAGCATGTCCCATCAGTTTCATTACAAACATGGGGTGTATAATCTAATGGTTTAATGCAGTTTGTGTTACATGGGCTCTGACATTGTTCTCCCCAATGTGTAGCAACACATCCTTTCATGCACTGACACGTTTGATTGCATTGTTTTAACAAACATCCATACGGGCATGATATTTTGCAAGTTGCTCCGCAATAACTTGGATATTTACATTCTGAACACTTTCCTTAAACAGATATCAGATACATTATGAAATATAACTAAATGTTATTTTTCTTCATAATAATAAATATACTCTATAGAATGGAATGGTGTGTGAATAATAGCATACAGATCACCTCACTTCATTTATGGCTTCTGGTTATACAACATAATTTCTACATTATTTCTATATTGCATATTATGTAACACACCTAATCGTTGACAGAACTATTGATATAAATTAAGACGTTGTTCTTTTTTCGGTTTTACTACTTTTCTTTTCCTAATATCCGTACATTGACATTTAGTTATTTTTTTGTTGTTGATTTTCATTCATGATGAGGACGTGCTATTTTTGAAACTAGTAGTCTGTATTATCTTGATGTTTTTAGCATAATTAAGTAATGAATCTAAATTTACTTAGACCAGTCGTGGGCTCGGCGCAAAACGGTTGCAACTCATTTTCACAAAATAGATAAATACAGAATCCCTAAAGAAAGCCCAACACGGCAAAATTGAAAATGTTGCAGGCTCGGTTTGATTGAGCCTGTTCATGGACGGTACTGGAAAGTGCAAATTACCGTCCACGCCCCCTAGCACCGGCTTAAGCAGAATTCAACATTTAAACATGAAATGGTAGAATTTTGAATCTAGAAACATCCGCAGATCACATTTAAAAAAAAATCAATGAATTTTGTGGTTATACATAGCCACATCAAGTATTATCAATGGATTCTGAAAATAAACAAGTTCAATTTGTCGAAAGGTTGTTTGTCAAATTGCCATTTTGCACTGAAAGTTCTGATAGTTCTATAGAAGAGTGATGTGCTCAAAAGTAGCTTAGTTAAATTATTTTATGTATTTGCAGTAGAACAACAGTAGAACAAAACATGGTTTATCCCAAAATGTTCACTGTGTGTAGTACCCGATATTGCCGGCATAATATTTTATGTGTGATGTGAGCTGAGAAATCTGAGAAATAAATTTCAAAGACAATGTCTAGATTATCGTAATTCAAAATTATTTACTATGTCAAACTAGTTGAGAAAAAACAGATCGCGTGTCAATCTGTTTGACGCTAACCGCCTTGCTAACACACAGAATCCATTACCAAAGGTGAACTTTTATGTAATATACAGGTAATAAAATCTTATCTTAAACACTCTTGCTGTTTCAATTAAAATTAATGATGAACAAATCGTTTAATGATACTTTAAAAAAGAGCATTTATGAATGCGCTTTTGGATCATTAAATTGTTAGTCTTGTATATTCTCTTATATCTGATATAAATATCAGATCACGTTTTTTCGTACTGACCGATATAAGTCATGCCAAAGTTACTGTTTTGTAGGTGGCATAACTTGAAATCACGCATTTTTTAAACTTTTAAGTATGATAATAAATAGAGAATAACGCTTATGGACCATAAACTTCAAAGACTCTGATCCCCTTTCAAAATTCCATTTTATTTAGTTCTGCCCATGAATTGTCTCGTATTGGGCTTTAGGGATTATTATTTTCTCTATTTGAATTCACGTCCTGTAATTTAGGAGTTCAGTGCTTTTGTTTTTTAAATAACATGGATCCCACAATACACCCATAACACTTTTCATATGAACTACGTAAATAACCGAGGTATATCGAGTAAAAAAATACTAGTTGTCTCCCTTATCTTCGAGTCTTACGCTAAAACAATACAAATTAAGCCATTTTTAAACCGCTAGTTTGTTGTGATTAAATGTCCGATTTTAAAGATTATTACATCAATGGAAAGCTTGGGATCTTAGCTTTGTCACAGTATATAATTTTACATATCTTTTGACACCAAAGTATTTAAATTAACTGTTAAACCCCCCATATGTCAGCCCATTTTACATACGATTAATACAGTGAGATACGCTAGTTGAGGAAAGTGTTTATCGGTGTATTAAAAGCTTGGATATTCCTTTTGGATCCTTGGCAATATCAGTTAATACCGAACCCTGATGATGTTATCACTTGGCAATATCTTTTGTGATCTTACAGATTTTTGCTGGCCGAAAATTTTCTTTTAATTAAGATTATTCAGGCCGGGGTTTTTTAAACGACCTGTCTTTGTCCTTAATCTATTATGTTGATATTAATATCTAATTCAAATTTGATACAATGAATATTTTCTAAAAAAAAAAATCAGTGAATCTTAATCATAAAACAAATGCGGTAAGTGTTGTAATATAAAACACAAGAATTACCAGTTTCTCTGTTACACTCATCTCTACAAGTGGAACTACATTTATTCCCACACAAGAAACCATAACGGCCTGTTTTACAACCATGATTACAATATCCATCCTCTTGCCTACATGTCGGCTCAATACTTCCAGTTACAGTTAAACACCAGTAGTTACACGATAAACAGTTACCAGCTGACATATAGAAGTGGCTTCTACATTGAATGCATTCAATTCCGCTGTGCAAACATTATAATATATATCATTTTTATTTGATACAAATTTACATAACATAATACTTATAATTTTATTAGGTTATCGTGACATGGAATGATTGTGTTACATATAGTCGAATACATCATTTGTATGGTTTTGTTTTTGATTGTCATGTATTATTTTATAAGATACTCGTACTAACACTACTATTTATGATACCGAGTGATTAAAAGGTATTTTCTCAGTCATATATTTACCAAACTTATTAAAGTGCAAGCATGTAGATATTCTATTGTAAAAAGGGAACAGAAGTATCCGATGGACACATTTCCATTTCTTTTACTGTCTTGGTCAGCATATTTATTATACTGTTGTTTTTTTTGAGAAGTTTTACAACTTAAAGTCAATAAAATTAAAATAAAAATGTTAATCAAAGTCAGAAAAAATCTAATCATATCTAATTCACAGGTTTTTGTTACAATTACGTATAAAGCAAACAGAATAAATTAAAGACACTTTTATAAAAAAAATACCTAGTATTTTACAAAGATATATTATTAATTAATCTACTTACTTATTATCATGTCTTGCGGTGCACTTTTCACAGTTTCCGTCTACATCATAACATCTTTCGGAGCAGTTTGAACCATAAAATCCATCTTTACAACCAAATAAACATTCTTCAGTAGTTGCATTACATATGTCTACACCTCTGTCATAAGACGCACAGTTCCCTGGACATTTAACTGAGCAGTTTCCTCCCGCAAACCCATTATTACAACTATGTAAACATTCACCAGACGTAAAATTACATGTTCCTGTTTCGTTTTCTGAAGGAAATAAACAATTCTTTGGGCATTCGAATGAACAATTAGGTCCATCAAAACCATTGTTACACCCAAGATGACATTCCCCGGATGTAAAATTGCAAGTATCTTCTCCATCTCGATCAGGAAGTTTGCAATTTTCTGGACATGGATAAGAACAGTCTGGTCCCATCAAACCTTTGTTACATCCATTCATGCATGTTCCATCAGTATAATTGCAAGTTTCCTCCCCATCCATTGTTGGATAGGTGCAGTTCACAGGACATTCATATGAGCAGTTTTGCCCAGCA
The DNA here is from genome assembly GCF_026571515.1 of Ruditapes philippinarum. Classification (NCBI taxonomy): domain Eukaryota; kingdom Metazoa; phylum Mollusca; class Bivalvia; order Venerida; family Veneridae; genus Ruditapes; species Ruditapes philippinarum. Next base: position 192,173 of record NW_026858177.1, read on the forward strand.
AATCCTTTATGACACCCATGCAGACATTCGTCATTTGTATAATTACAGGTTTCATAATTGAGAGAAAAACAATTTTCGGGACACTTAATGGAACAACTTAGACCCGCAAAACCATCTTTGCATCCATGTAAACATTCTCCAGTTGAAGAATTACATGTTTCCGTACTATTTTCGGGTGTACTACAGTTGACAGGACATTCATACGAACAGTTATGACCGGCATATCCCGCTGTACATCCTAAAGCACAAGTCCCGGTGATATCACATGTTTCAGTATCATTAAACGCTGGTCTTATACACGTGTTTTGGCATATCGTTGTGCAATCCGGTCCTCCAAATCCCTGTTTACACCCAAACAAGCATTCATCAGTGGTTGCGTTGCAAGTTTGTATATACACTTCTTCAGATATTCCACATTTATCTGGACATATTATCGTGCAGTTTGGTCCTGCAAAACCATACAGACACCCGAATAAGCATTCCCCAGTGCTGATGTTACAAACTTCCGCTTTTGGATCTGTTGATACCATACACGTGTCTGGACATTTGAAGGAACATGTTGCACCTACAAAATATGGTTTACATCCATGGAAACATTCTTTTGTTGAGCTGTTACATAGTTCTATGTCATTCTGTGAAGAAAATGCGCATCCAAATGAGCATTCGATCATGCAATTTTGCCCGACAAAACCCGTGCTACAGCCATATAAACAGTCACCGGTAGTAGTACATGTATCTGTTGTGTTGTCTGGACCTGTCATACAGTAACTGCTGCACGTTATGTCCTCTGCTCTTACAGCTTTGAAAAAAGCATATAATTCTTACAAGTCTGCACGACAACAATAAACCCTCTGAAAATACTTAACACGAATTGACTTCTGACAAAAAGCGGAAATAAAGCTAAAAATATATATTTGATCGTTGCTCTCGTAGTATGTACCTATTTAAAAAAGAAATTTAAATTCAATTGTAGTTATTATATGTCACGTTATAAAGAATAGTGTGTCAATAAACACTTCTTTATCGACCGGCAAATTACTTATAGATTTCACCCTCAAAATGTTGACATAAATTTTAGTCATTTTGTAATGGTAAAATCATAAAGTATAAATATTCTACAAAATTATATTTTAGTTTAACTTTGGACACTTCATATGGAAATCGTAAAAACAATGTAATTATTATGTTGATTTTGGTTAGAACTAAATTTTAACTTTTAGTTATATTTATAAGATTAACTCCGTTACAGCAGACAAAATGTTGGTGTCTGCTGTAACGGAGAGATATTAATAAAACACACAAAAGACACAAGTTATACTAAAATTATACCGCTGTCTTGGTCAATTCAGTTAGCTATCCTTTTTTTCTTAATTTACTTTTTCTTAAGCTGTAACATGTTTGGCCATATCTTAGCGGCAGGTCATTTTAACACATTTTATTACTAATTTATCAATAACAGACCCACATGATTTCTTTAAATAAGGGATTAGAGACAAATGGACTATTAAAATGTCCGGAAAAAATATGTCCTGCTATTTTTTTATTCTATTTTTTGTGCATTTTCGGTATTCGGAACATAAACGACTTCACTATATAGAATGTTAACAACGTCACTATTTAGAAGGTTTATAATTAGTACGTACAATTATTCTCCTTATTATAAAACATGACAAAAAGATCCATTGTTAACAATGAAAAGACTTGTTAAATCTTGTAAAAATACCCCTTTAGTTTATACAAATTTATTTTAGTTCGATTGTGTTGGAAGCTATAAGCTTATTGAAACACTCTCGTATCCGTTCCTGGAACCAACCAGTACTAAGCAATGAATGTAAAGTCTCTTGCTCAAGGAAACAACGGCTTGGCCCTGACAGGGTTTAAACCCACGCGGTCAGCAATCCTTAGATTACTAATCCGACGCGTTAACCACTCGGCCACGCCGCCACTTTGAATACAAACATGTATGATAGATAAACACTATTAGATAGGTTTTATACACCATTTATTTATGTTGGTGTAATATCGTTTTTTGTTGATTAATTTCGCTATATTGAGTACAATACACAAGTCTGGCTTATGACAATAATATCATTCAATTTGTTGTTTACTAGCTTGCATAAATTTTCGATCAATTTCTAATAAGTCAACCAGTTCATCAAAATAACTCTTAATAATGTAAACTTAAGAATTGATATATATTAGTAATAGAAAGTATATGATTTTGACAAAAGATTTTAAGTCTTTTTTTTATATCATTCATTATGCTTAGCCATCTCTCAAAATAAGCATTGAATATTGTATTAAAGTGACATTATGCTTATATGCTTATATTTTCATAGCCAAGCTCAGCTTAACAGACAATATATTTCAAAAGATTGACTGTTAAAATGGTGATTGACAAACAGTTCATATTGAAAAATGTTTAAATAAAATTTAAAACTGCCTTAAATATAAAAAGACTGTCCCACTCTTTTTTATGAACTGAATGTTACAGGTAAATTCTAATGGATATTTACCAAAAATTTGCTTGGATCCGTGCGTTGGTTATTGTTTATGTGAAATTAAATTTTATATTAAAAGGAAATATGGCAAAATGAAAATTTATTTTGGCATTCACATGTTCACTCATTTATACAATTGAATAGGCATAATGTCACTTTAACAGGGAATAAAATTATTGAATTCCGTAAAAGATCATTTCTTCAGTTGAAATCCAGGCATAAAATCCAGAAATAATTAAAAATCAGTTAAACGGAGTTCCACTGAGGTTCAAAAGCCTAAAACCATAAAATTTGAAAATCTTACATAGACCAATTAGGGAACTTGAAATGGAAACTATAAAAAAGATAACACAACAAACTTAGAAAACAGCGGATTCTTAGACCGATTGGAATTCAAACGATTTCCATTTTGTCAATTGAACCATATTTTTTTCCTGAATAAAAAAACGGCATTAGCTTATGATCTGTTATTTTGCACGTGCTGATCGACCACAAATTCAATACAAATCTCGTAAAAATATTTCCTGTCCGATAATTATATACGCTTGTCCTTTGCACACAAAAATTATGTATTTTGCTTTTAATGCGTTTCTTGTATTTCACAACTTAAGGGGGAAAATATTTGTATAAAAGCCACACACGTAGGCATTGGTTTCAGAATTTCTTAATGTTAAACTTCGGAGCAGATCAATTTTAATAGATAAAAGAAGAAATTAAATTCAAAGGGTGTTTTTTTTTCTTTATAGTTGTTTTAAGTTAAAGTTGAAATTTTCAATGGGGGTTCTCACTCTTCAATGTTGTGAAAGAAATTGTCAAAAAATTCACGACATTGAAAATTGTGCCGGAACCGGGAACATGTTTGAAGTGTTTCGTGAAAAGGAATTAAAAACGGAGAAGAACGAGTGCACTAGATATTCCTGTGTAGTTTGGACGTGAATTAAATCGAAAATGAGTGATTTTCAAGGTTTTTTAAAGAATAGAAAACCTGAAAGGATTTAGCAGGATTTTGCAGTTCCATTTACAGTAAGCAGTAAGTATGTCTGCTTATTTACCGTATTCAAAGGTGTGCGTACAATGTATTCCAGACCTTTGTAAAAGGAAGTTGAAATTGGAATCGCATTAGACTATGAAAGTATAGATAGGGTAGAATTTAAGGATTTTGCCAAACAAGTGTTGAAATGCACGAATAAAATTACAACTTATATTTGGAAATTTGATGAGCAGTCTGAAAAGTTAGCTTTAGCTTTAGGTTCGGAAAATGAAATGAAAATCTTATTCATCAAGTTCTTGAAGAGGATTCGTATATTTGTGATAGGGCTTTGCCAATATTCTTAACATTACTTCATTGAGCATTATGAGAAAAATGCAAATTTAATCAATGGAAACAGTCTCCACGTTAGCAGTTCAAATTCTCATTGTAGTAACTAAAAAAATGCCTGCTTTCAACACTATCAAATTGCACAAATGTGACTGACCATTTGCCTTGCAACAAACAAGCGTAGGGCGTTAATTTCTGATTAAACTTGCAAGATGGAACATCTCAAATTGCCAAGAATCACTATTTAACAGTGATTTTTCCATTCAAAAATTGATTTCAAAAGTAGTCTGCAGAAGCCCTTAGGTGCTATATCTGGATCTGCTTAATACAGATGCAAAACACTTTCAGCGTTGCTATATATCTTAAGGTAGTACACTTATGTCAATCTGTGCGTCATTTATAGCCTTTCACAAGGTTCACAAATTTTCTTGGCGATGAGGGCGACTCCGCCCCCTTCAAACCCCCAAACAGAAGGGGGCACATCCCCCTTCTGGCAACGCCCTAAATAAGGCATTTTTCCACCATTTGAGACAACAAAAAGGGGGGGGGGTGAAAAAGGCGTTAAAAGGCGTGTATATAACGTAATGGGTTGAATTCAAAGGATTTTTGATAGTTCAATTAAATTAGAAAAATGAAATTAATCGAGCCGAAGACAGACTTACGAGAGGAGAAACCATCATTGTCAGATGAACTGAAATAAGTATTTGACCATCAGCTCAGGTTACAGAAAGATTTTCTTGATCAACAAATAACAAAGGATTAGGAGGTGAGTGTTACGATTAAACTTCAAAAAATGGAAATCAATTTGCCAGTGCAATCCATTACAACAGTCAATTGTCAGGAATTAAAAATTCAATTATCTAAGAAGTAAAGTTACAGCAGAAGCCCTTGGTGCTATATCTGGACTCTCCTTAACGAATGAAAACCACTCAGTTGCTATTAATATCTTAAGAGTTTTTTTGAGAGAACCAATAAATGATTGTCAAACAAATTAAGGAAGCTGCCATCAGAAGTTTTACTACAACTTGAAATGTTGAAAGGATCTGGACAAACCTAGACTTCGAATAACTTCGGAAAATATTCAGCCAATATATAATTGCAAAGGAAGCATCAGAAAAGGTTACTTCTTCGCAACAGAAAGGAGACATAAGAAGCGGAAAGTTCAGATCTCCTCCACAAAGACCAAATCATTTACAGAGAAAACTTGGTGTTGTGTAAACACTAACTAAGCAAAAGATTATCGATTACCGGTTGCAATTCATATTAATGACGTCAACATAACAACATATAACAAGTCGCGTCACATAAACGTGAACCTAATATTGCCGTAATAATATATGTGAATGCATATGTGCGTAACACTCTGGAGGCCACAATGCTTAAAATCACCCTTTCAATAATAAACCATAATATTTGAAAGGTATGAAATTCATTTTTTATATAAAACAAAACATCATATTGAAAAGATAGATGTGTAAAACTGATGATCTTTCGGAAGCATTGAGTACAGCAATATAATCTGACCGTTGGAGGCTTGGTTTGTTTCGGTTGCGCTCAATGAACGGCGCACTTCCTTGAGGATCTTGTTTTTCATCTTTTGATAAGGTCTGTTCTTAAGAGATAATGAAAATATGCAATATAATTTAAGCATCCTAGCACCTGTTTAAGTGGTATTCAATCTCAACACTAACGAGCTAGACTCAATGATCCCAAAGGTCGAGAAAATGTAACAACACTAAAGAGAAGTAGTGAAGAGTAGATTATATTAAAGAACAGCAAGTATATTCATAGACTACAATATCTATACAAACAACTCTTTCAATAATGGGTGATATATTGTCTTTATAAAAAATAAAGTAGATAAACCCCAAAGAAAGCCCAAAACGACAACTTGAAAATGTTGCAGGCTTGGTATGACTGAGCCTAAGTTTATATCAAACATAATAAAATAAGAAGAGATCGAGTGTCGAACATCTTGAACTTTGTGACCATATTTAAAAGAAGAAACATCAAAATTTTATGAAGAAAACCATTTTTAGAGTGAAAACAAATCGACGATTTGGTTGTAAAATGAATGGTTATTTTAATTATGCTTTTTGCTATATGTGACTGGGTTATTATGAAACATTGGCCTTGGACTTCCTGGTAAACGTTTAAACAGGACACACAGTGCAAATATCTTCTTATATATTAATTTTTAAAACTCAATCGGTTCCATAAAATACACAGATGGGTTGACCTTTTTTTAAACCACCACCTAATTTTGTTTATAAATGAATTACAAATCTTGAGTGAACATTCTACAGATTCACTTTAAAGACCCTAAAATCTAAGACATTACAATCACATATATTCTGGAGAAAAAAACTTTTTTAAAAGTGTACAAAACAGGTAATGAAAATTTTGGATCATATTAAGGAAAAGGGATAATTTTGACGTATTTTCTAAACTGAATCATGGGATCTTGACAGAATATGTTGCTTACAAACTGTTCATCTTAAAATTTGTAAATATCATAATAGAACAACAAAGGTGTTAAGTAGTTAGATAATTATAACATTTAAGTTGTATTATACTTTCATAAATAATATTCAATACAAATTTGATTTAAAAAGAAATTGTTTAAAAACTGACAACGTCATGGTCAAGTTGTTCTTGTTGTTTGCACTTGACAGTACCGTCCATGAAAAGGTTTTATGAAACCAAGCCTGCAACATTTTCAATTGTGCCGTTTTTGGACTTTATTTGGGATTCATATTTTCTTTATTTTATCGCCACATCAACGTTATTGCCCTGTGGAAACTGTAAAATGTCGCCTGTACATTTAATCAGATATGTTTTATTTCCGATTGTTAAAGATCTCTAGATTTAAGTCTTTGATTGCAATACAGTGTAAAACAAACCAATACTCCATACACATACTTATTAGGAGTTATAGACATGGCGCTTATTTAGAGTTGACTAATAACCAGATAATTTACTGCATGCCTTTTATAACATTGCATACTAAATATAACTTTACTTACTTCCTAATAGCAGAATCGTAAGTCCAAATTGCTCAATCATTATTGAAAATTTATAATCATTGCGAATATACAAAACATTAAAGTTGTGTCTCATTGTTAAAGGTTTATTTCCAAATGAAGATGTAATCAGCATTCATAACAAATTGTAGTTTAATGAATTGTATAACAGTATTGAAATGGCATTTAACGCATGGTTTGACATCAAGATTAAACTTTTATCATCGAACTAGGAAGTTTACAAAATGTGGGATAATAAATTTTGTGTGAAATCGTACACTTTGTTAAATAAATTAAATGAAAAAAATCATTTAGATATAAAAACTCTTGCTTATAAACATAAACTATAATAAAGATGTTCCTTCTTCATAATGTTTTTTCATGTTGCCATAATAACAGCATTATTAACAAAAAAATAAGTTTTAGTAACTATTTGACAATTGGTGGCATGTATTGACTTTCCAATGCTGACCAAATCACTCTTACCGTGTGGAAGAGTATAATTTTTTGTTGTTTTTTTTTCTTTATTTGTTTGTTTGTTTTTATTTATTGATTTATTATTTTCTGTTCATTTTTATATGCCCGAAAGAATTTCAGGCATATTATGTTATACCCCTGGCTTCCGTTCGTCCGTCCGTTAGTAATTTGGTTTCCGGAGCATAACTTAAGTTCCCTTTGGCCCACAGTGTTCAAACTTCATAGGATGATTGTCCATATTGAGTAGAAGACCCCTATTGATTTCGGGTCACAAAGTCAAAGTTCATGGTCGCTATTACCTCAAAACTGAAAACAGTTTCCGGAGCATAACTTGAGTTCCATTTGGCCGACAATATTCAAACTTTATAGGAGGATTGCTATTTGAAGGAGGTAATACTTTATTTAATTCATGTAATGTCTTACAAATGTTTCATCCTTAGCGGTCCTCTTGTTTTATTTAGTGTCACATAAACCTTTTGAATTCTCGGGTGCATCCTCATGTCCTCAAAATGTCAATTTCACGAATTCACTAATACAACATACAGAATTCAGGAAATCGGGAATTCAACTTCATGAATTCAAGATAACAACCTCTCGAAATTCGCGATTTCTCTTTTAAAAATTCAACTACACAAAGTAATTCTTTTTATTTTTACGACTTCATCTTTACGATTTCAAGTTCATGAACTCAGGATTTCAACTTCGTGAATTCTCGATTTCATCTTCGCAAATTCACGATTTCAACGTCATGAATTCATGTTATTAATAACGTGAAATCTCGATTTAAACTTCCTGAAGTTCAAAAAATGAACTGTTTTGAAAAGTTGATATCATGAATTCATGAAGTTGAAATCTTGAGTTCGTGAATTACGTAAGTTGAAAACGTTAATAAACGAAGTTAAAATGTGAATATACAAAGATGAAATCATAAGTTCAAGTAGTTCAAATGTCCCCATCGGCCTGTCGTTAATATACATTTAAATTGACTTGTATTTCCATGTAACAGCGTCTAAAATGAATTTGTCTAATCCAGCTGGGCCATAGATATAATACAATAGACAATATAAACAATTCTTTATACGATATGAAGAATAAATTGAAAACAGTATCGCATAAATTGATTTAATAAAAAGAGATTGAGTTTCACCTTTATGATTACGTTAGCGTGTCAACAGTAGAACTTCCAGAAAAAAAAACAGTAAACTCTTTGATTATAATATAGAAAAGTTTAATCTAACAATATAGTTAAGAGTCTTAAGCTGTAGCATATGACAATATGAATCTTCAGAGCTGTAAATTCTCGTAGTTTTTCACATCACCTTGTTCATGCTGTAATGTTGTATACCCTTGCTGAAAACTGTAATTGAAATAAAATGTAGAAACGTTTATGGTTAACTAGTTTTTACACTCGGTTTGTATTGACAAGATTATTGTCTCAGAGAGCTAAAAGGTCAATGTGTCCAAAAGGGATTAATTATTCATTTACTCGTGAATTTGACTTGCTCATTGTTGACATGTTTAGGACACACAAATTATCCTTTTTGAAAATCTTTCGCCGCGTTCATAGAATGAAACGAAAGCATCATATTGAAGGTTAGATGATAACTGTCGTATGAGCATATTTGCGAATGGCACACTATGAAGAGTTTTACTCAACACCATAATATAGAGTTTTGCTAAAACTGTTGATATAGGGTCAAATTGTGGATAAAGTGTGATCCGTCGGAAGCATTAGTTATATCAAAATTACATGGAAAATGCAGACTCGGTTTGACTGAATGTATACATGAGAGATAATGCAAAAATGCAACATGCTTCACGCCCAGTAGCACCGAATTGAGCGGTACACAGGTTTCAACACTTAAAGTGTTGGAACCAATGATCCTGAGGGCAAGAAAAATGTAAGAACACTGAAGGCGATAGCATGCATTTAGTATTTCCTTCCATGCAAAATTTCAATCAAACTGAAACATTTTCCAATTAAGCCATGGAGTGCGTTCTATTAGGTTTCCATTTTATTGGTTACAAACGTGTTTGACAAGAGTCTCTTATATTGAACATAATACTTACTTTATTAGTCACCTGACTTTAAAAATATATCTAAAAAACCAGATTTTTAAAGAACATCCGATAGTTAAAGATTTTTACTTTTCTCATACAACATGATATACATTCTTATACGTACGATATCGGTGACTGATCTTCAATGGCTGTATCTGCTTGGTTTCTGTTACCTGTAAAAAACACAAATATAGTTTTTGCCGGCTGGTTATTTAAAGGCAAACATATTAGAGTATTGAAGAAGGAAAAGACTTGTTGACATGATAATCGCGCTTTTCAAATATGTGCATCCACAAACGCTTGAATAAAAATGTTCTTTTATTTTCTGAAAAATTAAGTTTTTAACAAAATACATTCTAAATATCAATGTATAGAAAGATCACTATTCCTAATTCTCTAATATTGTTACAATTATATTTAACCTTGAATTGATACCAACATTACCTTTTCGTTTCTTTCGTCTTCTTAAAACATCAACAGCAACTGCAGTAACCATAAATATAACAAACAAAGACCAACCACATATAGTGATCCAAAACATAGTGCTGTCTTCATTACTTATTTCTGCAATAAATTGACATAACAACTGGCATTTGAAACTTAAGTTAAAGCTTGAATATCAATTAATTTGTTCATAATTTAATGAAAGTATCAAATTCAGTCATTTAAGTGTAATGTATTAACTAATAGTTTGGTGCGTGACATTATTTTAATTAAGAGTAACATTGGAATTGGAAGGGAAATGAGTTTTTTTTTATTGAAACAGTGAATTTTTTTATCATACCTTTCTCGTCGTTTTTCTCTAGGGTTTCAGTGAAGTTACATTCAGATCCAAAGTAGTCTAATATACACCCATATGTGCATTGTCCATCGATTCTTTCGCATTTCAGGTTCAAACATTTGTCATTGCAGATTACTTCACATTGGTGTCCGTACCTCCCAAGTACACAACCAAAAGTACACAATCCGTTTATCCTATCACATGCGCGACCCATACAACTTTTGCTGCACTGTATGTCACATTTATTTCCGTATGTTCCTGTCTTGCATCCTTTATCACAATATCCAGTATCTCTGTTGCATGTCCCTCCATCACAATTTTCGTTACATGAAATATTACATCGAGAACCATATACCGTTTTACTTGTGCATCCTTCGGTACAATTCCCAGATTCTTGATCACATGTGCCATTTAAACACCCACTTGAACAAGATTCATCACAACTCTGACCATAAACTTGTGTTGTTGTACATCCTCCTATACATACCCCAGATTCTTGATCACATGTTCCCTTTATGCATCCATTAGAACAAAGTTCTGTGCATTGACTTTCCCAATATTTGTTGCCATTACAACCATACAAACATGTCCCATCGATTCCATTACAAACACGACGTGTATAATCTGGTGGTTTCATACAGTTTGTGTTGCATGGGCTCCGACATTGTTCTCCCCAGTGTGTAGCTACACATCCTTTCGTGCACTGACAAGTTTGATTACATTGTTGTAACAAACATCCATACTGACATGATATTTTGCAAGTTGGTCCGCAATAACTTGGATATCCACATTCTGAACATTTTCCTTTAACAGATATTAGATACATTATGATATATAACTAAATGTCGTTTTTTATTATAATCAATATACTTTATAGAATGGAATGTGTATGAATAATAATAACATACAGACCAACTCGCTTCACTTATGGGTTCTGGTTATACAACATTATTTCTACATTATTTCTATATTGTATATTATGCAACACTCATGTAGTGATATAGATTAAACGTTGTTCTTTTTTCGGTTTTATTACTTCCATTTTCCTTATATCCCTGAATGGACATTTACTAATTTGTGTGTTGTTGTTTTTCATTCTGATGAAGACGTACTGAAGTTGAAACTAGTAGAATGTATTATCTTGATGTTTTTAACATTATTAAGTAATGAATCTAAACCTACCTAGACAGACCAGTCGTGGGCTCGACTCAAAACGGTTGCAACTCATCATTATTTTCACAAAATCACATTTTAAAAACATTCAATGTATTCTGTGGTTATACATAGCCACAGTAAGTATTATCAATTGATTCTAAAAATAAACAAGTTAAATAAATATTTTTCAGAAGGTTGTATCTCAAATTTCTCTTAATTTTTTGTGCAATATGGTTGTATCTCAAGTTACAACCATTTTGCACGGACAATTCTGATAGTGCAATAGAAGAGTTCTGTAGGATTTTGCAGACCATGTTATAAACCCAAAATGGTCACCAAGGTCTGTAGTATCTGATTCTGCCGGCATGATATCTCAATGAGTATTGCCAGCTGAGAAATTAATTCCAAACATAGATAATGTGTAGATTATCGTAATTCAAAATAATTTACTCTGTCATAGAATTAAACGGTAAACTAGTTGGGGAAAACGGGTCTCGTGTCAATCTGTCTGACACTAACCATCTTGCTTACCCACCAGTGGTGATATATTATGTAATACACGGGTAATTAAAATAAAAGTTAATCTGAAACAATCTTGCTGTTTCAATCTGAATTTATGATGAAAAATCGTTTAATGATACTTTTAAAAGAGGATTTATGTATGTGCTTTTTGATCATTGAATTGTTAGTCTTGTATATTCTCTTATATCTGATTTAAATATCAAATCACATTTTTCATACTGACCGATATACGTCATCCCAAAAGTACTGTTTTCTAGGTGGCATAACTTAAAATCACGCATTTTGAAGCCTTCAAGTATGATAGTAGATAATGAAAATTGTCTACTTCGCATTCACGACTTCAGTGCTTTAATAATGAAACTGGCAAACCATCGTACACTTTTACCGAGTATTTTAAAAATCAAAATGACATATTTCAGATGTTTAAATTCTGATGCTTGTATACGACGGTTATTCTGTCAGATTATTTCGGCCGGTTTTTGAAAACGACCTGTCTTTGGCATTTATCTAATGTGCTGATAGTCATATTTAATTAAAATTTGATACCATGAATATTTTCTTAAAATTCTTTTAAACTGTGAATCTTCTCGAAAAAAAAAACAAATGCGGGAAGTGTTATTATATAAAACACAAGAATTACCAGTTTCTCTGTTACACACATCCCTAAACGTAGAACTACACTTTAACCCACACGTGAAACCATAACGTCCTGGTCTACAACCATAATTGCAATATCCATCCTCATGCCTGCATAACGGCGTAGCACTACCAGATACAACCAAACACCAGTAGTTACAATATAAACATTTTCCATTTGACAGATAAAAGTTTGTTCTACACTGCTTGCATTCAATTTTGCTGAAAAATGTAAGTTAATCAAATTTACCTAAATTTTATAAAATGCTATCTAATGAATGTTATAAGTCATAAGTAGCAAAAAGGAGTTACAGCAAGAAAAAACAGATACAATTCCTCTGCCAAGCATAACTTTGGTAATGCCTATAACTTTAAAAAATAGAGCCACGAAATATCAGTATTAAGAGTGGTGGTTATATACGTGTACTTGTCAATATTTGATAGGGATCACTAATTAGATTGTTTATATTTTATTTGGTATACTACAATCAAAAAGTTAAAAATAATATTTTAATAATTTTGATATTTTACAGTGTATTAATTTGTTGTTTTTTGTTTTGTTCTGATTAATCAATGACGCATGACAACGGTGTAATCTGAATAAGGGTGACTCCTTTTTAGGTGTATGTACATGGATGATACTAGTGGAATGAATATGAAAGTGAACGAAAAGTGTAAAGATGTTGTCAATATCGAATTTGTGCCCATTTGTGTTGATTACGGCATACAGCGTCACTTCATGATACTGATATGGCGCCTTGTGGGATTCGAACCTACTCCTCTAAGAGGGCCTATCTAAGCTCCTGGAGAGTTGTTGGCTTAACAGGGCGGGCTGAAATCGCTCTCTGTATAATGTCCCAGACATGTTCAATTAGGGTTAGATCTGGAAATCCTGCGGGCCAGTTTACATTTTTCCCGATTCTCATTTGTGACTCTGGCTCTTTGAGGTCTGTCATTGTCGTCCTTTTAAACGAACCTGCGGACAACTGCACCAGCGTATAGACGTACGTATACATAAAAGGCCTCATCGACGTATCGTTAAGCTGGTAGCAATATCTATACTCTTGCCTAAAGGTCGGCCCAGCATGCCCAGATACAATAAAATACCAGTAGTTACACGATAAACACTTACTAGTTGACATATAGAAATTGCTTTTACACTTCTGACATTCAATGCCGGTACAAAAAAAAGATAATTTGTTTTACTGCATACTTACTCATTATAGTTTGATGCACATCGTCCGCAGTTTGCGTCTATGTCAGAGCATCTCTGTGTGCAGTTTAAACCATAAAATCCATCCTCACAACCATGGACACATTCCCCAGTTATATATTTACATGTCCCTGTTTCATTTTCTGCTGGATATATGCAAGTATCTGGGCATTCATAAGAACAATTTGGTCCAGCAAAGCCCACAATACAGCCATATATACATTCACCAGTAGTAGTGTTACACGTCTCCGTTGTATTATCTACACCTCGTTTACAAAAATTGCTGCATGTAATATTTTCTGCTGTAATTGTACCTGAAAAGGCAATATCAAAAGATGTATAATTTTATCGAAAACGGACACGATTACATACATTCATGCAACGTGAACAACAGATAAGCAAATATAAGTCATTTTCAATTATTGACACAGTCAGTTATCATTATAAGTGAACCAGGTGCTGCTCTCCGCACAGAAAGGTACACTTCTTGTTGATTTAAATGTATGTCCCAGCCAAAGTTTAATTTGAACAATTCAAAGTGCAATTTTTCCAGAATTAGGAAAATCATGGTAATTGTTCTTTGCACTGCACTTTTACTCGACGAGATCTATCTACCGACTAAGTTTCTTCATGTTACCTCTTGTAGTTTCACATGTCCTGGACAAAGTTCAATGTTTAAAATTGAAAAAAGGCAATAACTCCAAAGAAGCAAAGCAGAATTACGGTTCTTTTGCACTGCACAGCTACCTCTAATGATTTCAGAGCTATGTCCCGGACAAAGTTCAAAGTGAACTTCAATGTTCAATATTTTTTCATTATTACATCTGTTGTACATGTTTTCCAACGATTATACTTAGAGAGCTTCCATATATGTGTCCGTTTCCGGATTTCTGAGAAAAAGATACCTTCTTCTTTCCTCGAATGAAAGTTTCGCACCGTCTATATAAGTGTTACTATTTGAACCAAATGTTAATAATTAGATATCTTCTTGTGATTAACTAAGCTCTTTGATTACTATGTTCCTGTCATCACTCAATTTTAACAACTTTCATATTTACTGTATCTTCATTCCAAAAAGTTGTCGCCATTTTCAACAAGAGTCTTGTTTTTTGTACTGTATCTTGTTTGTGATTAATCTTTTTTTACTTTTATTTTTCAAATAAAAATTTTAATATCTTCAATAAAGGTATCTTAATCCTGGTATCCCGACCAGACCAAGTGATAGGTGCATAATCCCCCCCCCCCATCGGTTTTGCACATCATTTGGGCACATAATTTCTACATCACATATGATTCACATAAAAGGCAACATACAAGTTCAAAATGTTTTTTAACTCCAACTTGCCACTAAGGCAAAAACAAACAGCAGTTCACAACAATTTAGAAAGGCACTAGCATGCATAAGAGGTTACAGAAGCATGTTTAAGGACTCGTAAGGGACCTTTACAAAAGTGAAACCATATAATTATGCCATCAGTCCTTATATCATGTAGTACATTTCAAACTGCAACTTTTACATGTTAATATAGACACTTTTTAGTTTCATTTTTATTCAAAAAGCAGGAATAGTAGGAATGTTTGTTAAAAAAGTAGGAAACAAGTAGGAGTACTTTCAAGCCTGTATAATAATAGTGTCACAATGGCTTTAATCTTTGACCTAAAATGACACTTGGGAAGCGTGTTTTCCGACCACTGCATGGAATATAATAGAAAAACATATTATTAAATGATAGAATAGAACCTTTACTGAATATATTTAAAAATCAAAACGAATATTATAGTTGCTATTGGTTACTTGATAGAATTTCACGTTCCTGTGCAATAACTTATCTCATTTCAATATTTAACCTTTGTGAGAAAAGAATATTTAAATTAACTATATCGTAGTAAGATACAATAATTGACACTGTTGTTTTTATTGACACTAGGGTTAACTTATGGTTAACATACAAACACAAAACTTGATATTTCATCAATATTGAATTAGAGTGTATTGTAATGAGGAAGTCCCCTTCGCTACAGAAAAACACATCAAATTGTGTGCGTACAGTTAGTTTATCGGACCAATTATTAGACGTACAGTAAGAAAACTGGAAATATTATATGTATTTTCGAATAGATATGAAAAACTACTCTTGTACATCGTTGTTATGAAAAATAAACATGTCGGAACTTTAACGAATCGAATATCTCGTTTTAAAACTACTGATACTGTAGTGCATATCAGGTTGACGGTTGATTTGCAGCAACAAATACCTCAAAAACTTCCTCAATACTTTAAAATTTAGAATCTATTTTGACGACCATGCACAATTATCTGATTAGAATGCACAATGCTATTCTTCAAGAAATTACAATATGCAACAAATATTGGATAACAACATGCTCATACCAACTTTCATTTTCACTTTCTTCGGTCATTATTCCGTATCGCATGATTTCGCCTCGTTCAAAGATTTATCGCAACGCTATACGTTCGACCCCATACTTCAAAGAAGTGGGGGTATATTGCTTTGCATTTGTCTGTCGGTCGTTCGGTCGGTTGGTCTGTCGGTCTAAATGGTTTTCGATCAAAAACTTAGGAACGTTTAGGCTTAGGAACTTAACAGTAACCTGTTCATGACCAGTAGAGGACCCCTATTGGTTTTGGGGTCAAGGGGTCAAAGGTCAAGATCACATTTATCTTGTTGCTAAAAACGGTCTTCGAATTATAACTAAAGAACGCTTAGGCGTATGCACTTAAAATCTAGTAAGATGATTGTTTATGACTATTAGATGAATCCTATTGATTCTGGGGTCAAAGATCAAGGTTACATTGACTTTGTAGTTAAAAACGGTTCCCGATCAATAACTAAAGAACGTTTTTTCCTAGGGACTGCAAATTTGGTATAATGATTGTTCATAACCAGTAGATGACCTCTATTTATTTTGGAATCAATGGGTCAAAGGTAAAAAAAGGTAATAATAAAGATCAACAAGGGAAAGGCAACGTTCACAGGAAGCAGCCCCCAACACACCCAAGCCATCCAAGGTCACACTGACCTTGTAGATAAAAACGGTTTCTGGTCAATAACTAAAGACCGTTTGGGCCTAAAAACTTCATACTTCTTATGATTGTTGTTCATGACCAGTAAATGACCCTAAGATTTTGGCGTCAAGAGGTCAAAGGCCAAGGTCACATTGACCTTGTCGGTAAAAACTGTTTCTATTCAATAACTTGAACAAACCATTGGCTGTTGGCCCTTTGTGCATTATAATAATAATAATAATAATAATAATAATAATAATAATAATAATAATAATAATAATAATAATAATAATAAAAGTCTTTATTTCAAGAGGCTACACAGTTGCATCAAAAGGCAATCTACCCTGTGGGCCTCATAAATTGCACATATATTTACAATTATACAGTTGTGAATAACATGAAAAATTATGCAATAACATTAACATAATTATTTTGATATTGCAAATAGACAATAATGATAATGATTATATAAAGTGCACAAAAATATATACAGTGAACAAGGCATTTCAAAATTACAAATAAACCTTTGACAATAACAATATTTCAATTAGAGCAGTGTATTTCTTATAATTTTATATTTGATTTGTCTTTTTCCAATTTTCTATGTATTAATGTTTAAAGTTTTGAAGCAATTGTGCAGAGCGTATGCTGATTGGTATTTCATTCCAAATTTTTGATCCTGAATAGTTAAAACTTTTTCTGAAAAATTCTACTTTTGGTTTTGGTTGGTATAATGTTAAGTTTGAATCTGTTGAACGTAGGGTGCGAGAATGAATAGTAAATGGTTGAAGGTAAATTTTTGTTTTAAGTACTCTGGGCAAAATATTGTTGATTGACTTATATACCATAATTGCTTGTTTATATTTGACTCGGTCTGGGAATTTCATCCAGTTTAATAAAATGAATAGATTTTCAGACGGGGCATCATATGGTTGATCTAGTATAATCCTAGCTGCTCGTTTTTGAAATCGAACTATGGATTGTATTTGCTCCATATTACAATTTCCCCAGATAGAGCAACAATAGTCTAAGTGAGGTAGTATGCATTGGACTTGGCCAGTAGATGACTCCAATTGTTTTTGGGGTCAAAGGTCAAGGTCACATTTACCTTGTACGTCAAAACAGTTTCCTATCAATAACTGGACAACCCATAGAGCCCTGACCTTCAAACTTCACAGATGCATCTCAATCAATTTTTGAGGTCAAGGGGCCAGAGGTCAAAATCACATTGGTCTTATAAGTAAAAACGCTCTGATCAATATCTCATGGACCCTTAACATTCAAACTTCACAACTGCATTGGTCTGGGCAGTAGATAACCCCTATTGATTTAAGGGTCAAAGGTCAAATTCACATCGACATACATAAGTACGGTTTCCGACCAATAACTCGACAAATCAAGTTGCCTTGGTTGATAATTTTAGTTTAAACTAAAAAATGCTTTTGTGTACACATTTCAAGATTTTATGTAATATAACAAATTGGCTGTCATTAAAGAGGCCTACATGATTCATAAAATGTATGCATATATCATTTGATAAGATTTGTGATAACTTTGTAATAAAATTGCTGCACCCAACGTATACGGTCACAAAATTACCTAGTGACTAGTCATTGACCAGTAGATAAATCTTATTGATTTTAGTCACTAGGTCAAAACGCAGTCATAATAACCTGATCACATGACTAATTGGCTGTCAAAAGGGGGCATACATGTTTTACAAACATATCTTGCTTTTCTTTGTAGAAGGGTTTGCATCATTATCTAAAGCGGAAATATATAGTTTTGTAAGTTTCTTATCATTCAGAGTGATACATAAATAGTTTATCTTATTACCTGATTTATTCTATATGATATGTACAGCTGAAAAGTTTATTTGTTTCATTTAATGCCGGCTGCTTTAAGTCAAACACTCGTCAAATTAAAACATGGCATTTTCAATTTTGAAAAAAAAGATCAATATGATCAATATTTTTTTCTTTAATCTTTAAATCAATTGTGACCATTTCATGTACTTGCATCTTGCACATGAACTTAATGTATGTAAATTGTTCATTATATTTGTCAAAAATAATGTTTAAATAAATGTGTATCTTACACAAGAAAAATGTGTATCTACATTTACAAAAAAAATATGATTTACTATATTACTATAATTATAACATTACATACTTATACTTACTTCCCAAAAGACAAATTGTAAGTCCAAGTAGCTGAATCATTGTTGGTGATGAACTTGATGAAAAAAAGAAATCAATCTTTGAAGTGTCTATTTCTTTTAACGTTTCTAACGTTAAGATGTAAATAGCATTGATAACAAAATATTAATTTAAGTAGACTACACGTGTATAACAAAAAATATCTTTTTAATACATTTCAAACTTCCTGATTAATTTGAAGATACGTGTAAAACAGTATTTTTACGGCAGATCAAACGCATGGTTAGTCAACGGCATCAAACTTGTATCTTCAAATTAACCAGGAAGTTTAAAATAAATTAAAAATAATTCAATAAGTAACCGTTCACTTTTTTTGGCCGCATAAAAATAGAAAATAGAATTCTCCCATACAAATATAAATATATATACATGTATAAGGCTTTTTTTTTTAATAAAGGTGTGTGTCTTTTTCCTCTTGAATCCGTTCCTGGAACCAATCAATAACAAACAGTGAGTGGAAAGAAAAATCCTGCCCAAGACGGGGTTTGCACCTACGTACATTACTAGTCCGACGCGACGCATAAACTACTTAGCAAAGCCGCTATATAGATTATAAGTCGGCAATTCTTATGTAATTTTGTTGTGATTAATGCTTCCGAGGGATCACTTTGTTTCCAGATTTTTATACTTCACAACAGCAGGTGTCAAGTGCTGTGTCACCGTAAGGAACGTATTACAGTATCGCGTTTTTCGGTTACAGTATAGAATTTTCAAGATGGAGGATTATTTATGGGAAGAGAGGTAGGTGATTTTTATTCAGGTCCATACTTTACTAGTAGTTCTGTTTCTAAAAGATGTTTTTATGCTTTGCTTGTAAGGAACAGAATCCGGTATCTAGTCATATATTTCTTCAGACCCTGCACCGCAGATTTATCTCTATATTGTCTATGTGCAGATTTGACGGTTTAAAAATTTGAATCGAGAGACCAACGCATTTTTCTCCCATTCCGACATTATTTAAGCATGCCTAGATAAAGTAAATCTACAAAACGTTAGTCTTTTATGTTTAGAAACGTTTATAAAAGGAAATGACCAGTTGAACCTATTTTCCTGTTAGTAAAATGCGTTTGAAAAAATAAACAATGTTACAGTATAGAGCGAGGTTAATTTTGAAGTGTTACAGCATAGACTAGCGACTTTCATCCAATTTTGTTACAGTTTATACCCAGATTTCTGTTACAGTTTAGATACTTGCCAAATTTCAAACAAAGTTCGTGTATCCATTATTTTTAGGAAATAACTCATACCTTTCTAATTAATACATTCTTGAAAGGCTGTATTATTTTTTTTCTTCAGCAGAAAAGTTATAGTTTGCTATTTTTCTTACTTTAAGTTTCAGATTGAGAGTTTTTGCAGAATAAGTAATGTCCTAAGTAAGGACTGTTTTCATGACATCAACAATAACTTTTATCGAATTGTATTGAGAGAAGAAAGATTATTGCTTGATATCATTACACATTATAATAATGCCTATTAGTAATAAAATAGAGAAAACATAATCCTTAACAGAAGTCCAACACGGAAAACATGAAAATGTTGCAGGCTGAGTTTGATTAAACCTGTTCATGGACGGTAGTGGTAACTGCAAGCTACCGTCCACGCCTCCTAGCACCGGCTTCAGCATTATTCACATTAAACTGGTACACTTCAGATTTTTTAACATCTGTGGATGTGTTCATATGGCGGTTATCATGGAACCTTCAATGTGACACGTTATTGCCATTCTGTGAAAAGCGGCATATTACCCCAGGTTAAAAATTGCGTGTGCCCTAAACGAGAATACAATGAGTGAATCTAAATAAAATGAAATTTTGAGAGGGGATCGGAGGTCATGAAGCTTGCATACCATAGATAAGCTGCCAAAAGACACAATTAACAGGCAGGCAATACCCTAAGAATGATTAAACAGTATTTAAGTGAGCAATACTACAACCTTTAATTTTATTTTAAGTTGGAATTTCCATCTACCATAATGCATTTTGTAAGTATTTAAAAGGGTTTATGAATATTTTCAATTTTGTTGTGTTGGAATTTCTTAAGGGATTCTGTTTAACTCTATTTTGTTACGTTTGGCTTTCTTGGATTTTAAGTTTCAACGACATTGAAGTCATGTGAAAACATGTCTGCTTTAGTGTAAAGAAAGACCCCAGATATCCTTTGTGAAACATTAAAGACACGAGCGGGCACCTGACTAGAATCACCGACCTTCCGTAAATTAGCTTGATAGATTCCTCACATACAAAGAATCCAAAGTCATGATTGGATTTCAACTACAGCAGTAAATGAAAGATGATTTGAAGTCGACGGCCTTATCCCGACTCTGCCACTATTATGTACCTCCATCAGGCTCACTAGAGAAAATATTGTAATTGTCTGACTTTAATTTAAACTCTTTAATTTTCTTTTTCAGAAAATTGAAAACTGCTATACAGGATGTCTGAAATAAAGAAAAACGACTTTTAATTTAATAATGACAAAATAATCGTAACTTCAACAAAGAAGCATTCGAAAGGACGCCATGATGAATGCTTTTGGTTCGAGATGAGAAGGGTCTTTAAACATTGCCTTTTTTCAAAATCTATGTTTTGGGTTTTCGTATCCCCGATTGCCACCGAAACCATTTGAACAACTTAATTGGTAGAAAGTCATGTAAATTTCATCACATTTAGTCAAGTAGTTACTGAGCGGATGAGATTGCACACACATATGTACGACAGACTGACGAAAAGCCATCGGGCCAATAAGCTCACAGAGATTTAAAAGTCTATGTAACATTCATACATTTTACCAAGTATATATAGAAAATATCGAAGTCTAAACTGTAACCGAAATCTGGGTATGAACTGTAACAAAATCGGATACAAATCGCTAGGTCTATGCTGTAACCCTGCACAAATTACCTCGCTCTATACTGTAACATTGTTTATTTTTACAAACGCATTTTACCAACAGGAAAATAGATTCAACTCGTCATTTACTTTTATAAACGTTTCCTAACATAAAGGACTAACGTTTTGCAGATTTACTTTTTCTAGGCATGCATAAATTGCAGAAAAATGTGTTGGTCTCTCGATTCAAATTTTCAAACTGTCAAACCTGCATATTTATGAGACAATATAGAGATAAATCTGCGGTGCAGGGTCTAAAGAAATATATGACTAGATACCGGATTCTGTTCCTTACAAGCAAAGCACAAAAACATCTTTTAGAAACTAAACTACTTGCAGTATGGACCGGAATAAAAATCACCTACCTGTCCTCCCAACAAATAATCCTCCATCTTGAAAATTCTATACTGTAACCGAAAAACGCGATACTGTAATACGTTCCCTACGGGGCAGCTGTAAAAAGTTGCCCCGTACTTCACTTTAGTGTTGTTATATTTTTCTGGTCCTTCGGGATCATTGATGCCAGCACTATTAAGTGTTGAGAATTGAGTACGGCTCAAGCCGGTGCTAGGGGGCGTGAGGGATGTTGCACCTATTCATTATCCTTCATGTACAGACTCAATTAAACCGAGTCTGCAATTCTTATGTAATTTTGTTGTGATTAATGCTTCCGAGGGATCACTTTGTTTCCAGATTTTTATACTTCACAACAGCAGGTGTCAAGTGCTGTGTGGCAGCTGTAAAAAGTTGCCCCGTACTTCACTTCAGTGTTGTTATATTTTTATGGTCCTTCGGGATCATTGATGCCAGCACTATTAAGTGTTGAGAATTGAGTACCGCTCAAGCCGGTGCTAGGGGGCGTGAGGGATGTTGCACCTATTCCTTTTCCTTCATGTACAGACTCAATTAAACCGAGTCTGCAATTCTTATGTAATTTTGTTGTGATTAATGCTACCGAGGGATCACTTTGTTTCCAGATTTTTATACTTCACAACAGCAGGTGTCAAGTGCTGTGTGGCAGCTGTAAAAAGTTGCCCCGTACTTCACTTCAGTGTCACTTTGTTTCCAGATTTCAAATTGTAAGTACACATATTTAGAGATAGAGATTTTCAAATATATAAATGGTAGAAGTGAGCAATTTCCACATCTATTTGACACATAGTTGATTCCCAGTCAATCAAAACTGTGCCAAACGATTTTCACTGGTTGTTTTCTTATAAATTTCACGCCCTCGAGCAAGTTAGAATGAAGATTCTCTTACGTTGTCCTGTCTCATTATTGTTTACTATGCACATTATATCATTCGAATCACATAGGTAAATTTTTTCATCACTGTGATTATAGTTTTTACAAATACTCAAAAATTCAGCCGAAATTTTTAATATTATTTTGCGGGTAACATTCACGAACATTTTTTTTTGAAGTTGGTAAAACATGGTTAAGTTAGCGAAGAGAAAGTCTTTATTAGAAAATATAAATATTAGGCCAGTTGAATATTGACTGGTCATTTTCTTTTCCCATACAAGTGAGGAAAATGATTTTGGTAACGGACACGGGTCCATGAACAGGCTCAATCAAACCGAGCCTGCAACATTTTCAATTTTGCCGTGTTGGGCTTTCTTTAGGGATTCTGTATTTATCTATTCTTGTTTTGTTGATATTTCCCACGCAATATTTTATGTGTAAACAATATCTTTGCAAGTTATAGCCTAGATATTGATTTAACAAAGTCATGATTGATGCATTTTGTTTTACATTTTCATAGAATTTCGAATAATTATATAAATACCACCAAATAGTTTTGAATAGCATTAAACCCCTATAGAAAGCAGAATATATACTCACGTGAATTTATTAAATTAAGTATCGATATCAATCCATCGCAAAAATTAAAACAGTAGGAGGTCTTGTATTATCTTGCAATATATAGTTCTTTATGGTAACGAATGATTATTGACTGGCTACGGAAACACCACCGGACAAAACTTAGAAACTCACGCTGCTCGAATATGTTTATTCAATCAGAATTTCATTTAGAACACCACTTTTTTTTACGTTAAAGGCAGAGAAGAACAAAGATGGAGAGAATAATCTTTGCGTCTGAAAATAAGTATAAGTTTAGAACTTAGTTCTGACTTCAAAAACTTTACATGCGGCTTTTAACATGTTTTTTTTTTTTATTCTTGTGGCATTAATTTTCTTTCACTTCTTTCCTAAATGGTAAATATTGTGACTATTATATGGAAGATATAAAAAAGAATACAGGCGATCTCTAAGAAGAGGTTGAAATACGTACAATAATTTACTTTATGCTTTCTTAGTCTTTTAAAAATCATGACAGCTACAGAAACCATGAGTATAAGAAACACAGTGACCTCTAGACAGTTTTTAATTGTTAGGGTCGTCAGACCAAACAAATAATGGAAGCGAAATTTCAGACCCTTTTCTTCTTATTTGCAAATGCCGAAAGTAGTCCAAACTCCTCGAAGCGGTTACTTCCCTTCATATATACATTAACGCCGAAAAATTAAGGGGAGATCACTGCGTAAAGATTGTCAAAACACATGTGCATTTATTTTCGTAACGAAATCTAATATTGTGTTATTCTGATAGATAAACATGCTTATATTCAGCTCCATGATTATTTACTTCAGTGTTAAACAACAGGTTTACCGTGAACAAAATATATCGAAATTAAGGGGTACAAACTCTAATTTAGAATAATATGGTATTCTTCAGACTGTTATGTTGTAACTCCCCCTGGTCGATGGGCTTACACGCTCGCTTTGGAAGCTAGAGGTCTGGAGTTCAAACCCCAGTTCAGGCAACTCATGTGTTTTTTTTTTTTTTTGGTTTTTTATTATTATTATAATAATTGTTTAAGCCAAAAAAACATTGAATTAAATATCAGTGTTGCAATTAGTCTTATAGCCAATTTACTATAGCTATAACACTGGAAACAGCATTGGTGACACTATACAAACAAATTGGTTTATAATCTCACAACCTTCACCTTTCTGACATTCTGAGACCCAAACAAATTCAGCGCCTTCTGTGCTTTGATTGGTTCTGCAATTAATTTATTATATTCTTATTTTCCAATGAATGCATAAAAAAGAGAGTTTTTGAAGAAAGTTGCTGAATCGAACCCGAGAGGCCTTGACTTTGAACATTGTTTTTCTGCTGTTATTGATAAATGATATAAGCGGCTACGGTTCACTGACTTGCATATATTTTTATGGAACGCGGTTAACGTCTTAATTTAATACGCGATAATATCAGCGAAATTTTGATTTAATTGCATCCTGTGCTGTTCTTTGATAAATTATTCATAAGTATCATAAGTTCACAAACTCATATGTTGACATAGCATCTTAATAACTGAATTGTGTGTGTAATTAATTACAAATGAACATTGCTCATCATATTACTTTGAATAATTGTGACAGTTGCTATTATAATAACTTATATATTGTGTGATGACATTTATTTATACACAAAATAAAATTTGTTGAAGTGTTACATCTGATTTGTGCTACATTTTTAATATACATATATGGTTCAACTGCAAGTAGATGACTCATCCTCAAAGCCTTTGCCTAATTAATTCGAACCATTAGTACAGTTACGTCCCTATAAGATTGTAAAAGATATCGCTACCAAATAGACAGAGTTCAACAATAACACTTGCTAAAGCCCTGTACTGCTGACACGCGACAATATTTGCCTGCAGTGAAATAATTTCAAGAGTCATATCAAATTTAAACGGAACGTTAATCTTTTCATACTTTTTAATTGTCCAACTAACGTCAATACTAAACAAAAATGCTATTATTTGTATTTTAAAAAAACGTTTCGTGTTCATTGACTTATTACAATGTCCAAAAGGTTAGATATTGGCCATATCTGGCTTATCTTTGGCTTTTTTTGTATTTTGGCAATAAGTAAACTTATAATGATTTAGTATTTTATACGGGAATCACTTTGTTTACAGTTTTGTATCATTGATCATTAATTATGACATCAACGTTATTTTCTTCATGTACTTAATCTATTATCACAACATTATAAATAACATGTTTGACCTTTCTACACACGAACAAAAATATCTCTTTCAAAGGCATAGTGTGCCTTTAATGTATGAAAGTGTTGATTGTTCCCTTATCTCGTCTTTATTGTTGTCTTTATTGTTGCTCATTGATGAGCATTGAGTACCGCTCAAGCCGGTGCTAGGGGGCGTGAGGGATGTTGCACTTATTCATTATCACTTATGTACAGACTCAATCAATCCAAACCTGCAATTTTGATGTAATTTTGTTGTGATTAATTCTTCCGAGGGATCACTTTGTTTCAAGATTTTTATACTTCACAACAGCAGTTGTCAAGTGCTGTGTGGCAGCTGTAAGAAGTTGCCCCGTACTTCACTTCAGTGTTGTTATATTTTTATGGTCCTTCGGGATCAATGATGCCAGCACTATTTAGTGTTGTGAATTGAGTACCGCTCAAGCCGGTGCTAGAGGGCGTGAGGGATGATGCACTTATTCATAATCCTTCATGTACAGACTCAATCAAACCGAGTCTGCAATTTTCATGTTATTTTGTTTTGATTAATTTTTCCGAGGGATCACTTTGTTTCCAGATTTTTTTTTAGTTGCTTCAGTTCTGGTTGCAGTGATATGATACAATATATTATATACACCCATAAGTAAAAATTCCAACGATTCTTTCACATTTCAAGTTCAAACACCTGTCATTCATGATTGCAGATTAGTTCACATTGGTCTCCGTACCTCCCAAGGACATAACCAAAAGTATAAAAACCGTTACAAAATGTGTATTATTTATGCAAATTGATTTTTATATATGTAACATTATTTAACACAAAATATGAATGTGTTAGTGTAGGGCTAAGTACGTAAATGTCATTTCCGTTCCGGTTTTTGCAATTTCCTTTTGTATTTACAATATGTGTTGTTTTGGGGTCTTTTTTGTTGTTTGTTTGTTTGTTTGTTTGTTTAAGTATGTGAAAGGAAAAAACATATACCACAACCAATTGGATGGAAAAAAATAAGATGAATAAATATGAGCAATGTAATAGCTAATAGAAAAAAAAACAAGAGGGAAAATGTTCAACCAAAGTTCAAACGTAAGATAACTGTAGACAACTTGAAGCAATTGTAATATGTATCCCCCATTCATAAACAAAATTTCACCTTTTACCGCATGAGCATAATGCAAAACATGGCTGTTTTCATTGGAAATGCCTCCTGTTCCAATTTTAACTGCTATGAAACTATAAAAAAAGCTTCAATACTGATCAAACTTGGCACGAATAATGACTGGGCCATAGCCTTTGTAAAAACATGCTCCATCTTAAATTTTATGCTACGTTGGCAACGGGGGACGTCTCACAATTGCGAAAAGTCACTATTTTGCGTTTGTTTGTTTTGTTTTTTTTGTTTTTTTTTTCATCGAAACTGATTGCAAAGTGCTGCAACTTTTCAACTGATTGAGATAGAGTCAAAAGCTATTCAGTGATAGTTGCAAGTTACCTTAAGATTGACTTGAGGTCATCTTTAACCCCTTACAAGTCCAAAACTTTCTTGGCGATGAGGGGGGCCACTGCCCCTTCAAACCCCCAAACAGAAGGGTGCACATCCCCTACTGGCACTCTCTTGATGTACCTTTTTAATAGAGGGCGACGCCAAAAAAATTAACAAGAGGCCTCCGTGGCCGAGTGGTTACGGTCGCTGACTTGAGATCACAGGTCCCTCACCGCTGTAGGTTCGATCCTCACTCGGGTCGAAATCGTTCATGTGAGGAAGCCATCCAGCTGGCTTACGGAAGGTCGGTGGTTCTACCCAGGTGCCCGATCGTGTCTGAAGTAATGTCCGGAGGGGCACCTGGGGTCTTCCTCCACCCAAACTCCTTACAGCGGTTACGTCACGCTTTGTTACTGTACTGATCAGGGGAAGTAACCGCTGCGAGGAGTTTGTCCTCCACCAATAAAAGCTGGAAAAAAATCGACGAAAAAATCTCGGCGGAACACTAGGATGGCCCATATGGGCTTTCCGGTGGCGACCTTAAATAAACGCATTAAAAAATTTAACACTTTTTTGAACAACACTGCTAAAACGAAAAACAGTGTTTGGGGCCTAAATAGGGCATTTTTTCACTATTTAAGGCCTCAAAAAGGGAGGTTAAAAGCCGTCAAAACACGCCTATAGGTATGAGGGAATATGTTATTCATATGGCAGTTATCAAAAAAATAATCAAATAAAACATGTTCTTACTAAAATTGTGTACCTGTTTATTGCAACAATACCGAAGTGACAATGATGAAGTAAAATGATATATGATATGTTATATTTTGAGGATCTTTAGAAAACCCCATTTTTTTCTACTACACTTATGTCAAAATAGCCATTTTATTTATAAAAAGAAACAAAAATATCCGCTATTTTGCATAATTTTTGTTTTGACGTGACGTCACAATTGTGGCGTTCTATCCAGTTCACGCCTTTATTATTTATATGAAATTAATTTGGAAATAAAAAAGAAGAAAAAAATTGATTTCGAAAGAAACTTTAAATATTGTCAGAAAGTTATTTGCAGCAAGTCTCCTTGTTGGTGAGCAGGTCCAGTGAAGGGACCAAATAAAGTAGCAAGTCTAGAAAACGACCGGCTTTCTAGTGAAGAGTTGAGCCTTAGCAACGGTCCGCTTCCCAGCAAAGAAGCAAGTCTTAGAACGGTCCGCTTCCCAGAAAAGAAGCAAGTCTTAAAACGGTCTGCTTCCCAGAAAAGAAGCAAGTCTAATGGGTGCAGCAACTCATAGAAGCGCACCAAGTCTAAGAAGCGTAGCCAGTCCAATAGTGCAGCAAGTCCAAGGAGCGCAGCAAGTCCAAGAAGCGCTGCAAGGCCAAGAAACATAGCTAGTCCAATAGTGCAGCAAGTCTAAGGAGCGCACCAAGTATAAGAAGCGTAGCTAGTCCAGTAGTGTGGCAAGTCCAATAGTGCAGCAAGTCCAAAATTGCAGCAAGTCCAAGGAGTGCAGCAAGTATAAAAAAGCTTAGTTAGTACAATAGGGCCATCCTTAAAAAAATGTTTGTTTGCAGTAACCCGACCCAGAATTTTCAAGGTGGATAGGTAGGTCGATTTTTTTTTTTTTTTTTGTTTTAGCTCACCTGTCACAAAGTGACAGGGTGAGCTTTTGTGATCGCTTTTCGTCCGGCGTCCGTCCGGCGTCCGTCCGTCCGTCCGTCCGTCCGTAAACTTTTACTTTAAATGACATCTCCTCATAAACCACTAAGCCAATTTCATCCAAACTTCACAGGAATGTTCCTTTGGTGGTCAACTTTAAAAATTGTTCAAAGAATTTAATTCCATGCAAAACTCTGGTTGCCATGGCAACCGAAAGAAAAAACTTTAAATATCTTCTTTTAAAAAACCATAAGAGCTAGAGCTTAGATATTTGGCATGAAACATCTTCTAGTGAGTGTCTACCAAGTTTGTTCAAATAAAAGCCCTGGGGTCAAAATTGGCCCCGCCCCGGGGGGTCATTGATTTTCCCTATATGCATATAGTAAAAACTTAAAAAATCTTCTTTTAAAGAACCCAAAGAGCTAGAGCTAAGATATTTAGCATGAAACATGTTCTAATGGGTGTCTACCAAGTTTGTTCAAATAAAAGCCCTGGGGTGAAAATTGGCCCCGCCCCGGGGGTCATTGATTTTCCCTATATGCATATAGTAAAAACTTAAAAATCTTCTTTTAAAGAACTCAAAGAGCTAGAGCTAAGATATTTGGCATGAAACATCTTCTAGTGTGTGTCTACCAAGTTTGTTCAAATAAAAGCCCTGGGGTGAAAATTGGCCCCGCCCCGGGGGTCATTGATTTTCCCTATATGCATATAGTAAAAACTTAAAAAATCTTCTTTTAAAGAACTCAAAGAGCTAGAGCTTAGATATTTGGCATGAAACATCTTCTAGTGAGTGTCTACCAAGTTTGTTCATATAAAAGCCCTGGGGTGAAAATTGGCCCCGCCCCGGGGGGTCATTGATTTTCCCTATATGCATATAGTAAAAACTTAAAAAATCTTCTTTTAAAGAACCCAAAGAGCTAGAGCTAAGATATTTAGCATGAAACGTGTTCTAATGGGTGTCTACCAAGTTTGTTCAAATAAAAGCCCTGGGGTAAAAAGTGGCCCCGCCCCGGGGGTCATTGATTTTCCCTATATGCATATAGTAAAAACTTAAAAATCTTCTTTTAAAGAACTGAAAGAGCTAGAGCTTAGATATTTGGCATGAAACATCTTTTAGTGTGTGTCTACCAAGTTTGTTCAAATAAAAGCCCTGGGGTCAATATTGGCCCCGCCCCGGGGGGTCATTGATTTTCCCTATATGCATATAGTAAAAACTTAAAAAATCTTCTTTTAAAGAACCCAAAGAGCTAGAGCTAAGATCTTTAGCATGAAACATGTTCTAATGGGTGTCTAGCAAGTTTGTTCAAATAAAAGCCCTGGGGTGAAAATTGGCCCCGCCCCGGGGGGTCATTGATTTTCCCTATATGCATATAGTAAAAACTTAAAAAATCTTCTTTTAAAGAACTCAAAGAGCTATGGCTAAGATATTGAGCATCAAACATGTTCTAATAGGTGTCTACCAAGTTTGTTCAAATACAAGCCCAGGGGTCAAATTGGCCCCGCCCCGGGGGTCATTGATTTTCTTTATATGTGTTTAGCAAAAACTTTAAATCTTCTTTGAAAAAACCCAAATAGCTAGAGTTTAGATATTAAGCATGAAACATCTTCTAGTAAGCCCTGGGGTCAAAACTGGCCCGGCCCCAGGGGTGTCATTGTTTTTAACTATATGTGTATAGTAAAAACTTAAAAAAATCTTCTTTTAAAAAGCCCAATGAGCTAGAGCTTAAATGTTTAGCATGAAACATCTTCTTATGGGTGTCTACCAAGTTTGTGCAAATAAAAGCCCTTGGGTTAAATTGGCTCTGCAACGTTGGAGGGGTGGGGGTTGGGGGGCCTATATACAGGTGAGCGACATCAGGGCCATCATGGCCCTCTTGTTTATTGAACTGTACTCCCAAATGAACATGGAATTTCAAAATGCTGGACAGTATATGCTTTGATAATCTGGTAACAATTAATAAATTGATAACTGAATTCTTATTTAATAAGAACTACATTTTATTTCTTTGATTAACCTTTAAAAGAACGAAAACAAAGCACAAGGCATAATTTTTCTGATTAAAAAAAAAATTTATTCAGACCATGAATAAACAAATTTGAGTAGGGGCAAATTTTGTGAGTCGGTCGCTTTACTGCAAACAAACATTTTTTTAAGGATGGCCTAGTGCAGCAAGTCCAATTGTGCAGCAAGTCCAATACTGCAGCAAATTTTAGCAATGCAGAAAGTTCAGGAGTGTGTAGCAATTCTTAACTTATAATCACATATACCGCTCGGAATATCGATAAGAATCTCATAAGTGAAACCAAACTTGACAATTTATACAACTGGACTTATTACCATTGCACAGCGTCTTGGATATAATTGAATAAAACGAATATTGTTCGTGTTTAATAAATGTACTTTATAAATGTATTAATTTTCAATGCCCGTTATTTTATATCGGCAATTTCTACAAAACAATTATTTTTTATCCAGATGCATTTTAATCACGATATTAAAAGATGATGAAAATCTTATAGTATTTGTTTTAAAAAGACGTATAATACAATAGATATGTTCCTCATTTATACAATTTATGGAAGAAAAAGTTGAAACTATTATCGCAGATATGAAACTATTTTTCATGGAAGACTGTTGAGTTTTATCTTCAGTAAAACACCATAATTTGTTTCATTCCCAGTATGTTTACTTGATTATGTGGCGACAGAATACTTATATCACAAAAAGTATACGTACACAGTTAAGTACTTTTTCACATCACCTTGTTCATGCTGTAATGTTGTATACTCCTGCTGAAAACTGTAATTGAAATAAAACATGTAAATATTATATGGTTAACAAGTTTCCACACTTGCCCATAAACAACGTATAACAAGACAATTGTCCAATAGTATAAGAAATTCAAAGCACCACAAGGAATTGATTTAATATTTAGTGTTTCATTCGTGTGAAACTGATCATTGTGTACTCGTTATAGTCACTCATTCTACGAAATCATTGAATTTCATGGAATGGTATGGAACGGAAGTGTCGAGTTTTTTAAGCTGTAACTATTGTGTATGGCTTGCATGTAGTACTGGTTCAATCAAACATATAATTTACAATAAAGCCGTGTTGTGCTTTTTCTAAAATTCTGGAAACAAAGTGATCCCTCGGAAGCATTAATCACAACAAAATAACATAAGAATTGCAGACTCGGTTTGATTGAGTCTGTACACGAGGGATGATGAATAAGTGCAACATCCCTCACGCCCCCTAGCACCGGCTTGAGCGGTACTCAATTCTCAACACTTTATAGTGTTGGCATCAATGATCCCGAAGGACCAGAAAATATAACAACACTGAAGTGAAGTACGGGGCAACTTTTTACGGCTGCCACACGGCACTTGACACCTGCTGTTGTGAAGTACAAAATTCTGGAAACAAAGTGATCCCTCGGAAGCAATAATCACAACAAAATTACATAAGAATTGCAGACTCGGTTTGATTGAGTCTGTACATGAGGGATTATGAATAAGTGCAACATCCCTCACGCCCCCTAGCACCGGCTTGAGCGGTACTCAATACTCAACACTTTATAGTGTTGGCATCAATGATCCCGAAGGACCAGAAAATATAACAACACTGAAGTGAAGTACGGGGCAACTTTTTACGGCTGCCACACGGCACTTGACACCTGCTGTTGTGAAGTACAAATTTCTGGAAACAAAGTGATCCCTCGGAAGCATTAATCACAACAAAATAACATAAGAATTGCAGACTCGGTTTGATTGTTTCCATTTTATTTCAAATGTATATGGCAGGATTATTTCAATTACATGTATTGTTATATTATTGCTTTCTATACCGGTCACCTGATTCGATAATCTTTACTGAACATCTAAAAAAGTCTGAATTTTTAAACACATTTCTGATAGTCAAGTTGATAAGTTTTATCATACAACTTGATATGCATTCTAATACATACGTTATCGATGACTGATCGTCAATGGTTGCCTCCGTTTTGTTTCCATGACATGTGAAAGACGAAAATATAATTTTACCGGTTATTTATCAAAAGATAATTTTACTCTGGAACACGTTTGTCTGTGCTTTAAAGGCATCTTTATTTTTTGCAAATGTACAAAATTCCGTTCAAATTATTACAGCTAGCGTTGATTATATATGTAATCGCCTAAAAATCACAATATATGTTATTTTGGTTTTGGAGTGATATATGTGGATATATTACCTGTCTGATATTTTATCTTGGCAAGTAATATATCCACATATATCACTCCAAAACCAAAAAAAAAAAATTTTATTACCCTTCCCCTGTCGAGCTTAGACGATTTTAAAATAAATCATTGCTACTTCAAATGAAACGTCGAAATAAGATTCCCTTTAGGGTACCCCTTCCCCACAACATGACGTCACATAAATACATGACGTATATTCTTTCGAACGTAAAGAATGTAAACAAGAGAAAATGAGTAGTCTGTTGAACGCACTTTTTTGGAATAAATATCAAGGTCATATTTGTTTTCAATACTGATGAGAATATGTATCATTACTCTATTTTGGTAAATATTTATCATGTGACAGTTAAAAAGTGCATGTAAATCTGAATTTACATCATGTAAGATAAAACCGTACACGCATCGTCACAGCGCATGTTGTTTACAATGTGGGGTACCCAACGGGGAAATTTAATGTGTATATTACCCGTCTGGCTCGGTAATGTCACTTTCTTTTGGGTGGTCAATAGCCAATCAAAAAGGCAGAGAAAGTCTGGAAGGGTAATAAAGACCTATAATTATGTTAACAAATTAATAGTTCTACCTCGTGACATCAGCTAAAAACAAATCAAACGTATTTTACGTCAAACGGAACATAATGTCAATATTAGTGAAATAGTGATTGAAATATATGTCTGACAAACAGAATCAATCAAATGATGTCCATTTCTAGCCAATTATAGCCAAATATGAAATATCGTATGAAATATCGTTAACAGGCATACAGTTTGTACTTTTGGTTTTCAAAAACATATTAGTTAGCAGATAAATGATATACTTTTAACTTGTATATATTTAAATTGACTTAATTTAAGTGGACTTGTTCGAGATATTATGAACATTATGTAACTCAGCCAATCCAAGCATTTAGATTTTATTTTTTAGATTTTTTGGCGGATGTTAGACCGAAATAGTTCTGTGTATTCATACTCGTACAGATGTGCTCGAAGTCCTTAGTTTGTAATATATGCATGTGTAAAGTGAGTAAGGATTGTATTTATTATTACTCTCTGATAGATAAAGTATATTTGTTATTATTATGACATATGTCTGACAATCAGTATTTGTTTAAGAATGCACATTGACATGATAACTAGTTCTGCCTTCCAAACCTTTATATGCAGCTTTTTAACATTCTTTTTCTTTTATCTGTTGCGGCAATACGAGCTAACTTTGAGATAAGACACATTCAATTGACTTCTTTTATCTGCAAATCTCACTTTCACAATTATAATTCCTGTGGATTATTACAACATAAATAATAGATCATTAAGAGTCCAACTTGCTAGCAATTTCCAAATAGTGTGACATGTATCTGGAAGAAAATATGTAAAAAGAATGCAGGTGGTCTCTGAGAAGAGGTTGAAATACGTATGACCATTACATTTATGTTTCATTAGCCTTCTTAAAATCGGCTACAGAAACCATAAGTATAGGAAACACAGTCCACCCGCATACAGTGACCCATAGTATAGTTTCGACAACAGATTCTGATTCTGCGATGAATTAACAGAAGTTTTGGCATTATATTTAAACCATGATTATGGCTTGAATGTCGATTTTTTCATAGTTTTTTTTGTTAATGTTTTGTTTTAGAAGGATGTGTATTCAATGGAAATATATAGGTCACATTTAATTTAAAGGAACGTTAACATACATTTTTTTCTTTATCATACTTCGTAATTGCTTATATACATTTTACAACATTTATCATAAACTATTTCACATTCATTGCTATTTACTTCAGGTAATTTTTCAAAAATAAGCATCTCATTTATACTTAATCTATCATAATAAATTACATGTTTGTCCTTTCTATAGACGAACTATGATACTCGTGTCATAGGCATAATGTACATATTAAATATTTAATTGTTCCCTTATCTTACCTTTATTGTCGCCTTTAGTGCTGGTTGCAGTGATGTTACAAGCAGATCCTAAATAGTTTAATATACACCCAAAAGTGCAATTTCCACCGACTCTTTCGCATTTTAAGTTCAAACATCTGTCATTGTACTTAAGGTCACATCGGTCTCCGTACCTCCCAAGTACACAATCAAAAGTACAAAACCCATTTTCTCTTCCACAAGCGCCACCCATGCAGCTTTTGCTGCAAAGTATATCACATTTATCTCCGTAAGTTCCTAACTTACATCCTTTATCACAATATCCAGTATCTCTGTTGCATGTCCCTCTCTCACAACTTTCATTACATGAAATATTACAACGACAACCATATACCTCTGTAGTTGTGCATCCATCTGTGCAATTTCCAGATTCATGATCACATAAGCCATTATTACATCCTTTTGGACAATGTGCATGTTCATGACAACGCTGACCATGTACTGTTGAAGTTTTACATCCCTCGGTACAGTTTCCAGATTCTTGGTCACATGTGTCATTTAATACACCCACTAGATTGGACAAGGTTAATCACAACGCTGACAAGTTGTACATCCCTAGGTACAATTTTAAGATTCTTGATCATATAAGCCATTACAAGCTTAAAAGTGGCCTTTCATGAAAAAGTAGGAAAAAATAGGAACGAGTTCAAGAAAAAATAAAAGAAAGAAGGAGTTTGATTACAAATGGTAGGAATAAATTTGAGAAACATACCAAAAAATCGCATATAAATTTATTCACTTTAGCAGTGCAGAATATTTTAGAAAAACGGCAGTCACTTGATATAAGGGCCGTCTTACTTCAGGAAGCTCTAAAATCTTTTGTACATGCTGCTGTCAAACTTATTCAATTTATAAATACAATTGAACATTTCAAACAAAGTATAAAATACAGTGAAAGTACATTACAGTGCTGTTCAAGAGATAGAGACTGGGAACAAGGTGGTAAAATTCGTAAGGTGGTAAAACTTCTTTTCTAAAATAAACAGGCTATTTTTGTAGTGCACATGAAAAAGTAATTGTGACCTGTCAGGAAAAATAGAATAAAATGCAGGCAAAACTTCAATTTCAGACTTCAGTCAGTCATTGGACACCAAACAGTTCAGTGTCGCTTATGCATGCTCGATTAAAACTTTGCACCTAGATTTACAAGCAAAATTACTGCCAGTACAGGCAAACCAAGTATAAATGCTCTCATGTGCAAATACACAAGAAGATATTGATTATATGAAAGTTAGAGTTTCACTGGAGTGGCATATACTAAATGTTGCATACAACTTGATTAACAAGCAAAACTACTGCCAGATAGGTAAAACACCACAAGGAAAAATGCTCACATGTGCAAATACACAAAAATCTAATGAGTATATAATATAAGATTGAGTCTCAATGGTTCATTAAATGTTGCAAAGCAATCCTATCTAAAAAGCAAAAATACTGACAGATGTGTAAAAGAACCAAAAGTACGACTGGTTTCATGAGCAAATACACAAAGCTATTTGGTATGCACTTGTTGTGGATTGGCATAATTATATATTTAAAGCAAAAAGCAACTGACAAACATCAGAATCACTGGAATAAAATGATTTGCACTGTAGAAGAGTTTTATTAAAGTTATTTTTCAGTTTCATTTGCATGTAAAAACCGTAGAAATCTAAAATACCATCTGCTTAGAGACAAGGTGCAGGCAAAACAACACTGCTGCAAGGAATTCTACTCTTACAATTTCCAAACATCAAAGAATATGTAAAATACGTACGGCAAATATTTGTCCACATTATATGTAATCATTAAAATATATGTATTCATTTCTTATTAAAACAATTGACTTAGAAATTATAGAAAATAAATTTCTAATTACCTCCCTTTATTAACATAAAATGTAAATTCGGTAATATCTTTACAAATAATGTTTTTTTGAACTTACAATATTGATAAATCTTCATTTGAGCATTATATTTATGCTATAAAACCATAAAAAATTGAGTTTCAGGATCTTTAAAAGACACAGTAAATTAAACATTTCTATAAATGCTATTATGGTCATTTTACAAAATATCTTTTCAATTGTGGTAATCAGTGTTTTTCTGAATGAGAAGAATTACTTTTACTCATAACTGAGGTTTAAGTATATAAGTGTTTCTCTTCACTCATTATGCACCTATCAATACAAACATGGATAATCAAAAACTTTTAGCAGAAAGAAAATCTAAAATCCTACACGCGTGTCGTTATTTCTTATTGAAAAAAGTAAATTCTGTACAAAGACATGACATTTCATAAGAAATTTCAAATATTTAAAATAAAGGTATACTAATCCTTGTATCCCTACTAGACCTATTGATAGGTGCATAAGTCCACCTCAGTGTGCACATCGGTTGGGCATATGGAATTTCTACGGCGCACATCATTCACATAATAGGTAATACAAGTTCAAAATGTTTTTGCCTCCAAGGCAAGAACATTCAGCAGTTCACACAAATTAAGAAAGGTTACAGCTTGCCTATGAGGTCAAAAGGAGTATGTTCAAGGATTCTTAAAGAACCTTAACAATAGTATAACAGTATATGCTATAAGTCTTTATATTATGAAGCATATTTCATTTTGCAAAATACTTTAGTTTAAAAAACAATTATTGCATTAAACACATGTTTAAAAACATATTATACAAATAATGAGTATATATCAAAATGCAAATGGGTTGGGCAACAAGTTCTTACAACATTAGATGAATCCCTTCCCAGAAAAAGACTTAAACATGTTGATAAAGACACTTTTCAGTTTCAATTTTATT
The DNA here is from genome assembly GCF_026571515.1 of Ruditapes philippinarum. Taxonomy (NCBI): domain Eukaryota; kingdom Metazoa; phylum Mollusca; class Bivalvia; order Venerida; family Veneridae; genus Ruditapes; species Ruditapes philippinarum. The sequence goes on from NW_026858177.1 coordinate 230,171, forward strand.
CAAAAAGAAGTTATTGTAGGAATATTGTCTAAAAAAGTAGGAGTATTTCAAAAAGTAGAAAAAGTAGGGGAAAGTAGGAAAAAGTAGGAAAATGTAGGACTACTTTCAAGCCTGCGGCATTATTACACCCGCTTGGGCAAGGTGCATGTTCATCACAATGCTGACCATACACCGCTGTTGTTATGCACCCATCTGTACAGTTTCCAGAATCTTGATCACATGTGCCATTGAAACACCCACTTGGACAAGGTTCATCACAACGCTGACCATATACTGTTGAAGTTTTACATCCCTCGGTACAGTTTCCAGATTCTTGATCACATGTGCCATTGAAACACCCACTTGGACAAGGTTCATCACAACGCTGACCATATACTGATGAAGTTTTACATCCCTCGGTACAGTTTCCAGATTCTTGATCACATGTGCCATTGAAACACCCGCTTGGACAAGGTTCATCACAACGCTGACCATATTCTGTTGGAGTTGTACATCCCTTGGTACATTTTCCAGATTCTTGATCACATGTGCCATTTAAACACCCACTTGGACAAGGTTCATCACAACGCTGACCATGTACTGTTGAAGTTGTACATCCTTCGGTACAGTTTCAAGATTCTTGATTACATGTGCCATTGAAACACCCACTTGGACAAGGTTCATCACAACGCTGACCATATACTGTTGAAGTTTTACATCCCTCGGTACAGTTTCCAGATTCTTGATCGCATGTGCCATTGAAACACCCACTTGGACAAGGTTCATCACAACGCTGACCATATACTATTGAAGTTGTACATCCCTTGGTACAGTTTCCAGATTCTTGATCACATGTGCCATTTAAACACCCACTTGGACAAGGTTCGTCACAACGCTGACCATATACTGTTGCAGCTGTACATCCTTCGGTACAATTTCCAGATTCTTGATCACATAAGCCATTATTACACCCATTTGGACAAGCATATTTATCACAACGCTGACCATACACCGCTGTTGTTATGCATCCCTCGGTACAGTTTCCAGATTCTTGATCACATGTGCCATTGAAACACCCACTTGGACAAGGTTCATCACAACGCTGACCATATACTGTTGAAGTTTTACATCCCTCGGTACAGTTTCCAGATTCTTGATCACATGTGCCATTGAAACACCCACTTGGACAAGATTCATCACAACGCTGACCATATACTGATGAAGTTTTACATCCCTCGGTACAGTTTCCAGATTCTTGATCACATGTGCCATTGAAACACCCGCTCGGACAAGGTTCATCACAACGCTGACCATATACTGTTGAGTTGTACATCCCTTGGTACAGTTTCCAGATTCTTGATCACATGTGCCATTTAAACACCCACTTGGACAAGGTTCATCACAACGCTGACCATGTACTGTTGAAGTTGTACATCCCTTCGGTACAGTTTCAAGATTCTTGATTACATGTGCCATTGAAACACCCACTTGGACAAGGTTCATCACAACGCTGACCATATACTGTTGAAGTTTTACATCCCTCGGTACAGTTTCCAGATTCTTGATCGCATGTGCCATTGAAACACCCACTTGGACAAGGTTCATCACAACGCTGACCATATACTGTTTGAGTTGTACATCCCTTGGTACAGTTTCCAGATTCTTGATCACATGTGCCATTTAAACACCCACTTGGACAAGGTTCGTCACAACGCTGACCATATACTGTTGCAGCTGTACATCCTTCGGTACAATTTCCAGATTCTTGATCACATAAGCCATTATTACACCCATTTGGACAAGCATATTTGTCACAACGCTGACCATACACCGCTGTTGTTATGCATCCCTAGGTACAGTTTCCAGATTCTTGATCACATGTGCCATTTAAACACCCACTTGGACAAGGTTCATCACAACGCTGACCATATACTATTGAAGTTGTACATCCCTCGGTACAGTTTCCAGATTCTTGATCACATGTGCCATTTAAACACCCACTTGGACAAGGTTCGTCACAACGCTGACCATATACTGTTGCAGCTGTACATCCTTCGGTACAATTTCCAGATTCTTGATCACATAAGCCATTATTACACCCACTCGGACAAGCATATTTATCACAACGCTGACCATACACCGCTGTTGTTATGCATCCCTCGGTACAGTTTCCAGATTCTTGATCACATGTGCCATTTAAACATCCACTTGGACAAGGTTCATCACAACGCTGACCATGTACTGTTGAAGTTGTACATCCTTCGGTACAGTTTCCAGATTCTTGATTACATGTGCCATTTAAACACCCACTTGGACAAGGTTTATCACAACGCTGTCCATATACTGTTGTGGTAGTACATCCTCCTGTGCATATTCCAGAATCTTGATCACAAGTTCCGTTTATGCATCCATAAGAACAAGCTTCTGTGCATTTACTTCCCCAATATCTGTTGCCATTACAACCATACACGCATGTCCCATTAATTTCATTACAAACACGGCGTGAATAATCTGATGGTTTCATACAGTTTGTGTTGCATGGGCTGTAACAATTTTCTCCCCAGTATGTAACAGTGCATCCATTCACACATTGACAAGTTTGATTACATTGTTGTTCCAAACATCCATCTTGACATTGTATTTCGCAAGTTGATCCGCAATAGTTTGGATATTTACATCCAGAACATGTTCCTTTAAAACATTAGATACTATATAGATTTGAATGGTGTATGAACAATAATAGCATACAGACAATTATCTGATTATACAACATTATTTCTATATTGCATATTATGTGAGAAACTTGAATCGTTCTAGTGTACTTGTTTTCCATATTAGATGAATTAATGCGTCATTTGTCTATCCTTGTTGCTAATAACCCTGCATTTTACGCCTGAATGGGCATTGTGTTGATGATTTTCTTTTTCTGATGAAGACGTATTTAAGTAGTAAAATGTATTGTCTTGATTGTTTGCAATTAAACGAACGAACCTTAATATTTTGATATTTGTAAAGGTATCCAAATGTAAAATAACTTTTAATGCAGCAGTACAAATACTCCAACTTGAAGACATGGAACACAAAACTCTACATGAGGCATAAATGTAGATGATAAAGCTTGGTAAATGCAAAAGTTACTGCCTTTAGGTCATTATCACAGTCTTTGTAGATCCAAGTCTAATACTTCCCTTAAAATGTACATGATTTCCATATTCTTATACATTTGTTTAAAATCAATCGTTACTTCTTGATAATAAAAGTTCTGAGATAAATTTTACCAGTGTAAGAGGCTATGCAGTTCTACTTGTTACAAATCAAAACTTAACAGCTAAACCTTAAAAGTATTATTGCAAACATTATTCAAATATCAAAATAGCACAGTTACTTGATCGATTCCAACAGATGTGCTAAACTCCAAATATAAATTACACATATGACAATACTGCCGATTGTTTAACTTTTTTGGAACAGTTACTTTTGAAAATAATTAATACTCAGTTGAAAGGAAATGAAACGATAGAAGCTGCTTTAGTATTATAACAGTTTAGTTAAGTTTAAAAATGTCGTCATAATTTGTGATATTGAAAAAAATGTATTAACATATCGAAAAATTTTGTTATTAATCAAATTGATATCAATCAGTTTTGAAAGTACTGTCTTGGTGTACTTATCTAATACGCTGTATTAGCAAATCTAGTTTAAATTGATATCATAAATATTCTTAATCTCTCGTATAATAACATTTTGCGGAAATTATTTATATAAACACAAGAATTACCAGTTTCTGTTAACTACTTCTACAGGTGGAACTGAACTGTTCCCCACATTGCCGGTGTCTAAACTGTTGCATATCCTCTCTGGCTACAGATCGGCTCAGTACTTAGTGGGGTTACAATAAACAGTAGTCCGATGGAAATTACCGTGACTCATGTAAGTTGCTATTTCTTGCATTCAATTCCGCTGCAAGGACCAATTATCTTTCTATAATTAAAAAGATTAAAATCTAAAGCTTTGTAATGAAATGTATCTAATCGAACAAGTACAGGATATATACATGTTTGAGGTCTAGGTTTACGATTTAATTAGATATTTATATAAGTGTATAAAATCAACACAGTAAATTTACATTAACAGGGTAATTTGATATTTTAACTTCGAATTTCATTTTGCCGAAAGTTCATTACAATAAATCTAAATTCACCCGTTTATGTTTATGAGGATCTATTGAGAATACTAGATGTTCCAATCATGATTCTTGAACTATATAAGTAGATGTTTAAATGCATCCTGAGTTTTTTTGAAATATATGCACTTATTTGAGATTAATTGAGGTGTGATATATATTTCTCTATAGTGAAACATTTTATGGGATGTGATGGACGGAATAGTGAATCGTGATTTTGTTTAAAATATTTTTCCTTTCATGAAAGGACTTGGTTCTCTTATGGCCAAATTTGTCAAATGCTCTGGCACATACATTTTTTTACAAAATGTGCAAAGAATAATCGCAAAATTCACAGATTTTCCCAAACTAGGATGTCTAAGAGTTTTTGTTGTTGTTTTGTGTGTGTGCGTATGTGCGCGTGTGTGTATGAAATGTTCATCAATAATCATCATGGGCACGTATTAGCATAGGTCTAGAATGGATCTGCATACATGTATAAACAAACACATTTCATTTAGTTAAGCCAAAAGTTGTTTTTTTTTTTCAAAATTTTAGGGCACTTTTATTAGGTAAGTGAACCAAGCCCTTTTATAACGAGCTTCAAAGTTAGTTCTATTTAGAATAAAATATTGATTCTATAGAAAATCTATTTCTATAAAAACTGTTTATTTACTCGTTATCTTTCTTTTCGATGCATTGTCCACAGTTGGGGTCTATGTCAGAACATCTTTGTGTACAGTTTGAGCCATATAATCCATCTTTACAACCATGTAAACATTCGCCATATATGGTTACATGTCCCTGGTTCATTTTCTGCTGGATATATACATGTATCTGGGCATTCATAAGAACAATTTGGACCAGCAAAGCCCACAATACAGCCATATATACATTCACCAGTATTAGTGTTACATGTCTCCGTTCTATTACTTGCACCTCGTTCACAAAAACTGCTGCATGTAATATTTGCTGCTCTAATTGTGTCTGAAAATGTTTTATTCAAATATATTATTGTATTAACGGAAAATGATAACATTTTCATACAAATAGAGGTGAAAAAATGGGTCAAACACGGAAAGGCCGGGTTGCATTTGTATACTAAATATGACGAGGCTGTGATGTAACGAAAACTTTTAACCACTGCCCCTTAATGTTTGAAAGTTTAACTAAGCCACACAACGGGAAGTGAATGAGCAACAGACCTGTAATCATATATCATAATATGGGGACAAATAGTTAATGATGTATGCAAAATGTCAAGAGGTTGTGATAATTAGTTGTTGAGAAAACTATTACGAAAGTTTCCTACCATTGACCATTAATGTCAAAATTTCACTCAGTTGGTTAAACGTAATCGGTCAGTTATGGCCACGTTGTTTATGTAGTCATTTCAGGTAGGCTGTGATAGTAGTTGTGGATTCTATTCGAAATTCTTTATGACAATTAAATGTTCGAAATTAATTAATCGGATAAACGGGAGTAGATGAGCGACAGACTTGAAATCAAACCCCACAGTATGAGACCATGTTTTAATGCTGTGTACCATATATCAAGAGCCCGTGATAAGAAGTTGCTGAGAAAACTGTTACGATTGACCATTAATGTCGAAAACTTAACTAAGTTGGTAAACAGGAGGTGGATGAGCGACAGACGTGAAATCAAATCCCACAGTATGAGACCATGTTATAATGCGGTGTACCATATATCAAGGGGTTGTAATAAGAAGTTGCTGAGAAAACTGTTACGAAAATTTCCTTCCATTGACCATTAATGCCGAAAATTCAAGTCCGTGAAAAGGATGTGGCTTGGCGACAAACCTGAAATAAAATACCACAGTATGGGACCATGTTTTAATGCTGTGTACCAAATATCAAGAAGCTGTGATAAGAAGTTGCTGAGAAGACTGTTACGAGAAATTTTCCCCGCCGCCCGCTTGCCCCCCTCCGATATTCACCATACATAACCCGCGGTTTGCACGATGTACAACCCGAACAAAGATAGATAAGAACATTAAAACATTAAATAAGTTGAATCAACTAGAAAATGTGCTTAATTTATAGTAAGTGCTATTCTCCACAGACGTTCTATTATGTATTACAATTGAACCAGTACTATTTAAATATGAAGACGAACTTTATTTTTGTAGCGACATTGGTAAGATTGTATACATATCTTGACGGCAAATTACCATAGTATATATTTACTATATTTACCATTTACAATTACTGTGAGATTTATTTTCTTTTCACGCTATCGTTAATCGTTATCATATTGCACTCAAACATTTAAAAAATGTGTATTCCTTTGTTATACAAAACAAATAACGCATATCCTTTCATTTTATACGTGTTAAATATTTTGAATTTCGTAATATAAGAACAAAGGCACACCATTTTATATAAACAACTAGAATCTTTAAAATTGAGTAACCTGTTAAACTTTTTTTTTTATTCTTTTTCTTTCTGCTTTCCATTTCGCTTCTTTACGATGTTCTGGGATAGCTATAAATGTAATATCATAATCAAAAGAAAAGAAAAGCGAAACATACTCACCAAGACGCATTATAAGTCTTATTTTACTAACCGCTCTTTTTAAGTCTATCAGTAAATTGATATTTGTAAAGAAACAATAATATATGAGTAAATACATAATGATTAGTATCATTATTACAATGCATATGATTTCTGGTGACTTTTAGGCCCATGGGACAGGCTGCTATATGTATATATTGTAGATATGTATTGTAATATGCACATGTCATGATAATAAAATACTTACTTACTTACTTATTTATTTACTTACTAAGCCTTACTTACCTACTATTACTTACTAAGCCTTACTTACTTACTTACTTACTTACTTACTTACTTACTTACTTACTTACTTACTTACTTTACTTACTTACTTACTTACTTACTTACTTACTTACTTACTTACTTACTTACTTACTTACTTACTTACTTACTTACTTACTTACTTACTTACTTACTTACTTACTTACTTACTTACTTACTTACTTACTTACTTACTTACTTACTTACTTACTTACTTACTTACTTACTTACTTATTACTTACTTACTTACTTACTTACTTACTTACTTACTTACTTACTTACTTACTTACTTACTTACTTACTTACTTACTTACTTACTTACTTACTTACTTACTTACTTACTTACTTACTTACTTACTTACTTACTTACTTACTTACTTACTTACTTACTTACTTACTTACTTTACTTACTTACTTACTTACTTACTTACTTACTTACTTACTTACTTACTTACTTACTTACTTACTTACTTACTTACTTACTTACTTACTTACTTACTTACTTACTTACTTACTTACTTACTTACTTACTTACTTACTTACTTACTTACTTACTTACTTACTTACTTACTTACTTACTTACTTACTTACTTACTTACTTACTTACTTACTTACTTACTTACTTACTTACTTACTTACTTACTTACTTACTTACTTACTTATTACTTACTTACTTACTTACTTACTTACTTACTTACTTACTTTACTTACTTACTTACTTACTTACTTACTTACTTACTTACTTACTTACTTACTTACTTACTTACTTACTTACTTACTTACTTACTTACTTACTTACTTACTTACTTACTTACTTACTTACTTACTTACTTACTTACTTACTTACTTACTTACTTACTTACTTACTTACTTACTTACTTACTTACTTACTTACTTACTTACTTACTTACTTACTTACTTACTTACTTACTTACTTACTTACTTACTTACTTACTTACTTACTTACTTACTTACTTACTTACTTACTTACTTACTTACTTACTTACTTACTTACTTACTTACTTACTTACTTACTTACTTACTTACTTACTTACTTACTTACTTACTTACTTACTTACTTACTTACTTACTTACTTACTTACTTACTTACTTACTTACTTACTTACTTACTTACTTACTTACTTACTTACTTACTTACTTACTTACTTACTTACTTACTTACTTACTTACTTACTTACTTACTTACTTACTTACTTACTTACTTACTTACTTACTTACTTACTTACTTACTTACTTACTCTCCTGCTTTTTCCGCATTAGAACCTGACCAGGTTGGTAAGCAGAACCAAGTCACAACCATTAACACAAGTACAAATTCTGTACAGACTGAACCTGTGCAAGAGCCAGAGCCAAAGAGGCCACGTAGAGACGAGGATCCAGAAAACAGGACAGCATTATTAGCAGCCCTTGGAAAAATTACGGCTGCAATAGATTGGAACAGCAGAGCAGTCAGGAATCAGGACAGAACTATCTCCCAAGTAGTTGATGCACTGTCTAAATTGGAGAAATCAGTGTCATGCATTGCCGATGGACTCAAAAAGAAAGATTCGTATAACAGGGGCAAGGAAAATTTAGACAGCCCAAACAAAAAAGTGCTGAAATCAATAGTAAAGAAGAAATAAACTTGACATTACAACAACTGATTCATTATTAACAAAAGACCAAAGAACAGGAACTGAGACAATTTTGAATATTTTAAAACATAAATCGATTAACCTCATTTGAAAATTAATTAGAACTCTTTAAATGATTTAAAGTGAAATGAATAAAGTGAAAATACTTAAACATTTAATACATATCGCGTAATACATCAAGAAGATGAACATATGAACATTAAGAAATTAATCTTTATTCATACAGAAGTTGAAATTATTGTGATGAACGTTTAAAAATGAGATACGCGTTGTGATAGTTAAGTGAACCGTGTGAATGACAGTGTAATACGTGATTTATCAAGGGACTGGAAATATATATTATTCAGAATTTGATAAGATATCTAAAGATAAAAAGAGACTGTTGTGCAAAGTTCATTTTGAGTATTTATGATGTGATACAGACACTGATATTTTAATTTAAGTTTATCATGAATTAGTGAAATGAACAGTTGAAAAGTTATATTATTTATGAATTTTGTGCTATTGTTGAATTATCGGAATGTGTTTAAGCAAAACTTATTTTGAGAAATTAGGGTTTTTCGAAATCGATTCATGTTGTTCAATTTTTAAATATTTTAAGATGCTCATGCATTTTCGTGTTTAAGGTGGTTCTACACATGCTTTATCATAACTATAGTAAGTTAGATGTAATAATAGTGACAGGTGAATTATTTTTGAAATATTTTATGTCAGATGGAACTTTGACATTATAAGAGGGGGGTAATGTAATACCCTGGTCCATAGTAACTTTAATAGAGCTAGATAGAACCTAACTTTAAGGCTTTATTGTATTTTTATTTCTTGTCTAATGTGTTTATATCTTGGTGGATCACAAGTTTATATCCAGGGCTTTATAATTGCTAGGTATTTAACTTAAATCAGTTTATTGTGTGCATGTTGTACCTATAAATGCAGAATAATATAATTTACTTCCTGGTTTAAGCAGCCATGTTTGTATACATCCTGTTGCATTGCATTGTGGGTAGTTGCTTAGCAACTGCAGCTTGCTTTTATTGTTTACTTGTCAATGCAGAGATGTCAAGCTACTTTCATCAACAATTTAAAACTGTTAACCCCCTTAAAAGGAAATTTGAGGTTTTAATCTTTTGTATTAATTATATTTTTATTAAATAAGACTAATAATTATTGATATATTGGTAATTTTAATATTAAAATTCTGATTTGTTTCCAGTGACTGTGAGCTTCACAGTTCCACATTATTTTATGTGAAGCTGGGTTCACATGATTTTATGTGAAGTTGGCAAACTTCACAAGTTGTGAAATGTGAACTTCCACATTTTTTGTGTGAGGTTTGAGTAGTATATAAACTGCTGTGAGCTCATTTTCGAGGACACACACGCAAACAACTTGCTAAATACCGTATATTTGGTTTTATCTAAGAAACTACAATCTTTAAGGTACTTTAACTTATTTTGGTGAATATTTTCTGCAAGTCTTTACTTAGAATTAACATTTTGATAAGTAATATTTTAAGTAATTTTAAGCTTATAATTTTATTGTTTAAAAGTAGCAGTTATACAAGGCTTACTGACAGTACTGAAAGGTTATTTAAGTTTATCTGCCTTATATTTCTGAATTAGTGACTTTGTTGAATGTAATCAAGTCTCAGAGAGAAAGTGACTGTTTTGTAAATGGAATAATAGTGATGTATTGTTCACATAGATTGTTCTTGTATAAAATATATTTGCGATTGACTGTTGAAAGAGAAACGATATATGTGTTTATTAAATGAATAAATTGAAGTTTTAAGTTTTATCACAAGTGTTAGTTTTTCGATTGCATCACATGAATTATCACAAGAATTAGGGTTTTAAAAGGAAACCAACAGCTGGAAGCTGATCAAGATAGCTACCCATAACAGATATTGTCCATTATTACCCAAGTTCGGAATCCAAGGCTCGAGCTACCATGCAATTGTGATCGACTGACGTCCGTGTCTCAATGGCGTAACACTAAATTTGCATATTTTGACCTCTTTTTGTAATTAACGTGGATTGTAAGTGCCACTGATAAATGTGTAAATTGCTTCCTTTTGGTTAATATACAATATTAATCTTTTAATTACATTTTCAAAATTTTCATGAAAATAAGCATTAATCTGGAGGCGTGCTACTTTAAGAAGTTTCTCGAAGAAATGTTCACGTGCATCTCCAGTTAGGGAAGGTCTTTATTTCTGTACAGACATTCATTCGTTATATTTGCAAGAGTTTGTTTACAATAAATGTTTAACATCTGACTTCTGTCAATGATTGTTAAACATTAGTTTTAAAAAAATATATAATAAATTGGAAAAAGTGATAGCCTTAATATAAATACAGTTTATAAATCTATTGTATCTATTTTTTTAATCTTTAAAATAATGGCTCAAATTACAAATAAGACAAGGTTTATCAATATAGAAACATGCAACCTGACTGCTTATCACTCAAATTCATCAATTTATTAAAGATAAACTATGCTTATTCTTAAGTAAAATTTTCTAATCACCGATTTTTTTTTAATAGAAACCTCTGAAACTTACTGAACATGTCTAATTTGAATAAACGAATGAATAAACTATGACAGGGAAGCTGCCTGCTCTATAACTTAGCAAGTAAAATTTATTCTTTCATAAAAACAGTCTGGTTTTCTTAAATTACCCCCAAACTGAAAAGCGTTGCAAAGCTTTTCATGCAAATCGGTCTAAGAAAAACATAAACATACAACATTCAATTTATTTCTAAGTACATTTCTTTACTATCTTAGCATATATGTCTGTTTTAAGTGCCCCAGCTGATTTATGTAAGAAATTCAAACTTTATGTTTTTAGGTTTTTAGACATCAGTGGACATTTGACACTTAAATTTAGTGTCACTGCTGTTCGAATTTCCAATACGGTTAGTGCATAAATATATAATATAATAGTATAAATATCACGTAATCCCACACATGAGTTTATTTGATTACTTTTCAAGACATATGAATGCAAAATGAATACAAGGAAAAATCAAAACACATTTAAGAAGTTAGAAACAATTATTGTAGAACAAGTTTCTTTTAGTCAGTGTGTTGTCTCAATAGTCTTTTTAACGATGATCACACACCGCTGTTTTCGTACATAGTCTGTTCTGTAGTATTCTCTACAAATAAAAGAACACATTTTGACAAGGAATTATGATTATGACAAAACAACATTTCGTTTATTAAATGCACGTATAATATGAGTAGATAAACTATTTCTGCACGCGGGTACAGTGCAAGTTTTTGCACGGTACACATTGTAGTTTTTCACAAAAGTATAAAATAAGCTAGAAAAATAATTGAAATTATTATGCACAAACCTGCTCAGTTTTTGGCCCTTAGGGGATACATGCCTATGATATTATAATATCATAAACATTTCTAAGTATCATATTTACAAAGAAAGTTAGAAAACCTTTAATGGTTTATAAGATACATGTATTTGTTTGGTAAGAGATAAACGTATTGATAACTTGTACCTTCTCTAAACCGTAACACCTCATACTTTGTTGTATCATGATTCTCATCTTGTCCATGCTGTAATGTTGTGTAGACTTGCTGATTTCTGTTGATAAGAGATAATACCCCTAACTTATTTTTTTTATTCATGTCTGTTTTTGTGTATATATGACGATCTCAATGATGCAATTTAAACGTGTGTCCTTTAGTGTCATGTGGTTTTAATATTTTCTATATATCAAATAAGTAAGTCAATGACGAATTTGTTGTTTTTTTTCTCTCACATTACACAAAAAACGAGTCAGTCATATTGATTTCATTAAAATCAAAATAACATGTAACGTATTCTTACTATGTATCTACGTTTTCTTACTATGTATCTAGAATATATAAATTCCGAACATATAGTTAACTTAAAGTTAAGTTTAAAGTAAAAAGAACAAAATATGAAGCTAAAAATTCAGACAAATATGAAACAACAAAGAATTCAAAAGTTTATCACAAAACAATGATATTACAAAATCAATGATATTATAAATCTAATCCATGTTTAGACTATAGTTTACCTAATCTGGGGTTGTGTGTCCTCCTTTGCATTGATCTTGTTTCCTGTTTCACGTAAAAACCAAAATTTATATTAATTTTTCATTTATTATCTGGAAGTTAGTTTTGCAATAAATTTAATCAGACATGTAATAAAATATACTATGTCATTCTGGGTGATATCTATGATGTAAAAAAGCAATTTAAATATGATATTATTTTTTGAATACAATACAATAATTTTCTTGGACGAATACAAAGCTGAAAAATCTCTAATTGACCAGGTGCTAACAGAGTCTGATTTAGTTTAACATCTGTGTACGAGTCCAATACAATAAAGTATTTCTATCAACAATTAGGGGCGTCCATGGCTGAATAGTTAAGGTCGTTTACTTCAAACCTCTTGCCCCTCACCGCCGTGGGTTCGAATCTCGACAAGAACTTTGGATTCTTAAATGTGAGGTAACTTTTGAAACGTCGATGGTTGTACTCAGGTGCCCGTTCGCGCCTGAAATAATGCATGGAAGGGTGGTTGTGACCTACCTGAGGTCTTCCGCCACACTAAAGCCAGAAAGTCGGCATATGACGTTTATTTTTTCTGTTTGGCGTAAACCCCAGTTAAACAATCAAACGGACTAAAAAAAGTCTAATGATCGCTTTATTACCTGCCGCTGATTTTTGACAATTGAACATTGTTACTAAGAGTACAATAGAGGTCTAAATGGAGTATGATATGCACGGGTATACATTTGTCAGATTGGCTATGGTATTGGACTCTTGAAACGAAAACATTGGTTTATTGATAAGCCTCGTATAATAAAATTTTATTCGACTCGTTCTGTTAATTCAGGATTGAATCTAAATTCATTTAATATTTTCTATATTGAAGCATCAAGTACAACCTTTACCATAATTTTGTCTGTATCTGGTTATAATGGACTAGTGGAACACAAGCAATAAATTGAATATAATTTTAAGAACCCGATTTAAAGTAAACTATTATTACCTTTAGACTTTTTACATCTTTTTGTTAAAGCTTTAGTTATATTAAATGCCAAAAGTATCACCAACAAGGACCATCCACTGATAGTAAGCCCAAGTAAAGTGTTGTCAACTGATTTTGTTTCTAAAATAAATATTATCGTGATGGTTTATCATTAGGTAAATATGATAATTGTAAAGACTCCATTGAATAAGATATTACAAATATTTCAATTTATTTACATAATGAAGACATGTTTTGATTCGTGTGTGTATTTATTTTTGGCGCTCATATCACTATAAAGATGTGTCTTTACACCAAACGTTCATATACATGTAAGGTGACAATGAGTAGAAAGCAATACAGACTTTGCAAGACACATTTTAATATATAGATATGAAACATGTATATCCAAAAGTAATAAGTGTGATATTTTTGAAACTGCATGTGAATTGCAAACCTAACAAAAGCAGCTTATGTTTTCAGTGCATGTTATGTTGTAAACAATAACCAGGTTTCAAATAAAAGGAATTGTTAAAAGAGCCTACAAATTGATACACAAAATCAACCATTAAATAAAATGCAAAAGTTTTACCTGTTCCATAATTATGTCCCTCAAAGCCAGAGATACATCCATCTGTGCAACTGCCGTCAACAATGTCACATCTTTGGTTTAAACACGTTGTACTGCAGGTGTTTTCACATTGGTTACCGTAATTTCCATCTTTACAGCCGTTATCACAGTGCCCACTTTGTCTATTACATGTATTATTTTTGCAGTTCTCACTGCAACTTAAGTTACATTCTATTCCGTAAGTACCAACATTACATCCTTTATCACAATATCCATCTGGTCTTTCGCAAGTGCCACCAAGGCAGTTTTTATTACATGGCGTATCACAACGCCAACCGTAGACTGCCTCACTTGAACAACCTTCTGTACAATTTCCACTGATTTGCTCACACGTATCATTCACACAGTAACTAGGGCATACTTTATTACACTGATTTCCCCAGAAAAGTTCACCCTCACAACCTAATAGACATGTCCCATCCGAAGTATTACAAACTCTTTTTGAAGGGTCAGCTGGTTTAATGCAGTTATAGTTGCATACAGTCAGACATCTTTCTCCCCAATGTGTGGTGGTACATCCATTTACACAGTGACAGGATTGGTTACATTGTTGAAGTAAGCAACCATCTTGACACTGTATTTCACAAGTTGGACCACAACAGCTCTGATATTTACAGTCAAAACATGTCCCTTAAACAGTAAATATTGTACACATATTTTAATCACCAAATTGAAACGGCAAAACACAAAACTAATAAATGCGTACTGTAGTGAATAAATACAGAAATGCATATTTCGTTTCACATCTCTGTTGACCTGATTGTATTTTAGTGCATGTTGTATAAGTTCAATATTAATTCATTTATCGTCTTTTTCTAATGAACAAAAACATTGATGAAAACTCTTTGAAGTAGAAAGGATCTATTGAAAGGCATACTTTTGAAACTAAGATGATATATTTAAAGTGTTTAATAGCGGTAGGCGAAATAATTATTTAAAAAAGTTGTTAATAAAGCTCCTGAACATATATGTAGGAGAAAATAAACAATAGCAATCAAAAAACAGAAAATATGGAAATCTGCATTGTCAAAATTTTAAATGTATCATGCTAACTTTGATGGAGCAATTGTTTATAAAATTCAATGCTAAATCCTCTAGCACCTGCTGCAACAGAACTCATCATTTAAACACGGTATTTATTTAAAAGGTTAGAAACATTTGCAGATTTGTTCATACAACCGCGTTGATCATGCATTTTTCAAAGTGGCACTTCCGTGCAATTTCATGTGACACATGGCCACAACGTAAACGAAGATATGTACACTTAACAAGAAAACAATGGCCGAAACATAACATTGAAGATATAATTAATGTGTCTAACAATGTGCAAAAATAAAATAAATTTTCTTTTGGTATCTTATTGTACACAAATTCAATTCCTCTCAAGGTAAGCATACATTCATGTGTGTATCTGTTTCAGACATTCCGAATAAATAATATTTTTCTCTGCTTATATTCGAACGAACATATATCGTGATATCGCTGTACAAAATATTTTTGAAAATTATCAACCTATATGAGGCTTCCAATTATTATTGAATATATATATAATGTACCAGTATCCCTTTCGCATACATCTTGGCACGTGGCAGTGCAGCGTTTCCCACATATCAAACCATAATAGTAATAGTAATAACTAGTTAAATTTTGAAATCAAAAATATTTTTTTAAACATCACTTTTAATCCTCGTGATAAAACAATTTGCGGCAAGTGTTATTATATAATAAAAACACAAGAATTACCAGTTTCTCTGTTACACTCATCTTTACACGTGGAACTGCAGCGTTCCCCACACATGAAACCATAACGGCCTGTTCTACAACCATGATTGCAATATCCGTCCTCTGGCCTACAGATCGGCTCAGCACTAGTGGGTACAACCAAACACCAGTAGTTACACGATAAACATTTACCAGCTGACATATAGAAATTTCTGTTACATTTCTTGCATTCAATTCCGCTGCAAAAGACAAATGATAATTTGTTTTTTCTTACTAATCTACTTATATCTTTCTATAATTAAAAAATTAAAATCTAAAGCTGTGTAATGATATGTATCTAGTCGAGCAAGTACAGGATATATACATGTTTGAGGTTTTATAAATATATAAAATAAACACAGTAAATTCACATTAACAGGGTTATTTGATACTTTAACATCGAATTTCATTTTGCCGAAAAATCGTAATTCACCCGTTTATGTTTATGAAGATCTATTAGATCTATTGGAATACTAGAATGTTTTTTCCCATCATTATCTTGAAAACTATTTAAAACTAGTTGTTTAAAAATCATCCGCAAAGTTTTCAATTGAAATAAAATGCACATATTTGACATTAATTGTTTAGATATGTGTAGGTATTTTTGTAATATGCTGCAAACATTTTGATGGTAAATGATGGACGGAATTATGTAAAATAAGTGAAAGTTTGTTAAAAGTAATATTTTTCTTTCATGAAAGGACTTGGTTCTATTTTGGCAAAATTTGGCACATGCTGTGACACATACATTTTTTACAAAATGTGCAAAAAATAATCGCAAACATCACAGATTTTCCCAAACCAGGATGTCTAAAGACCTCAACAGACGGTAGGATTTAGCTGTAAAACACTAATTAGAGGTAAGAGGTACAATTTTCAAAGCAATACAACACTTGCATTCAGACAGTAATTCGACACTGTAGGAATCATCTGATGTTTCCCTCCCAACTGATCCTTTACATACTTTACTCACTAAATACTTTTTTCGCCATGATGATTGAAACACCTACATTAAAAAAAAATTAATGCTAAACCTGGCCGAGACTCAAACCAGGGACCCTCGGAATACCGTACTGCGGCTCTACTGACTAAGCTATCCGGCCGCCTACAAACTACCTCCCCTTCCCTAATTAGAGAACAGTTCAATACCGTGACATAATCATTTTCGGAGCAATTTGGGATTCGAACATACTTTGGGTCTCCTGAAGAGTTTTTTCAACATCATGTTTACCCCATCTTACTACTATGTTTACCTTTTAGCCGTAATTGTTCTGGAATTTCATTCATTATACCCATTATCAGGAGATAATTTGGTAATCTATTACTTGTCACTGTGGGAGGTTTCCGAATTCAAGAAATAGTAGCCTTCACACATTAAGATTTGCCTGTACATCTTAGTTTTAATTGGTGTTGTACTTCAAAATCCTACCGTCTGTTGAGGCCTTAAAAGTTGTTGTTGTTTTTGTTGTTTTGTGTGTGTGCGCGTGTGTGTGCGCGCGCGCGTGTGTGCGCGCGCGCGTGTGTATGAAATGTTCATCAATAATCATCATGGGCTACATATTTGCATAGGTCTAGGATGGATCTGCATACGTGTATAAACAAACACATTTCATTTAGTTAAGCCTATTTATTTTTTTTATTTTTTTTTTCAAAATTTAAGGGCACTTTTTTAAGGTAAATGAACCAAACCCTTTTAAAACAAGCTTCAAAGTTAGTTATATTCAGAATAAAATATTGATTCTATAGAAAATCTATTTCTATAAAAACTGTTTACTTACTCGTTTTCATTCTTTTCGATGCATCGTTCACAGATTGGGTCTATGTCATAACATCTTTGTGTGCAGTTTGAACCATAAAATCCATCTTTACAACCATGTAAACATTCGCCAGATATATGGTTACATGTTCCTGTTTCATTTTCTGCTGGATATATACATGTATCTGGGCATTCATAAGAACAATTTGGACCAGCAAAGCCCACAATACAGCCATATATACATTCACCAGTATTAGTGTTACATGTCTCCGTTCTATTACTTGCACCTCGTTCACAAAAACTGCTGCATGTAATATTTGCTGCTCTAATTGTGTCTGAAAATGTTTTATTCAAATATATTATTGTATTAACGGAAAATGATAACATTTCATACAAATAGAGGTGAAAAAATGGGTCAAACACAGAAAGGCCGGGTTGCATTTGTATACCAAATATGACGAGGCTGTGATGTAACGAAAACTTTTAACCACTGCCCCTTAATGTTGAAAGTTTAACTAAGCCACACAACGGGAAGTGAATGAGCAACAGACCTGAAATCATATATCATAATATGGGACAAATAGTTAATGATGTATGCAAAATATCAAGAGGCTGTGATAATTAGTTGTTGAGAAAACTATTACGAAAGTTTCCTACCATTGACCATTAATGTCAAAATTTCACTCAGTTGGTAAACAGAAGGGCGTGAAATCGAATCCCACAGTATGGGACCACGTGTTAATGCTATATACCAAATATCAAGAGGCTGTGATATGTAGTTGCTGAGAAAACTATTACGAAAATTTCCTTTCATTGACCATTAATGTCGAAAATGTAACTAAGTCGGTAAACAGGAAGTAGATGAGCGACAGACTTGAAATCAAATCCCACAGTATGAGACCATGTTTTAATGCTGTGTACCATATATCAAGAAGCTGTGATAAGAAGTTGCTGAGAAAACTGTTACGAAAATTTCCTTCCATTGACCGTTAATGTCGAAAATTCAAGACCGTGAAAAGGATGTGGCTCGGCGACAAACTTGAAATAAAATACCATAGTGTGGGACCATGTTTTAATGTTGTGTACCAAATATCAAGAAGCTCTGATAAGAAGTTGCTGAGAAAAATGTTACGAAATGTTTTTCAATTGACCATTAATGACGAAAATTTAACTAAGTCCGTGAAAAGGAAATGGATGAGCGACAAGACCCGAAATCAAATCCCACAGTATGAGATCATGTTTTATGCTGTGTACCAAACATCAAGAAGCTGTGATAAGAAGTTGCTAAGAAAACTGTTACGAAAATTTTTCCCCGGCCGCCCGCTTGCCCCCTCCGATATTCACCATACTAAAACCCGGGTTTGCACATGTACAACCCGGCCAAAGATAGATAAGAACATATAAATTGGAAATTAAAACATTAAATAAGTGAATCAACTAGATAAATGTGCTTAATTTATAGTAAGTGCTATTCTCCACAGACGTTCTATTATGTATTACAATTGAACCAGTACTATTTAAATATGAAAGACGAACTTTATTTTTGTACGACATGGTAAGATTGTATACATATCTTGACGGCAAATTACCATATATAGTTTCCATTTACAATTATTGTGAGATTTATTTTCTTTTCACGCTATCGTTAATCGTTATCATATTGCACTCAAACATTTCAAAATGTGCCTTTGTATAACAAAACAAATTACGCATATCGATCCTTTCATTCCAATTTTATACGTGTTAATATTTTGAATTTCGTAAATATAAGAATTAAAGGCACACCATTTTATATAAACAACTAGAATCTTTAAAATTGAGTAACCTGTAAAACTTTTATTTTATTCTTTTTCTTTCTGCTTTCGATTTCGCTTCTTTACGATGTTTATTTTAAAGTTCTGGGATAGCTATAAATGTTATGGTGGCATATTTCTGCCACCAGATAACCATATAACTAACTAGTTAATTAAGAGGTTAACTAGTTACGTAACTAGTTAACCTATTAATTAACTAGTTAGGTATCAGGTTAACTAGTTACGTAACTAGTTAACCTCTTAATTAACTAGTTAGGTATCAGGTTAACTAGTTACGTAACTAGTTAACCTCTTAATTAACTAGTTAGTTATCTTACGTAACTAGTTAACCTCTTAATTAAATAGTTAGGTATCAGGTTAACTAGTTACGTAACTAGTTAACCTCTTAATTAACTAGTTAGGTATCAGGTTAACTAGTTACGTAACTAGTTAACCTCTTAATTAACTAGTTAGGTATCAGGTTATCTGGTGGCAGAAATATGCCACCATAATATCATAATCAAAAGAAAAGAAAAGCGAAACATACTCACCAAGACGCATTATAAGTCTTATTTTACTAACCGCTCTTTTTAAGTCTATCAGTAAATTGATATTTGTAAAGAAACAATAATATATGAGTAAATACATAATGATTAGTATCATTATTACAATGCATATGATTTCTGGTGACTTTTAGGCCCATGGGACAGGCTGCTATATGTATATATGTAGATATGTATTGTAATATGCACATGTCATGATAATAAAATACTTACTTACTTACTTATTTATTTACTTACTAAGCCTTACTTACCTACTATTACTTACTAAGCCTTACTTACTTACTTACTTACTTACTTACTTACTTACTTACTTACTTACTTACTTACTTACTTACTTACTTACTTACTTACTTACTTACTTACTTACTTACTTACTTACTTACTTACTTACTTACTTACTTACTTACTTACTTACTTACTTACTTACTTACTTACTTACTTACTTACTTACTTACTTACTTACTTACTTACTTACTTACTTACTTACTTACTTACTTACTTACTTACTTACTTACTTACTTACTTACTTACTTACTTACTTACTTACTTACTTACTTACTTACTTACTTACTTACTTACTTACTTACTTACTTACTTACTTACTTACTTACTTACTTACTTACTTACTTACTTACTTACTTACTTACTTACTCTTACTTACTTACTTACTTACTTACTTACTTACTTACTTACTTACTTACTTACTTACTTACTTACTTACTTACTTACTTACTTACTTACTTACTTACTTACTTACTTACTTAACTTACTTACTTACTTACTTACTTACTTACTTACTTACTTACTTACTTACTTACTTACTTACTTACTTACTTACTTACTTACTTACTTACTTACTTACTTACTTACTTACTTACTTACTTACTTACTTACTTACTTACTTACTTACTTACTTACTTACTTACTTACTTACTTACTTACTTACTTACTTACTTACTTACTTACTTACTTACTTACTTACTTACTTACTTACTTACTTACTTACTTACTTACTTACTTACTTACTTACTTACTTACTTACTTACTTACTTACTTACTTACTTACTTACTTACTTACTAAGCCTTACTTAGCCTTACTTACTTACTTACTAAGCCTTACTTAGCCTTACTTACTTAACCTTACTTACTTAGTCTTACTTACTTAGCCTTTCTTACTTCCTTACTTGCTAACTCTTAATTACTTCAAATTGCAGTGTCGAAAACTGACAGGGATATTTGTGTTGAAAATTTGAGTTTCAAAATTGAACTGCATATTCACGTTATGACTTGCAAATTATAAAGAATACTAAAATATCTCAAAATGACAATAGAAAGTTCATTCAGTTCAAAATTTGAACCAGGGCATGTTCATTATAATATAGCAGTAATAGGGTGAAGGTAACACGGTAGTTCATGATATACAAAATTAATAAATTAATCATACAAGGAGTGGATGCTGACTGCTAGCGTCAAGTGTATATAATGTTTAAATCGTGTATTTCTTTCATTTACATAAAATGTATAAATTAAAGGAGATTGGAAAACAGTTTATTTACTGGTAACATAAAAAGTTATAGATAAGTCCAGGGCGGTCATTCATTATTTTTCTTCGTAAAATGGTTTGCATCATACCTTAAAAGTCTTATAAGTTTCGTTATCATGCAGATTGAGACTTTAATATTGTATATAAATTTAATTTATGTAAATTATTCAGGGCATTTGTCAAAAAATATGTATCTTACACAATGTCTACCTTTACAAATATATATGATTTACGAACAAAAATTATAATAAGAACTGTCGGAGGACAGTAACCCTCGACTTTTCGAAAAGTTGTAAGAAGGGTGTTTCATTGAGAATAATAATGCTTACCTATATGAATACATAAAATTGTCCAAAAAAGGTATAAAGTCTTGTTATTAAGATGTTTTATCGAGTTAATCACTGCTTTATTATTGTGAATGCATAAGATTGTTCCAAAAAAGTCACTAACCCTTCAGTAGTTATGGAGATACCAGCTTACAAGCAAAAACTTTACCTAGAATTTCTAAGCCACAAAAGGGGCATAATTATGCAAAAGAAAACAACATGTAAGATAATTCCAGAGAACAAGTGTGTGAAGTTTCAATCAATTTCCTTCAGTAGTTATGGAGATACCAGCTTATACGCAAAAACTTAACTAAGAATTTCTAAGTCGAAAAAGTGGCATAATTATGCAAAAAGCAAATCAGAGTTATGAGACTTGTGTCAATCATGTTAGATAATAACAGGGGACAAGTGTGTGAAGTTTCAATCCATTCCCTTCAAAAGTTATGGAGATACCAGCTTATACGCAAAAACTTAACCAAGAATTTCTTAGTCGAAAAAGGGAGATAATTATGCAAAAAGCAAATCAGAGTTATGAGACTTGTGTCAATCATGCTAGATAATTACAGGGGACAAGTGTGTGAAGTTTCAATCCATTCCCTTCAGTAGTTTTGGAGATACCAGCTTACACGCAAAAAACTTAACCAAGAATTTCTAAGACGAAAAAGGGGCATAATTATGGAAAAAATGCAAATCAGAGTTATGGGACTTGTGTCACTCATGTTAGATATTCACATAGAACAAATGTGTTAAGTTTCAATCCATTCCTTTCAGTAATTATAGAAATACCAGCTTACACGAAAAAACTTAACCAAGAATTTCTAAGACGACAAAGGGGCATTATTATGCAATAAAGCAAATCAGAGTTATAGTAATTGTGTCGATCATGTTAAATAATCACAGAGAACAAGTGTGTGAAGTTTCAATCCATTCCTTTCAGTAGTTACGGAGATACCAGCTTACACGCAAAAACATAACCAAAAAAAAACTAGTAATTGTGTCGATCATGTTAAATAATCACAGAGAACAAGTGTGTGAAGTTTCAATCCATTCCTTTCAGTAGTTATGGAGATACCAGCTTACACGCAAAAACTTAACCAAAAAAATCTAAGTCGAAAACGGGGCATAATTATGCAAAAAAAGCAAATCAGAGTTATGGGACTTGTGCCAATCACGTTAAATAATAACAGAGAACAAGTGTGGAAAGTTTCGATCCATTCCGTTTAGTAGTTATGGAGATACCAGCTTACACGCAAAAACTTAACCACAGGGACGCCGACGCCGACAAAGGGTGACTGCATTAGCTCGATTATTCTGCGAATAGTCGAGCTAAAAATTAATTTATAAAACAGTTTTTTTTAATTAGTGATATATCTATTTTAACTGATAACTATTTTTGCACATGGTCAATCTGCAAATAAATAATTTATTATAGGCTAAATTTTGATAATCAAATGAATAAATTTTCTAGATAAAATATATCCCAAAATTGATGAAAACTTATAAATCTAACATATAAATCTATACTTACTTCCTAAAAGAAAAATTGTAATTCCTAATATCTGAATCATTGTTGGTAATGTTTCAAGCATTAATCTTTCAAGTTGAATATTATTCCTATAAGTTTCACACCCTAATGATGATAAACAAGTAACAAACTATTTTAAATAACGTTAGCATTGAGTCCCATTGAATGGCAAGTCAATATTCAATAACAACAAGAGTCACCGCATAATGTATAACTAGGAAGTTTAAAAAGGGTGCAAGCATGTTTAAAAAAGAAAAAAATATGAAAAGTCTTGCATGAAATTTTGCCTTGCCTCTAGTTACCTGCAGTAATTCACAAAGTAGCACATTAGGCTTCCTCTATCAGTTAACCTTAAAAGTTGCCATATGACCTTCAAATTGCGTGCGTGCGTGTGTGCGTGTGTGTGTGACTTCAACAAAACAAAGTGACAATGAAATATAACCTAATTAAGACAAATGCGACGCTTGGTTAGAAGTGATATACAAGAAAGCCTCCGGCAAATAAATATTCAATTAAATAAACTTTTTATCTTATTCCCAATTATATATTTATTATAAACATCTACACTTCTGTACAACTTCCGAGTTCCTCAAAACCTATCGGCCGAATAGTGCAAACTATTTTATTATTTATCATAAAAGACCATACCTCTTATTTATAGAAATGGAATTAAAATAGAGTACATTAAAGCTCTTTTCTTTAGAAAAAAAACTTTCAATTCGGAAAAATACTGGTATATAAAAAAGTATCTATAATAGCAAAGCCGTGGTAAAATTTCAATAGGGGGAACATCAGACTTTAATCTCTGTTAGATCCTCTTGAAAGCCGATATTCCTCGTAACATTTGGTCTCGAACATTATGTCTAGTGGTCATCTGCCTCATTTGCTTCGCTGATTCAGAAATCATGTGATATTAGTAGTCGGTCACTTGCGTAGAAATGTTTATTACTGTTAAATCATCCAGGAAGGTCTGTTATGCAGATCTACCGCCCAGGTATGACCAAAATAACAGCGTTTATCAGCACCATTCCAAAACATTCGTAGCGTAAAGATTACACTTTTAACCATATCAGCTGTAGATAAAACACTCCAACATTGATAAATGTTTCTCTTACCTCCCATTATGGACGATTTGACACCCACAGTATGCCCCTCCAACAGCATATAGTAAACTAAATGAACAGGTGAAGTCAAAAAATAATTCCTTTCAAACCATTTTGAATGAACGATAAATATCTCACATTGCCCATATGCTCATCAGAATTTACCTGTAATGTATCAACTGTTGGGCAATCGCCATTATAACACTCAATCTTTTGAAATATACAGTATATAGTTCTATATAATAGAAATTTGACAATGAAAAATTGAGCATAATGTCACATTAAGTAAGTTTGGAAAATAAATGATTCGAGATGTTGCTGTCCGTTTGTTTGGTGTTACGTCGCAACAACACAATATAGGTCATATGGTGCCGAAACAGGAAAGATGATCTTGGCTAATATCGGCAACACCAGGGATCAAAACACCCCCACCTGCTGAGGCTAAGAGATGCAAAGACCCAAGTTATACCATCCTATTTAGTCGCCTCTAATCGTCTGAAAGTATGATTATTTTGATGAAAACATAATTTATGCCTATATCTTTTTAAATAGTCATTCTAAACTATGTGCAACATGGTGGGGGGGAAAATCCAGCGATCCGGGACGCCCGGGATCCGGGATCGTATTAGATATATAGGGAAAACTCATAAACTATATTTGTGCTGATTATTGGCGATTAAACGTTAACTATTTATTTCTTTAATTGTATGTAATGAACAGTAAATGAATTTAACTTAAGATTTAAATATATTTCGAGTTATTTATTAACAAACTTAAAATGCGGAAATCACAATACTTGTAATTATAGTATAATTGGAAAAATCAAAGTTTTTGTAAATACAATATTTGGCTTAATTTTATGTTCATGTATTTAAATATTATTTTAAGAAAAGATCAGAAGATATACTTAACATAATCAGGTACGTATATTGTTAATAAACGTACCTGACATAATTGATAACAAAAAAAACTTTTGACATGTATGACAGGTGGTCAATTCCCGGGATCTCTGTACTGATTATTAGATTCCGGCTTTTCTGAAAGCTAGATGGTAATGGTCAATTTCCCGGATATATATATATATAAATATATATTTCTGAAAGCTAGATGGTAATGGTCAATTTCCCGGGATATCCCGGAAATTGACCATTACCATCTAGCTTTCAGAAAAGCCGGAATCTAATAATCAGTACAGAGATCCCGGGAATTATATATATATATATATATATATATATATCTTATACGATCCCGGCTTTTCTTAATGCGATTATCCGGGATCTCTTATATCTAATAAGGAAAATCAACTATTTTTCGTGACCATTATGGTATTATCGTAAATACAAATACGACTTAATTGGCATACTTATTTTACGTAAAAGGCGTGTAAAATACTATATAAAAATGCTGATTTATCTGCAAATTAACAAATGTGTTGTTGTTTTTCTAATGATATATACTATACCAGAAGGCTTTCACGTTGAAGAAAAAAAAATAAAGAATACAAATGTAAAACATAAGGTATATATTACAGATGTTTAACAAGTAATCAAGTTCCATGGATCGTATAAAAATAACATGTTTCACTTATAAACAGATATGAATGTCTGAAATAAATATTTTAAAAAGAAAAACAAATTATTTGTCAATTTTTAATATAAAATGAAAAAGAACTGTGGCGGACCTCATTTTCCTTAATTTTTTTTTTTAAAATATGTCCAGTACATGACCCAAAACGTATCGTCCCTGGTGTTAATTAACATTGGTGCATTAAAGGTGTTTAGTGACACTTCCGACTATGGCCAATAGACCGAATGATAATTTAATTTTTATCTGTGCGTCTAATACGATCCCGGTTTTTCTGAAAACTATATTCTTGAACTGGTCAATACCCGGGACCCCTATGTGTTTTAATACGATCCCGTCTTATCTGAAAAATATCTTCTTGGACTGGTCAATTCCCGGGATCTCTATATGTTTTAACCCTTTACCTCATATATACGCGAAACAACGCACTTTCGACCCCCCCCCCCTTTTTTTAGGCCTCAAATAGTGAAAAAATATCCTATTTGGGCCCCAAACACATGTTTTCGTTTGAGAAATGTTGCTAAAAAAATTGAGCACTTTTTCGGCGCCCCCCCCCCCATCCAAAATATACATCAGGGGGTTGAAGGGGGCGGAGTCCCCCTCATCGCCAAGAAAATTTTGGACTTGTGAGAGGCTAAAAATGACCCCAGGTCGATCAAAATGTAACGTGTAACCAACGCTGAAAAGCCTTTGACTCTATCTCAATCCCTTGAGAAGTTGCAGCACTTTGAAATAAATTTTGATGAAAAATCGAGGCAAAATAGTGATTTTTGGCAATTTTGAGATGTCCCCTCGTTGCCATGGTAACAGAAAATTTAAGACTGAGCATGTCGTTAAAAAGACAATGGTCCAGTCAACATTTGTGCCAAGTTTGATTAGTATTGAAGCTTTTTCTATAGTTTCATAGCAGTTTGAATTTGTAACAGGAGTCTTTTCAGTGAAAACGGCCATTTTTCACAATATGCTTATGGGGGAAAGGGTTAATAGGATCCCGGATTTTCTGGCTGCGGTTCGTATAACATTTAAAATAGTAATTCACGTTACATAACTTGATGAAAATTTATATGTGCAAGATCATGGTAAAGGAAAAATATAATGATGAAGCAGAGACATAGATAACATTATCTATGTCTCTGGGTGAAGCAATTAAAAAATTCAACACCTTAATTCGAATTTAATAGCTATTGCATTAAAGATTAATTATACTTAAAATTGATATTTTATAATACTGATAATTGCTCTTTCTGAATGTAAAATAAACATATTTTAGTGCACACATGTAAGATATATTATCTTTACATACGATATCAGTAAACACAGTGTGAAACACGGTCCATAAAAGGCAATTTTAAAAGAAAGACCAAATAACTTGACACTGTATAATGCTTTTGCCAATAAAAACAAATGTGTATACAAACAAATACAAATACTTTTATTGCAAATAAAACATTATTACAATGTTTATAGCAAAACAAAACATATATATATACATTCATGAAAATGTGATCTGACATGGAATGAAAAAATTATAATAACACTATTTCCTGAAAGGTCTTAAATTAGTAAGGAAATAGCAGGTTGCACAAAATGTCTAAAATATGATATTGATACTACATCAAGATGTTAATATGATATTAATTAATACTACATCATCAAGATATTCTCTCTTTATTTGCAAAATATAAAAGCTTAGAAAGGTTGTATAGCTCTATTTTCGATTTAGAATTTAATAAAGACTCAAATTTATTAATTGTCGGCCACCTACAGAAATATCCCTTTAAAAACTTTTTTCTTAGCTCTCTATATCTAGGACACACCATCAAAATTTCAACTCTGTTCATGTAACAGGACTTACATAACCGCTTTTGCCAATAAAAACAAGTTTGAGTCTTGCAACATCAAAATATTGTGTCACAAAGCGAATTAATTGAGAAAAGATAAAAAGTCATTATCATAAAATTATACTTCACGCCAGTTTAATGCACTGCATATTTTATGAAAGCACAGGCACTTGAAATTCTATCAATATTAATGATAGTATCCAAAATATACCCCCCGTACAGTATAAATAAACTTTTTATACTGTATAGGGGGTATATTTTGAATATTTTCATTAATATTGATAGAATTTCAATTTCCTGTGATGAAAGGTACAATGAATTATATTGTGATATTTTCATATTTTTCATATTCTGCTTATTAGATAATGAAAAGAAAATATTTTTCTTCATTAAGCGTATTTATCAACAAGGTGACAAACTTACACAGAAATTTCGTTAATAATTGAAAAATACTTATTTCTGTAACAATTGTGTTTATTAATACCAGTTGAAAGTCATTCTTTGGGATCAAATCAGTGAGACATGGCCAATGTCATAAAACCCTAGGATGATCATAAAGTCGGATCATAATTAAATAACTGGCACAAGTGACGTTATCTGATGTAATGTTATGCACCCTGTTGATTTATGATATCACGGCCCTGTGTCGCTTAATTGTAATTACAACATATATATGCACCCTGTTGATTGGCCCAGCGTCGCTTACAGATACAAATCTTTGTATTAATGAAATAATTTATGTGACAGTAAAGATTATACAATGTATTAATTTACATATTATACTCTTAATCACATTTGTAAAAATTATACGTATATAATATATATTTAGAAATTAATTACGAAGCACAGATTACGTGCATTTTTAATTAAAATTGTGAAACTGTATGTACTAGGCAAAGTTATTTTACTTGTATAATATTTTTATGTTTTACTATTACCACTGTACAGGTTCTTCCTTGTTAATTTGTGTCATAATCATATATAGTACTTTTTTATTATTTTATACGAATAGATTTGTAATATCAACAATAATCTTATTTTCGTCTATTGTGAATCCTAATACTTGAAAAAAGTCATTGCCACATGGTTTTCGATTTTTCAGGAACGTTATATATATAATATACATCCCTTGTTCTTTGTAAGATTTCTATACCGCTTAATGAAATACAATCAATATGTATGGTTATAACAGGTACGTAATTAACGTTATAAATACCGCTGGGACATAAGTTATCTTT
The DNA here is from genome assembly GCF_026571515.1 of Ruditapes philippinarum. NCBI lineage: Eukaryota > Metazoa > Mollusca > Bivalvia > Venerida > Veneridae > Ruditapes > Ruditapes philippinarum. The sequence continues at coordinate 259,497 of NW_026858177.1, forward strand.
ATGTCCCAGAAATACGACAAATCAGGCATAAATCGCGTATATCATGCAATTTATTACCTGAAACGTCTATCTTTTTTTTACTTTCTTAAAAATCTTAATTGGTACATTTTCGCGAGTTTGATTTTCTTGAAATATTTTGGTTTATCAGGAGGCATGCAGCTATTTAAAATGAATTATCATACTGAAACATGTGTTTATTTACATGTCTGTACATGTGAAGTTTTGTAACGAAAGTTATTTAGAGTTATTACCCCTCACTTTTTTTGTAATGCTAATTTCCCATAGGCCTCTGGGAGTTATTTTTACTGTTAATGCAAGTGTACCACGTGACTAAGAATTTTGTACTGTTACATAGGTAACATAGAAGTTTTCTTTTTCTTTTATTCTTTAAGCAAGTGATGATATCTACAAATCATAAACATACAATAAGCTAGGTTTTATTTAGGAAACAAAACACTAACCCATTTACAGGGTTATGATCTGTGAAATCTGACCCTTCTGTTTCCAGAATATTCATAGCGTGGTTTTTGACAAAATAACGATGATATCCTATGTCCACTAGCTATATCCGTAACGTTTCACTGATTAAATTTGTTAACTAATCCTTTGTTGCTTGCTTAAATCGTCTGCATGTTCCAGTTTGACACATAATTATTTACATTGCAATTACTGCCGTTGAAAACGGATGTTCACTTTTTGACTAATCAACAAAAAGATATTTTATACGCGAGAAGCACACCAGGGTGCAAACAACTAAATTTTATGAGTGTCGTAGTGACTCCAGAGGAGAAATTGATGTCCTATCGGGGTTTAACGTTGAAAATAAGAATGAATCGAGAAAAACATGGCGGCCATTTTATTTCATTTTATTTAGGAAATAGACCACGTGACCTGTTAAAAAATACTGTTACCTATGTAACAGTACAAAATTCTTAGTCACGTGGTACACTTGCATTAACAGTAAAAATAACTCCCAGAGGCCTATGGGAAATTAGCATTACGAAAAAAGTGAGGGGTAATAATAAATAATGTTCAATGATAGATCAATTTTTTTTATTTTAAAGTTTTGATATTGATTTTCTTCATTAAATATGTTCATCCTCAACTGAGGCTTAATAACAATCAACGTAAGTTTCATTACAATTATTGATCTCTTTATAATATTTATGTCATGATTTCTTTACATTTGAGTGCACTGAAAGTACATGTTACTTGAATGTTTTATGTATGAGATGATGTACTATGTATATAAATCCGAAATAAAAGTTCTGTTCTGTTTTGTGTTTGTTCAAAATGAACTAGCTACTTCTACCTTACTGGTATATGATTTAGATACATGTATATTATCATAGAATTAATTGATTGCCAACTTGTATTTACCTTCGTTATATACCCATTATTATATATATTTAAAACTATGCCGCATATGCCACTCAATGATAATTTCCCCTATATTATTATTATAACTTGATTTATTAGTGATCGACGATAATGGTGATGACGACGATGATGATGGTGATGATAGACACTGCTTGTCTAAAAACGATCCCGGCTTTTATAAATGTGATCCAGCTTGGACCTCTATATATCTAATACAATCCCGGCTTTTCTAAATGTGATATGACAGACAGTCAATTCCCGGTATCTCTCTTTGTTGAATACGATCCCGGCTTTTCTGAATGTGACATGGCAGTGGTCAAATCCCGGGATCTCTATATATCAAAATACAATCCCGACTTTTTCTAAATGTGATATGGTAGATCAAAGATATTCTAAAAATATTGTTACAAGTATCGTAATGATTTAATAGAGAAAATGATAATTCGTTTGTTGTGATTTTTAAAGGTACAATTTACTAATTTATTGATAGGAGTAAAATGATTTGAACATTACAAGTCTGATTCTGTTTGACAAGTGGAAATCACTAAAAAAATTAAAAAAGATTTTATATCTAAGTAGGAAAATCAAAAGATTTATATAAAAGGTCATCTTTTTCCGTGACAAATCAAAAAGATGTATTTAAATAAAAAAAAAAAAACCGGCTTAATCTTACTTTACGTAGCAATCATCACACTTTGGTTCACCAGACAGGTGTCTCTACTCTAATATTATAAAAACGGCACGTGTCATTTGCGTCAATATCTCGAAACCATCAAAACCAACTCCGTCAGAAAAAAGATACACAAGTCTACTTCATAATTTCTTTAAGAATACTGACATAACATTACACATCTGTAAAAAAATGTAGGGGCTAATTATCAAATCGATAATTTACCAATGACACCTGCATTAATGATTTATGAAAATACATGTATATATCAATAAATGAATTGATTGATAACTTATATTTACTTTTTCTTATTACATATTATCATATTATGATAAATGTTTGGTACATACATTTAAGAATATATGTAATACAGTATACATGTATATTAAACTTTTCATGATGTTTATGATGGACACACCAACAGTCACGGAGTGTAGGACAAAAGCCCTCCCGGACAAAAGCCCTCCCGTGAAAATGACAAGGCGGACAAAAGCCCTCCCGTGAAAATGACAGGGCGGACAAAAGCCCTCCCGTAAAAATGACTGGGCGGACAAAAGCCCTCCCGTGAAAATAATAGGGCGGACATAACCCCTCCTTCACCAAATACATATTTGTACGTTGAATAGTTTATATTTTCTTTTCAATGCACTCAACATATTAAAATTGAAAGCATGATTTTTTTTACCATTGGCATAACCGTGTTTGTATGAGCTTGAGCACATTCCTGAGAGGCATTTGAATAATAAGTGCTAAAATCTGTAAAAGCATATTTATTCACGTTGATATGATGGATTACTCCTATGTGAAGTTAATATTAATAGAGTTATAAATAATGAAAAGATGTTAAAATTATCTAACATAAAAGTTAAAGACATTTATAATGTGCCTTGTACGGAGTCAACTACTTTTAAAGTGACTGTTTTTTATGACATACATGTACAAAGTTAACTCCTTAAACATTTCAGGAAGGTATATTCAGAATAAAAGGTGGTTAAAGCTCATACGCATACTAAGGCAAATTTAAAACAACAAGAAATATATGAAACAATTTTAATATATTGTGTGCATTGAAAAAACAGGTATTCAACATACATATTTATTTTTGTTACGGGAGGGCTTTTGTCCGCCTTGTTAATTTCACGGGAGGGCTTTCGTCCGCCAAGTCATTTTCATGGGAGGGCTTTTGTCCGCCCTGTTATTTTCACGGGAGGGCTTTTATCCGCCCTGTCATTTTCACGAGAGGGCTATTGTCCGCCTTGTCATTTTTTGACGGGAGCGCTTTTGTCCGGGAGGGCTTTTGTCCGTTTCCCACAGTCACGTGTTCAATAAGGGGCCCCGCAGTCTTGATAATCAATTAATACACAGCGACTATGTACTTCCAAAATAAGATTTTAGGTGTGTGACATTCTGAGGTCAATTAACTTTCTCATGTGTGAAAAAATACGTTAGCAAATTTTTTTTTCATAACTACTACAAATCAAACTTGTTCAAAAAGCTCTACAAAAACATTCAAATAATAATAATAATTATTATAATAATAATAACAACAATAATAATAATAATAATAATAATAATAATAATAATAATAATAATAATAATAATAATAATAATAATAATAGATTCTAATCTAAACTTTATTTCCGTACAAATTGTAGTGTTTGTAGTACGGCTGTTATTAATTAAACGTTTTCATTATTAAACATATGAAAGAACCAACCAAGAAACATGTATACAGTACCGAAAATCATTCAAATACAAAAAAATATCATAGCAATCAACAATAAAAAACATCATTAAAATTGTCAACAGGCATATCACAAGCATATCTTTGACGAAATGCATGAGATAATCGATAATTTATCGTCGACACCGAGAACTGGTGGTCAATTCCCGGGATTACTATATGTTTAATACGATCCCGGATCCCGGCTTTTCTGTAGGCGATCCCACCGTGCAACAGGCCTATTAGAGTACACCACTGAGGCGCCAAAGATTAATTGAAAATGACTTTGTTAATCAGCTTTTTTTTTTAATCTCATATCTTGAAGATGACTTACGGAATACCGTATTTCAATGTTCCGTGTACCAAGAAAACTGGATGCAGATTTTATTTAAAAGTATTTGAAAGAAGAGTGACTGCCCTTTAATACATAAACACCATTTGTAACAACGAAATACCTGGTAAGTGAAAATTAAGGTAATATACACATTCAGTTATATATTTCTGTAAATTTTTAAGGTGTTAGTTAAAATTATATTATTTTTAACTGTCTATTATTTATTGCAAGGGAAATTCATTTGTTGTCAGAAAACAGGTGGTTTGAACTTAATAGGATGATTTCGGACATTTAATAACTTCGGGTAAAATATGTATATCCTGTTTTCTCGTATTCTCGGGGGGTTAAGGACTAAACTTGGTTGCATAATATTTATAAAACATTCTGTTACAGTATTTTTAGCCTGATACACAGAGAAATACCTTATTAACAAAATACAAAGAAAGAAAGATCGTAATTGTAAGCAAAACTAAAGATATTTCTGCTTGTATATACTGACCTTCACCCTCTATGTGAAGCAGGTGCTTTCTCGTATTCTCGTGGAATTTGATTGGTTGTTAAGGCTGGTCGCTATGTGATGATTTTATTCTACATACCAGTTCAAATCATTAGTGCCACACTAATTAAGTGTTAAATGGCCTAAATCTATAATTTTATTGTGTTTTAATAACAGCTTGGCAGGCCATATCAAACTTTAAGGATCATATTGACGCCTCTTTGGTACCAAATGATTTTGATCGTTCCAAAAAATAGTTTGAACTTCCATTTAGTGGTTGTTATTTACATTATCTCTCTAATATATATTAAGTTTACGTTTATTTATTAGTTACTTATTAGTTATATGAACATTAAGCAATTAATACTACTGTTTTCCATTGCAGTTGTCAAAAATGAAATGTGTTTAGGACAAACAATGTTTCATTATTGGTTTTTAATTGGAGTTCATATCTTTTTTATACTGTCTATCCGTGGAACAAATATTTTGAGCTGTATTGTATAAATAGTAGTGTGAGACCGTCATTTGAAGCTTCTTGCGTCAGAGACCCGCTACAGGTTTCTGCAACATGGAAAAAACTAGAAAATTGATGATTTTTGGGGGGAAATTGATAAATTTAATGTTTATTCTCTGGATTTTACGATTATTTCCAGAGTTATTTTGGTTTTTTATCTGTTTTTGTCGCATTTTTTAAATTTTTTTTAATGGAGATGAAAATGCTCTGCTAAATAGACATGTTTTCGGATATCGACGGAAGTCGCGAGCGTCGCTTCCATCCGTTTTAATGATTCCACGAGAATACGAGAAACCCCGAGAATACGAGAAACAGGGATACTGGTCAGGGACCATCAACCGGCCACTTTTTGAACATTTTTCCATATTGGCATGCGAGCAGTACCCGTACAAAAATGGTTGTTACTTAAAAATTATTTTTATTACGCTCATTCACCAAAAAAAAAAAATGTTCGGCATGTCTCACAAATTATGGAAATTCCATTATGCTCTAAACATTTTATAGAATAACCCCAAGTTATGGGGCCTCATATGGGGTATCCATTATTTTGTATGAAGATAAGTAGTTCCTGTACATAAAATATGACCCATTATAATTATACAATGTTGTTATATCAGACCTATTTTTCATTTTCAACTATTGAAACGACCATTTTCTCAGAGGTAAATAGGTGTCATTCACCATAATTATATAGAGAGCGTAGACAAAACACTGGTGTCTTTTTCCCTGGTACCTTTACTTCAAAGCATTCACATGCAATGACATGATTGTATGCATGATATTTTACCCATTAAAGCCATACAATTATTTAATTAGTAATATATATTTGTAGGTCAAAATTCTGATAACTAAACATTGCCCACTTATCTGTACACAGGTGGTATTAGTGGAAAACCCTTTAATAGGCCTCAAATGTAAATATTTTTGTGCATGCCCACATGGTCACTATCCCCCAACGTTTACAAGGTCATGTTTTGACAATGCACAGGTGAAAGTGATTTCAATTAAAAACTTTTTGTACTTATTGCCAAACTGACGCTTAGATTTTGTCTCATTCATTCATCTGTTTGATTTGATATCAATTTTTAAATAATGTAAGTAAAAATCAAGCATTTAAACAAAAAAATATGGGTACTGCTCCTGTATGGTAACTGCTTGCATGCCTGTACAGATTTCATGATTTTAAAGCTAAAGATCTGAAAATTTGACACAGTACAGCTTGGTTCTTCTAACTGGTGAACAAGTTTGTTTATTTCTGATTATGTTGACACTTATATCTGAGGCCCATAAAGGAGGGTATCAAAATTAACTAAATTGTCCACACTACCCATACCATGTGTCCAGACATATATGCACATGACCTAGATTTAATCCAGTTTAAAGCTTGGGTGTTTTAATTTTTGATTTTTTAATTTATATGATATTCAAGATTTCAGCAGCAAATTCTGAAGTTTTGAATATTCTATGGTTTACTCTTCAAATGGTAATAGCTAGTATAATAGGTTAGTTAGTGCACTCTTGTCAAAGATACATTCAAATTTTCAATGTCAACGTTCTTGAATAGACAGTTCCATATTACCTTTTACGAATGAAAAATAATAAATTAATTTACTTTATTATAGAAGAAACATGCATTTGTTGTTGATAAAAAGGGACTGATTGATCGAAAACCACTGAACAAAGAAAAACAGAAATCAAGCATTTCTAGGGCTATCCGGGTTTAATGGTTGTCCGGTTTTGGTGGTCCCGAACCAGTAGAGTTATATACGATTGCCATAGGCATACATAACTATAACAATATTAAAATAATGTGCTACTTATGACACCGAAAGCTGAGCTGCTGTGATAACTAGCACAACATATACATATTGAAGAGAACTTTACTGGACCTAAATAAAAGCTGTGATTTACTCAAATCTATTTTCTGCAAGATTCACCATAGTCAGGTAGCTCTACCCATAGAAGAATGTGTGACAGTCCCCTGCCATGGTCATCCCCTGTGATAGAGATTATTAAAAGCATTTTTAGAATACATGTATGTAATATGAAATTAGGTGCTACCTATGATGTGGAAAGTCCTTATGATTTAATAACAAGCATAAAGTTTTCATTATATTAACTAGACCTTTCTCGGAGTTTAAGTTTGTAAATAATGAGTAAATGCAGGAATTTGTACTGTTAATGAGATATGACAGAGTTGATGGCGTTCAACCTATCATCAAAGTAGTCAGAATGTTTCCGATTATCACTACCACCATTTTTGTTAATCTCTAATCTGTTGTTGGAGTTGTTGTTTTTTAGATATTTTACATGATAATTTATCAAAATGGATATTAAAGAAGCACTCCTCCAGATTCATGCTAATGTTCATGAAAATTTTGAAAATGTATTTGAATGTATTATATTGTGAAATAACCAAAAGGAAGCAATTTACACATTATCAATGGCACTTACAACACACGTAAATTACCAAAAAGTGGTCAAAATATGCATAAATAGCCCTTACTGCATTAGTAACGCAGTAGAAATATACTTGTAAATCTCGAGAAATCAGCCATTAACCGCACATAACATGTAAAATATTACTTAAATCTTGAATCATTTTACTTTTCCTAAAATGTTAGTACATATTTCTCAAGTTTGATTTTTGTGTCACCTTGAAAAAGGCGACATATAGGGGTTACTTTTGTCGGCGGTGTCGTTGTCGGCGTCGGCGTCCCCTTAAGCTTGTCCGGAGCATAAGTCAGTCATTATAAGTCGGATTGACTTCAAACTTGGTATGCATGCTTCTTACAATGACCCGAAGTGCAGTGCACAAGAACCGGTACTCTGTACTCCTTATTTTTTGAGTTATTGCTAATAAAGTTATTGTTTAATTTTCATACTTTATTTTTGTCCAGGCCATTTCTCCTAAAGTATCAAATCTATGGACTTGAAACTTCATAGGATGATAGATCTCATTAAGAAGAAGTGCAGTGCACAAGAACTGGCACTCTGCATTTCTTATTTTTTTGAGTTATTGCCCTTTGTTAATTTTCATACTTATGGACTTGAAACTTCATAGGATGATAGATCTCATTAAGAAGAAGTGCAGTGCACAAGAACTGGTACTCTGCATTTCTTATTTTTTGAGTTATTGCCCTTTGTTAATTTTCATACTTTATTTTTGTCCGGGCCATTTCTCCTTAAGTATAAAAGCTATGGACTTGAAACTTCATAGGATGATAGATCTCATTAAGGAGAAGTGCTGTGCACAAGAACTGGTACTCTGCATTTCTTATTTTTTGAGTTATTGCCTGGTACTCTGCATTTCTTATTTTTTGAGTTATTGCCCTTTGTTTATTTTCATACTTTATTTTTGTCCAGGCCATTTCTCCTTAAGTTTAAAAGCTATGGACATGAAACTTCATAGGATGATAGATCTCATTAAGAAGAAGTGCAGTGCCCAAGAACTGGTACTCTGCATTTCTTATTTTTTTAGTTATTGCCCTTGTTAATTTTCAAACTTTATTTTTGTCCAGGCCATTTCTCATAAATTATAAAAGCTTAAGACTTGAAACTTAGTAGGATGATAGATCTTATTGATAAGAAGTGCAATGCACAGAAACTGCTGCTCTGCATTTCTTATTTTTTGAGCTATTGCCCTTTGTTGATTTTCAAATATCATTTTTGTCCTGGCCATTTCTCCTAAACTATATTGTTCACAAGGCAACACATCCGACTCGCGGAGTTCTAGTATTGAAATATTTTGACTCATCTGGAGGCATGCAGCTTTAAAAAGAAAACTTTTATGTTAAACATCGTTACTTCATTTCTTATTAATGATCAAAATATGTTTTTACTGATTTTCTACATCACACATACTGTTCACACAAGAGGTTTACATTAATGGAAGATAGATTCTTGGTCATAATGACCTGTGTTTGACCCCGCTCCTCTATTTACAGTTGCAACAAAAATTGATACAGATTGTATCAAATACAAGTATTTACCACAACACTGAATTGTAAATCCATGTATTTAATGGATAATATGAGTGAAAAGAAAAATTATAACAAATTTGCTGCCTTTTATTGGGAAGAGGCTGTAGCTTCTTGCTAATATTACTAATATGGGAAAGTAAAAACCGTGTACATTAGGAAATGTGCAAGATTTTAAGGAAAATTTCAGATGGAAATAGGCCTTTAACAGGCCTTTGTTATATATTTGTAAAAAGGTCCTGTGGAGGGTTTAATTTTTTTCTCTTTTAACAATGGTTCAGGGATGGAATGTATATAAAATCTTGTTAAAATACTGATGTGAACAGTGAACTGATTAATATAGATCTTAACATTTACTAGTGTAATTTTGTTGTTTATTTTTCACACTAAAAATGCTCATATTTTTCATAGGTCTATAAGCCTAAGAGGTAGTATGAAGAAACTGAAAAAGAAAGTCACTGTTGGAACTGAAAGGGACCATGTTCTGGGAACTAGAAAAACATGCAGGCATATCAAAGTAAAGAAAAATGAAGATTTTGTGTATGGTGATGTGAAAGTTACATCACACAAAATGGAGGGGACAAGACCTCTGACTTCATTTGAAAGTAAACTAAAAAAAAATACTAAAAAGGAAAAGCGAAATCCTGATCAAAGTTTTTCAGGAAAGAATAAAGAAGATACAAAAAGAACATTGAAAAGAAAATCCAGAAGTGTGAACAGAGAGGATGATATTGCTGCAATTAATAAAAAAGGTAAACTTGAAAAGAAAACAATATCAAATAGGAAAAATTCATCTAAAAAGGATACTAAAGAGCCTGGGAAGAAAGCGGTTATAAGAAATAAACAAGTTATGAAGCGAAATAAGGCAGGTCCTGTCAAGAAAATAACACAAGAGAAAAATAAACAAGTAAAAAAGACTGTATCTGACATTCCTGGAGGCAAAACAAGAACTAGAAGTGCTAGACAAGTGACAAGAAAATCCAATGATGATTTTGAGATTTATGAATCAGTAAAATCAAAAGATTTAACCAAAAAAATCAAGAGATCATCAAGTCCAATTAACAGTAATAAATCAAAATTTCATGACACAGATATAGAAAATTGTGATAAGGCTACTGCCACTAATGATCTAGATAAGCAAGAAAGAAACAATACTGCGGTAAGTTATCTAAATGATAAACAAGATAAATACAGTACTGCAGTAAGTGATTTAAGTGCAGAAGTTAATGAGAATATTGAATATGAAGATGAATCAGAACATGATGAGATGAGTATAGAAGATGATTTAGACACACAAGTAGATGATATGATGGCGGATAAGATACCATATACAAACACTAACAACATCACTTGTTTATATTGTAATTTGCTATTTACGAGTAAAGGTGAATATATATCACATATCAGAGAAACACATAAATCACTTAGTCTATGTGAAATATGCAGTATGTGTTTTGAAACAAAGATTGCACTGCAGGAACATTTGAAAGAGTCACATGGTCAATTTGATGTAAGGCCAGTAAAATCTAAAACTAAGATTTATAAATGCACCTATGATGGTTGCCTCAAAGAATTTACTAAGGAATTATCTTGCCAAAAGCATATCAGTAGAACACACTTAATTAAGAAATACAGTTGTGAATTTTGTGAGACTGATTTTAAAAACCCAGGGCTTCTTAGAAGTCATTTGAAATTAACACATGAAAATGAGACTTCGGCTGATTTGTATGAGAAGAAGGCAAAATCACCCGTAGTCTATAAATGTGATTTTGAAGGATGTGACAAAGAATTCACTCATAAATCTAACAGAAAAAAGCATACAGACTGTGTCCACTTGAATATAAGAAATTATCACTGTGAGTTTTGTGGTCATACCTTTAAAACATCTAATGCCCTAAAGTGTCACATTGAAGCGTTACATACAAAGGATACAGACAAGAAACAGTATGAATGTGACGTCTGCAAGAAAACTTTCTATAGAAAGACAGGTCTTGAACTTCATCAAACACTGCATACCAACATAAAATCCTTTGTGTGCTCTTTTGAAGGCTGTGGAAAAGCATTCAGGTAAAATTAAATATCTAAATGATCTAAATATTTTAGATGGTCAGATATGCTCAATCCTTTGAATTATCTTTGATGACTTGGATTAATCTAGGTAGTTGAATGAGCCATATATAAAGTACATGTGTACTACTATGATGAATGTATCTTAGGTCATATATTTAATTCTTGCAAAAATGTGTGTGTCCTTTCTGTTCATAAAATCAATAGGCTCTCTCCCTCTCAATGTGGCTTTCACCAACAGAAAAAATTGTCTAATCAGTAACAAAAGAACACTTTTACCAATAGAAAAATTAATGGTTGACCAATAATTTAAGTAATCTTTAGCCTACGGATAGACATAACTTGTGTTAAAAGTTCATGTAAATTGACTAATTGGAGAGCTTACTTCTTTCACAATATTTCACAAACATTTCTTGTTTTATTCTGCTTGTAGACTGAAAACAACGTTGGCTAAGCATGAAAAAGTACATTCTGATGATAAACCACACCATTGTCAACTTTGTGACGAGAAATTCAGCAGGAAAACTTACCTGGATAGTCATATGTATAAACATACAGGTAAGCTCTTGGATTAAACTTAAATCAACATTATGTCCATTCCAGGACAGACCTGCACAGCTCTGTATAGGCTAACTCAAAAACTAAGCTTGGCACATCATTTAATTAAGGTATGCTCAGAATATTTATGTCCATAAGTAAACAATTACCTGGAAAATAACATAACTTCATGTATTGGATAGCTCAGAACATGATAGCCATTCATGTACATGTTTGGTTAGATCAGCATTGAAACTTACCTGCAACATACACGATAAGTCGGTTGTTAGACAGCTTTTTTTATGGTTGGTTTAAGTCCCATTGACTATGTAAAAGTGGTGATGATTTTTCAGGTGGAGAAATAGTCCTTTGGTGCCCCATTTGTTCATTATTTCATGTACAATCACCAAACTTCTGTTAGTTTTCACGTAAAAAATCCAATTTCCCTGTAGGGATTTGAACCCTAAGCAGTAAGAAAAGGAAAGTCAGGAGACTTTACCTTAAACATACATAAGTTGTTGGACAGATAGGCTTTAACATACCTTAAACATACATAAGTTGTTGGACAGATAGGCTTTAATATATTAAACGCACAATCCAATTGTTGAGGGTTATTGGATTTATTAGTTATAAAATTTATATATATATATATACACTGATATGCTGATTAAATATCCAATACTAGAAAATTAAAAATCATGAATGTTGTATATGTATATATACATATACAACATTCATGATTTTTAATTTTCTAGTATTGGATATTTAATCAGCATATCAGTGTAATTATAATTATCTTGATCTTATTTGAAAATAAATTTGATTTCAATTGAGAGAAATACAGATATGTTATATACAGATATATATTAAACAATAGTATAAGTTCTTTCAAACATTTATTTTTAGGTGAGAAGAATTACAAATGCGATATCTGTCAAAGAACTTTCTCGCAGAAAGGTAATATGGTCACCCACAAGTTACTTCACAATCGTGATCGCACCATTTACAAGTGCCCGGAATGTTCTCAGACATTTAACTTCAAGTCTAACATGAAGAAACATCTTCTAAGACATGCAGCAGAAGAAAGTATTATAGACAAAAGAGGTAGGGATGATGTTGGTGAAAATAGAACAGGTGGAGACAGCTCCCAATCAGGAACAAATGACTTAATGAAAGTTTCAACAACAGGGAATGAAATTATTATGAACTATACTGGAAAGAAAGAAGCCCCTAAACCTCACAAAATTTTGATAGCCCCAAACCTTTTGGGATCTATTCAGAAAAGTACAAAGCCTATTGTTTTTGTAGTGAACCCAATCAAAACTCATAAGGGTAAAATTCAAGACAAAAACTTTGAACCGGTGAACATTTCAACAATTAATATTGCGAAATTAAGTGAAGTTAAAAGAAATGATACAAGAAACATTTCACCTCTGAAATTAGCTGATCATATGTCAGTATCAAGTTTGACAATAGAGAGTTCCAGACAAAGAAATTCAGTTTCAACATGTGGCAAAGTAGGTGCTGAAAATGATCAGCAATGTGGGGCACCTGTTCAGTATGACATACAAAGTTTGAGTAAAACAAATGAAAGTGAAAAAGGAGAATCCTTTACTAGTCAACCTTTGTATGTTAGTATCGAAGAAATTACTCATGAAGATTCAATAGGCAGTATAAAAGATCAGGGAGAAACAAGTACTGGTGTTGATAAAAAATCCGAGGAAAAAATTATTCGTTTGATAGGTAACAATCCAACTTTTACGATTGAGTTGAACAGTGATGGTTTACCTGTTGCTAGGATACAGGGTACAGGACATTCTGTATCTAGTGATATGAATAACCAAAATTTATCTTATAGTGAGGACTCAACAAATCCAGTTGAAGCAGCAGAACAAACAGTTACTGACATAATGAAAAAACCTAACAATACATTTGAAGAAGGTATAAATCAAATTGGTATTTCAGAACAAATACTGAAGGAGAATATTGAGGGATCAAGCAGTACAGATGACGAACCAAGAAATAATCATGTATTAGAACAAGTAGAGAGTAACATGACAAAAAGACAAAATAATTTACCAGTGGAATGCTCTCTTCAAACTGAGACTTCAGATCACATTGTTAGAGATATTATGAATGGATCAAATAAGTCTGAGGAGGAATCTGCTGCTGAAATTCATGTTTTGGAACAAATTATGAACATCATGAAGCAGGTCACAAATGATACGAATGATGTTGTTGAAACCACTGTCGTAGAATTAACAGAAGAAAGCTCTAAAGAGTTAATGGACACAGCTGGAAGTCATTCTTTCCATTGTCCACAGTGATGCAATAAATAGAAATCTACACCATTTGATAATTCAAAGTATCTTCCAATGCTTCATTTTTAGACTGTTTACCATGATGAGGTTGTGTTTTAGACTTATCTAGGAATGAATTCCGAACCCAACTTACTGCTCTTAGCGCAGATTTTTTATTTGCTTTTTTTTATATAAAAATACTGAAATTAAGAAATCGAATAAAAAAAAATTATTGTGAATAAGTTTACAGCGGATATTGATCAGTAAAGAAAAGTAGTTTGTAGGCTGGATTAGTTGACATTCACACATCTGTTGTAATTGCTATTAAAATAGTAACATTACATTAAATTCATTTTTATGAACATTTGACTAAATGTGTATTGAAATAAGGAACTACATGTATGTTTTATACTTGCACAATTAACTGGTTACATCTAGAACTTTGGTATTTTACCTGTATTAAATTATTATGTTTCATAAAGGATGAGTTAATGACATTGTTCTTTACAAATGTCTTACGTTAATCCCTGCAGATAAAATTTTGCCCATCCTTTTAGATCCATGTTAGAATCAGTGTGTCCTTATAATGTTTACTAGTTTATTGAAATGAAGCATAGACAATGTCATAATCTCTTTCAAAATGCATAGAAATGTAATTTGTTAAATTTCAAGATTTTGGTAAAGTGATTCCATGCAAATTTTGATCTTTAATTATACATGTATATATAAAATTATGTGTATCTCACAGTTCTGTTGTAGCATTGTCAAGTAAATCAGATCAAATATCTAAACTTAATAGGATTCCAATGAATTTGGTGAAGTCAATACAAGATGCCTGCGTCACTGCACTTGAATTTTTAAATTTGTAATTCGTAATTACATACTTTTAAAGGAATTACAAAATGACATGATTTCAAAGTGATATTTTAAAGTCACGTCTTTTACTTAGAGATCTATTTTGCTTTTTGAACATTAATCATTATATTAAATGTAAAGACACTAAATTCATTTTTTTCTTAATCTGAGGTATTGTTATTTTACTAATATTACATATACATCTAAATTTAGCTAACAATAAAATTAAAATAGATTCAATCTAAAATCATTAGTTGTAAGTAAAATTTAATACAAATACTGAAATAAATATACATTGTAAAAGTCTTCTTTTTGCTTTGTTGTTTTTAGAAAAGAATTAGAATGGCATTTTGTTTATAAACATACATACTATCATTTTCCTGTGAGAAATGAAGGTTATCCAAGAAGTTAAAGGATAACTTCAAGGTATTATGGTCCAAGTATTTTTTAGTAAAAAGATATATTTTACAGAACTTATCAAACTAAAATTTAAAAAAAAAATATTTCAAACAATTTGGTCCCCGGTGCTCTGAGGGGCAATGAAGAAACACATTGAATTAGCAACTTTTGGTTTAGTGGGGCAGTGTACAATGTAGATCAAATCACTAATGTGTTCAAGAGAGTATTATACAAACTAACTTTCACGTAATTGAATGCATTACTGATTTCTCATTCATATAAAAAGATACAACCACCAGTGCTGTGATAATCGACGATTGCAACTTTAGGTACAGTTGGAACTTTGTTAAGCTTATAATAGAGGTCTGTCAGTCTTTCTTTCACATTTACCTACTGCTTCTTCAACCTCTAGTACATTTGTATATTGTCCTCTTAAATACTTCGTATTAGAGTGGTGACGTGGCAGAGTGGTTAACACATTGGTCTAGTAATTTCAAGATTCTGGCTGCATGGGTTTGGACCTAGTCAGGGGCAAGCCGTTGTTTTCTTGAGCAAAAAAGTTTAGATACAATGCTTAGTACTGGTTGGTTACAGGAACAGATTTGATAGTGTTTCAATAA
Organism: Ruditapes philippinarum; assembly: GCF_026571515.1. NCBI lineage: Eukaryota > Metazoa > Mollusca > Bivalvia > Venerida > Veneridae > Ruditapes > Ruditapes philippinarum. Next base: position 275,372 of record NW_026858177.1, read on the forward strand.
GCTTAAAGCTTCCAACACAAACTAATTTGAGCCGTGTCACGACAAAACCAACATAATGTGTTAGCAACCAGCATGGATCAACACCAGCTTGCGCATCCGCGCAGTCTAATCAGGATCCATGCTGTTCGCTTACAGACCCTATAACAAGTCAAGAAACTGATAGCGAACAGCATGGATCCTGATCAGACTGCGTGGATGCGCAGGCTGGTCTGGATCCATGCTGTTCGCAAACCCATTATGTTGGTTTTGTTGTGACACGGCTCAAATGAATTTGTAAAAATTATAAAGTAAATAAGTGTACATAGTTATCAGAAATAAGCTATTGCTATCACTAGGGAACAGGTCATTGAGGCTGAAATTTGATTTTACAACTTTTCCTCATAAATCCTACATTTGCTGACCAATATTATATACATAACTGCGTAGAACTTGTCTCCCTAACTGTTAAGTTCTTATCTTGACAAAGCCAGATACCAGGAAGGGAACGGTCCCTTAAGAGCCAAGTTTTGGCATTTTTTGCTGTTTTACATTACGATAGTTTTAGTTCCGACTCAACTTGAACGCAACTTGCACACAAATTGTATCACTAGTACATGTCCTTGTGATGAAATGGCCTGATTCTATCATGCATTATAGTTGTGACTACTTAAGGGTCAAATTGTTAATTATATTGGGGTGGGGGCGGGGCATTGTGATTTATCATTTAGGTCACACCAACACAGTATAGGTGATATGGGGATTTCCAGCATTACCGGTGGAGGAAGACCTCAGGTGCCCCATAGTGCATTAATTCAGGCATGAAAGTTAAGGCACCCAAGTAGAATCACGACATGAATTTCGAAAACGTTAATTAGTACCATCAGTTGTTTTTTTTTTTAAAGATTTTCCTTACCGAAAAAAGTTTAACCACAAATTTTCAAGGTTCACAAACGGTTGAATTAGCCTTAGATAGTGACCTCCAATTATGAATCGTCAAGACAAGTACTGTTTCAAGTGAAAACCTTCAGCAGTTCTGTAGATTGATGTTGTATGCAAACTTTACCCAATTATCTTTTCAGTTCAAAAAGGGAGATAAATCAGTCTAAAGTCAGATATCAGCCTTGGACAGTGACCTTCAATTATAATATCTTCAAGGCTTATGTATTAAGATTCAAACAAAAACCATCAGTAGTTTTGAAGATTGATGTGTTGCTTAACCAAGAATTTTTTTGAGTTCAAAAAGGGCCAAAATTAAGTCAAATCAATGTCAGGGTTCTGGGCCTTTGACAGTGACCTTCAATATGATCCTTAAGGCATGTGTTATGTTTTAAGTGAATACCTTTAGAAGCTTTAAAGATTTTAAGACCAAGAGTTTTCTAAATTGACCATGGGCAATAATTCTGTCATAATCTAGACTAGAGTTATGGGCCTTGGATAGTGAGTGACCTAATATTATATAAAAGACATGTGTAAAGTTTTAATCAAAATATCAAGTGGTTGATGGGATATGCTGTTATACATAAAACTTTTACCAAAGAGTTACACCTATGCTGACAACAGGGTGAGCAGGATAGCCACACTTTTCTTCAAACAGTCAAGCTAAAAAACGGTTTTCACCGTTGGTAATTTATTTTCAATAATTAAATCACATGTATGGTTTGTTTTAGATAATATTCTTGCATCTGGAAGCGCTCCCTATTGAACTAAGCGGATGGACTATTGAGTAGTAGGGAGTGGTTTACAGACCTGCTGATGTACAGATTGACTGATATAAGTAAAACAATAAACCTAATAATGAAGCACAATCATGTATTCAAAATGTTTAAAAAATACATCGAAATATAAAAATTATCAAAACAATAGACAGTAAGAACTAAACTTTATCTGCACTTGATTATGAAGCATCTATACAAGCAAGCATTAAAATAAGATCTGGTTTTATATTATTTGACAGTCCGTTCTTTGTAGGCTTTTAAGTCACTACCCCCATCATACAAAGTTCTTATCTTCTTGTACATGTACGAAAAGAAAAATAACAAGTTGTCATATTGGCCACTGTATCTAGATAAAACAAACTGTTCGTGGAACTCTCGCAGGAAGTAGTAAATAGCTTCAATGGTTGACAGGTACGTGTTTGGAATATCTTTCTGATGTCTCCAAAACTTTGTCTCCCTTGTTTTTAGTTCTATACATTGAAGACCTGAAAATATTAGGACAATTGTACATGTATATTAAAGATTAAAGCTGTTAGTCATCTTGTATAAAAAATGATCAGATTAATAATGATCAGATTAACAATGACTAGATTAATAATGATCGGACTGATAATGGTCAGATTAACAATAACCACATTAATAATGACCAGATTAATAATGACCAAATTAACAATGATTATATCTGAATCTTAAGGTGGGCTAACTATTTATGATACATCTTAGACTTACTTATTTTATTTTCTGTCCCATATAATACTGAGAAAGTCTGGTTGCAAATATACTGTTTTATGCTTACACTTTTTTTTAATGAAATCATGATATAATTAAACATTATTAGAAATATTAAGTATTTAATTTTGACCTTAGATAATACGATTTAGTGAGTAAACAAATAGTGCAGAGCTCAATAGTACTTAATGGACCTGTATTTGTAACACCATTTTTATGGACAATCTTGACTGGGGTCATATATTTATCATGGCTAACCTCCATGCCAAATATGAAGACTGTGGGTCAAAGGAATCTTAAGTTATTGGGTGGACAAGCTTTTTGAGGTCAAGGCCCTTGTGACCTTGACCTTTGACCCACTAACCTCAAAATCAATAGGGATCATCTACTTATCATGGCCAATCTAAATATCAATTATGAAGACTGTCAGTCAAAGGAATCTTAAGTTATTGGGTGGACAAGCTTTTTGAAGTCATGGCCCCTGTGACCTTGACCTTTGACCCACTAACCTCAAAATCAATAGGGATCATCTACTTATCATGGCCAATCTAAATACCAAATATGAATACCGTGGGTCAAAGGAATCTTAAGTAATTTGGCAGACAAGCTTTTAAAAGTCAACGCCTCTGCGACCTTGACCTTTGACCCGGTAACCTCAAATTCAATAGAGATTATCTACTAACAATGACAAATCTAAATCAAGACTGTGGGTCAAAGGAATCTTAAGTTATTGGGTTTTATAAATTAAAATGTGTTATAAAGACTTTAGACATGCAATATGGCTCTGTATGAAAGGTTGTTTGCAAAACAAATTGCACCGTTAAATTTTAATTATAATGAAGATGAAAATGACAAGAAAGCCCTGGTAAGTTTGATACTAAATCAAACATATTTAATTTCAAATTTAACATAATTGTTAAATGGACTGTTTCCTCAAACAAAAACTTTGTTCCTTGACATACACATTGAAAACAGCCTTGGAGGGAAATTGAAATTTGCTGTAAAATTAACCACTTGACCACAATTTCTAAATTTAGACAAAAGAGAGAACATAAAAAAAGAGGCATTACCTCTAAGGCGTTCATCGCTGCAGATAGTTTTAGTTTGGTTCCATGTGCTATCTACAAAAACAACTCTTTCCAACTTGCATGAAGGAACCAGTTCTAAACCACTACAAAGTGTCTGAGATTCTTGTTTATTGTCACTATTTCCAGCAGAAACTCTGTCCCCATCGTTATTTTCCTTTTCCTTGCTTCCACAGGTTTGTTCTGATGCTAAATTATCACAAGATTTTTCTTCTTGTTTATCCTCTTTGCCTAAAACATTTTCTTCATTTAACTTTTCTTGTGAAGAGATCTCTGTTGATTCCAATCTTGATCTTTTATGAGGAGACCCACTATCTTCATGGTCACTACAAACATTTCTCTTTCCCATGGACTTGTTACTATTTCCATTCAACTTGTGTGCCAGATCAGCTAAGGTTATTGAAGATTCACCAGGAAATACCAACACAGTCTAAAAAAAGTTTAATGATATGATTAATAGGTCATCTTTTAGAATAATACATTTTCATTTTGGATATTTTTACTAGTACTAATAAAAGTTTAAGCACTTTTATCTATTAGTTTATATCAAGAACTTTAGTTAATTAAATTAGCTGCACTAAATTAATTCACTAGATAAGCTACACTAAATTAGTTTACCCCAAAATAATTTTGAAGTTTTTTTATAGTTTTCTTTTTGCATAATACATAAGTATACATGTAGTTAAATGGTATATATTCTTTTACTTGTAATATGAAAATTGATTGACTGTCATGTATATTGCATATTGAATTATGACTATATGGTGCTTTGATATTATGTGTAGAGGGTAGATAAACAGAGTTACCTAGTTAGGGTAATAAATGAATAAAAAAAATTTAGTGCTAGTTTTACAAATTCCTACATTCATTATATAGATACATTTGTAATACAAGAGCACCTCATGTGGTGTTAACACGTAAGTCTTGTCTGTTAAAATTACAACTTTTGACAGTAAAAAATGGGGTACAACTTCAAAAATATAACTTTCAGAATTATGCTTAACTAAAACTTAATGGCTCCAAACATAGTCTAAGCTAGATGATATGCAAGTTATTGTACTTGAAATACAAGAGCGATCAGTGATCACATGTGTCGCCTCATGATGGCCAATTTCATGTTGGGACAAGTTTTGTGACAGACGGACAGTGCACAACTAGACTTGGTACTGATCATTCCTGTAAAGTTTGGATGAAATTGCACCAGTAGTTTATGAGAAGTAGTCTGGACAAGTTTTGTGACGAACGGACAGACGGACATTCCAACATTTTGGGTTTAGGGGCTATTTTCTTTCTTATTTTCTTTGTTTTCTTAAGGGCTACTAGCCCATAAACCCTTTGATCACGGAATGAACTTTTTGTTCTCTTTACTGTTATATAGCCCCTAAACCCAAAATGTTTGCTCGGACAGACAGACAGACGGACGACGGAGAAGTGATCCCTATATGTCGCCACTACTCCGTAGAGGCGACACAAAAATGGTGTTAAACATATATGATGTTATTATCACTGTGACTTACCTTATCTATATCATAATCTGGTATACAGGGATATGTGTAAACAGTGACATCATCAGGGGCTATAACTGCTGCATGTACTGCTGTACTTTTACCATCTACTTCACTAGGATGTTTAATAACATCAATTTTAATAGGCAGCTTGAAAATATAACATAACATAATGTCATTATCATTCAACACTGGTGTATGTTACAAACTCATTTTATCACATACAAGTATATCTGTGTAAGAATAACAAAACTATCTGATATAAGAAATTGATGCTAATCTTATTATCAGCCGATTTAAGACTGTTATGTTAAGTTTACCCTCCCTTAGCAGTTATTTTTAAAACACCACCATTCCTTTAAACTTAAGAAAGTAAATGGTAGTGGAACATTCAACAGATGCGCAGGAAAGTATGTAAAGTTAATTCTGTAAGTGTCTTTATATTAACTGAAAATGTGTGATTGAGTCATTTTAACAGTTCTAAATTTGTCAGTGTAAAAGTAAAGACCACAATGTGAATTTCTATAGTCCAGTTTCATTGATAACAAATCACTGGCACCATGCACAATAACATAATACTGACTTCCTACAGACCATCATCCCATAATTACTTAAGTAAAACAAAACAAGCTACAGTAAGTCCTACCTTTACTGTGGGAACTTTGTCTTCGATCTCTGGCACTGGGATATAACAATTGTAGCAGTAATATTTGCGTGATTTCTCACATTTAGAACATTTACTTCTCCCATTAAGACTGTCCATGAAGTCACTTGTATCTATTTTAAGGTCTGGAAATGGAATTTCCTCCATTTTACCTTGATATTCTACAAAAAAACAAACAATCATAAATAATTTTATTTCACACAGTAACCTTTAAATAATTAATTTGATAATTAAGGTATATTGTATTTTTATTCAAACTTTTTGTTTGTATGCTAAATCACATTGACAGTAATTGTTACCATACCCATAAACACTACACATTTTCACAAAGGCAGACAATGTCCAGCAAAATCATAGCAAAGACAGTATTTAAACATTCTTAAAAAACTATTTCAGCATTTATGATTAATTCTGATTTTGTATAACTAAAACCCTACCATATGATTTAAATACATGAACTATTATCAATAGTAGCTCAGCAAAATCTGGCAAATTCAGTTCAGTTTCAAATAATAATCACAGACAATAAAAATTTTCATCACTATCAAATAGTTCTGTGGTACATTTAACTAGAGGTATCACTGGTGATCAATAACCCTTACACAGTCTTGTAATTATAACTTTTATGAGTTCTTGCCTGGAAGTGTGGACAATGGTCACTAACAAGTATACTAACTTTCAAGGCAATATCACAAAAGGGTATAGGAAGAAACTTGGGTGGTAAGTAAAATTTGACAGAAAGGGGGATAATTTTGACATATTCCATAACAAAAAAGAGTTATGTCCTTTTGTCTGGAAGTGGAGATGATGGTCATAACAAGAATACAAAGTTTCAAAGCAATACCTCAAACGGTATAGATAATAAGTGGGGTTGTAAAAAAAATGTAACCAAAATTAAATACACTGCACCAAAATTGTAATTCAAAAGAGGGGCATAATTTTGTCCAAATCCATGACAAAATTCTTGTCTGGAAGTGGAGAAGATGGTCACTTACAAGTATTAAACAGTTTCAAAGCAATACCTCAAAGGGTATATGAAATAAGTTGGGTGGTACGAAAAATAAACCAAAAGTGTGACACTATGTCCGGGTGAGTAAAATAGCCCTCCCTAAAATATAATAGTCAAGCTAAAAATTGCAAGAGCAATTCAAAATGTTGACCCCCATTGTCGAGAGGTTAACAGACTGAATATATCAGAATCTAGCGTCAGCATTTCAGTATCATAGGTGTTCGGCGCATTGATTGGTCACTACCCCCGCACCCCCCCCCTCACCCACTCTACAGCCCTCCTACCTCTCAAAACCAAGTAAAAATACAGTATTTTTCATTTGAAACATGTTTTAATATTTGGTTTATGCTTTTAATTCAATTACCTTCATTTCCCACAAAAAATAAAAAAATGATACATATATACTAAATATATATGTATCATTTTTTTTACATGGTTTTGAGAGGTAGGAGGACTGTAGAGTGGGTGTGGGGGTGAGGGGGGGGTGGGGGTAGTGACCAATCAACGCGCCGAACACCTATGGTCAGTAGCAATCCGGTTAACTCGTCCTCTGGTGAACTCGTCCCCTGGTCAACTCGTCACCTTTTTGGTCAACTCGTCCCCTACTTTTGGTCAACTCGTCCTCAAAGAGTCAACTCGTCCCTAATATGGTCAACTCGTCCCCTACTTTCGATCTATTCGTCACTATTATGTTGTAAATCAATGTCTTTAAATAGTTCTTTTATGTAAAATATGTAAAATTAATAAGGAATTTGATTGATATCGAAATATTAATAAAATAACGTCTTTTTTACGTTAAATTTTAATGATCTTTATGTAAGCGCACGTGCATAGCTTTGAAGTAAAACTACAAAGACAGGTAAGTTTGCAAACATTCAATTAATGTTTAATTAATCGGAGTTTTAATGATAATTATAACTAAAATTAGGTCCAACTCTTTGATTTTACCGCCTCCCTGAAATGGATTAAAGACTGACGACAGATTAGCAGAAATTAGAAGTGCTTAAAATTTTATGTCGGTGTGTATTGATCTCATTATAGAAGGATCGTGTCAATTAAAAACATGATAATTGTTTGTTGTGAAATTGTCAATATAAAAGTTGCCCTGATAAATATAAGATTTATTCTTAAAATCACATTTGCGTTGTACGTTATATCAACATTGGATTATTTTTTATAGTGCATATTAATCATTTCATAGAATTCCATATTGTTGGATTATAGACTGCGTGTGAACGGTGTATGTGACAGTTTTAATTATTTGTGTTTTTGATTGTGACTTTTTAAATTTATGTGTGTCGTTAATTGTGACAATGTACCCCTGCATTGATTGTAGGAAACATGTGCGGAAGAATCAGCAAGCACTTCAGAACTTAGATAAGCACCAAGAGTCGTAAGATGTCAAAAAAAAAAAAAAAAAGACAATGAAATATGTGCATGAAAAAAACAATGCAAGTGAAAGTGAATATATATGACATAATATTGACAAAAAGACATACTATATGATATTTTATCATTGCATATATAGGGGACGAGTTGGGGACGAGTTGACCAGGGGACGAGTTGTCCAAGGGACGAGTTGACCAAAAAGGTGACGGGTTGACCAGAGGACGAGTTGACCAGGGGACGAGTTGACTCTGAATCGGTCAGTATATTTTGACTATTAACATACACCAACAACTTATGATTATAATCATTATTGACAAGAGAAGTTATTCGAATGCCTGTAATCCCTGCATAAGTTAATTCAACAAAATTAAGCCTCAAAAACATTGATGAAAATTCGCAATATAATGCAAAGACAGTCAAGATCGAATCGTTTCAAGGACGAAACACAATGTTGACAATTACAGGTTACAAAACACGGAGTTAGAAATTAACTGATTATTACAATGAATCTATGAGCTATTTAAATAGTCTTTATCTACATATAAAAAACTAATTCGTTTGCATTAAATGGATTAGTACAACATAATTCAACATAATAATTTACCGGTCTGGTAGTAGTAAGCACAATCTTAGTAAAGCGCTTATTGATATTGATTCATTCGGTGTAATTTTGATATTACCGTAGATCAACCGCAATCAAAGATGGAGAGCGAGAAGTACTATCTTGGTCTTGACTTCAGCACTCAGCAGGTAAACCTCGCTAATTTAAGAAGTTTGCGATATAGGTTCACGCTCATTAAGACATTTCTAAGGTGATATACATCGCACAAATGTAATTCGTGAATGACAACTTACAATTAAGTGTGCACTGCAGGTATTTTATCAGTGAGGAGGCTCTCAAAATTACGCTTACAGTTACAGTGGGGAACATCTCAAAATAATTTCAGTCAATTTATAAGTAAATAGCAGAATTGAAAATGATGCATTGTACATGTATGCAAAGTGCAAGTTACCGTCTGCTCCAATTATCACTTTAACATGACAATTTAAAGTTTTGTATTTAGAAACATCCGCAGAATTTGGTTCATATAATCTGATATTGTGATTGGAAGCTAAGAATTATAAATTATAATTGTAAAATAAAATTGGATAAATCATTCAATTTGGAACATATTATTAGTTTGATTATTAAACTATTAATAAGTTCCAAATCAACAAACAATTTTAATTAATAAGTTTCAAATTAAATGATATACATGTATAAAACAAGAATTAAGTATCTTTAAAAAAGATACTCAGCCAAAGTAAAACTGATTAACTAAACTTGCATATGTTAATTAAGTGAGTTCTATAGTTTTCCATGCAAAATCATATAGAAATGTTAGCATAGCTTGCATAACAATATTGTAACAATTTCTTTTAGGGTTATTTATTTTTAAAAAATGGAACACTTTAAGATGTATGTGTTTCTAAACAAACCTGTCATTTTTTGGTAAGTGAACTCAATTTGTAAAGTGTACCAACATCTATGCAGTTGGTAAAGCAATTATTTTTTATAAATACTTGATAAATATGCAAAAATATATAAACATTATATCAATTGAACACTTAAATAATCATAAAATATATTAGACACTTACTGGACATCATATTAATTAAGGGTACCTGATAAGTTCTGATATTATTTTCATTATTTTGAGCAAAATTTAAATCCAAAATCTTGTGTAAAATAAACTCAGTTAGTTCTTACGTAAAATAAAATTTTCACTAGAAAATGTAATGAGATCTGAATGCAAACAGAACTTAAATACTTGTGCAATTTAACTTGAAATTTCAAGAACTGTTCTGTGCTTTTTAGCTCGACTATTCGAAGAATATGAGAGCTATTGTAGTCGCCCCGGCGTCGGCGTCAGCGTCCGCGTCGGCGTCTGCGTTGGTTAAAGTTTTTTGTAAAGTCAAATATCTCAATTATTACTTGAGATATTCAATTGAAACTTACAATACTTATTTATAGTAACAAGGTACATCAGATTGACAAGTTGGATAACTCTGCCTACAATATTGACAGAATTATGCCCCTTTTTAACTTAGAAATTTTGGTTAAAGTTTTTTGTAAAGTCAAAAATCTCAATTATTGCTTGAGATATTCAATTGAAACTTACAATACTTATTTAAAGTAACAAGGTACATCAGATTGACAAGATGGATAACTCTGCCTACAATATTGACAGAATTATGCCCCTTTTTAACTTAGAAATTTTGGTTAAAGTTTTTTGTAAAGTCAAATATCTCAATTATTGCTTGAGATATTCAATTGAAACTTACAATACTTATTTATAGTAACAAGGTACATCAGATTGACAAGTTGGATAACTCTGCCTACAATATTGACAGAATTATGCCCCTTTTTAACTTAGAAATTTTGCTTAAAGTTTTTTTGTAAAGTCAAATATCTCAATTATAGCTTGAGATATTCAATTGAAATTTAAAATACTTTTTTAATAGTAACAATGTACATCAGTTTGCAAAATTGCATAACTCTGCCTGCAATATTTGCAGAATTATTTGCCCCTTTGAAACTTAGAAATTTTGGTTAAAAGTTAAAGGTCTTTAAAGATATTTACTTGAAACTTAACACATGCACTTAGGGTCATAATTTGAGGGTCGTAATTGTTTGTCACTGACCAAGTTCCATAACTCTATCTTGCATTAAGGCTAATTCATATCCCCTTTTCTATTTAGTCTCTTGGTTAATGTTTACATGCAAGTTTTACATATCTCAATAACTATTAAAGATATTTATTTAAAACTTCACATATGCATTTAGGGTCATAATTGTAGGTCACTGACAAAGATCCATAATTCTATCTTGCATTTAGGCTGATTTTTCTCCCCTTTTTCAACTTAGAAATTCATGGTAGGTTTTGTTTGTAAGCTGTTATCTCAATAACTACTGAAGGGTTTGTGCCTTTTTTTGGACACTTTTATGCATTCATAATAATAAATCAGTGATTTACTTGATAAAACATCTAAATAACAAGCCTTTGTACCTTTTCTGTCAAATTTATGTATTCATAGGTAATTAGTATTATTATACTCAATAAAACACCCTTGTGACATTACCTTCCGAATAGTCAAGCCAATACTGTATAATTAGACTCTCTCTAAGGCCTATAACATGAATTTATAAAAAAAAAAATTAGCCCTTTTGTGAACTTAAAAAATTTAACATTATCAAGGGTCCTTTACTATCAAGCACTTAGAATAGTCGAGCATGCTGTCCTACAGACAGCTCTTGTTATTTTAGAACTAGTCTTTACACTTTATTTCATATTGGCAAGAACTATCCTTTTACATTTTAGTTTAGCACTATCCTTTACATTTTATTTTAGAATGGCCAATGAGATTCCCAGATTTCATTTTGTTGTCTTAAAATGACCAATGAAAACTCTTCTTATATTCAGTTCTTCCCTCTTAATTTTACGGGCAGGTCAAAATGAGAACAAACATGCCTTTGGCCTGAAAAAACCCCAAAACAGGGTATTATCTGAAGATGGAATAATTATTAAACCTGGAATACACTTAAAAATCATTCGCTAAGATTTAGTTCATCTAGGGGGGGGGGGGTTTAGTTGTTGCGGCACATCAACTTTAAATAGGGGGATTAGTTCATCTAATATGGGGTTAGTTGATGCCTGGCATCAACTATGGGGTGTTAGTTCATCTAAAGGGGGGTTAGTTGATGCATCATGCTTTTTAGCTCGACTATTCGATAAGAATAAGTAGAGCTATTGTAGTCACCCGAGCGTCGGCGTCGGCGTAACCACTTATGTTAAAGTTTTTGTAATAGTTTAAATATTTTCAAAGTCCATTGACATTATGGCTTTGAAACTTTGCACACTTGTTCACCATCATTACCCCAATCTGTAAACAGGAAAAGGTAACTGTATCAAGCATTTTGACAGAATTATGCCCCTTTTTCGACTTAGAATTTACGTTAAAGTTTTTGTAATAGTTCAAATATTTTCAAAGTCCATTGACATATGGCTTGGAAACTTTGCACACTTGTTCACCATCATTACCCCAACCTGTATACAGGAGGAGGTAACTGTATCAAGCATTTTGACATAATTATGCCCCTTTTTCGACTTAGAATTTACGTTAAAGTTTTTGTAATAGTTCAAATACTTTCAAAGTCCATTGACCTATGGCTTTTAAACTTTGCACACTTGTTCACCATCATTACCCCAACTCGTAAACAGGAGGAGGTAACTGTATCAATCATTTTGACAGAATTATGCCCCTTTTTGGACTTAGAATTTACGTTAAAGTTTTTGTAATACCTCAAATATTTTCAAAGTCCATTGACATATGTCTTTGAAACTTTGCACACTTGTTCACCATCATTACCCCAACCTGTAAACAGGAGGAGGTAACTGTATCAAGCATTTTTTTTTACAATCAAGCACTAAGAATAGTCAAGCTTTGCTGTCCTACCGACAGCTCTTGTTAAGTGTATTCCAGGTTTAATAATTATTCCATCTTCAGATAATACCCTGTTCCAACTAAATCATGAAATATTACAATGGACAACCCTGCAATCATGAACTCCAAAATGATGCAAAAGAGTTATGGTTCTTGAACACTTCACCTCTTCTAAATTGGTTCTATCAAATTGATTGTGATAATTTCTCCATCTGTTTTTTAGTTTTGCAATATTCACAGAATAACAAACATTTATTTCTAATTCAATCACTTTAATTAAATGTTTATATTTTCATTGTCTGACATGAAAAATGTCTGCAAAATAAAATAAAAAAATCACAATTTTCCAAATATTTTTGAATGTTTCAAACTATGTTTCTTATCATTCAGTTACTTTCAGTTTTAGATTTTTTTTTTAACTTTATGTATTAGATCTAGATGCCAAAAACTAATTTTAGAGAAAATTTTCTTACAATATGTAAGAGGAGCATTGTCTGCCTTGTCAATAAATGCAATAAATGGGAAACTGTCTCAAGTGAGAAAAATAATAGGAATAGAATTCTCCTTGTTAGAAATTTACAGAAGTCCCAGGGATTGCAAATGAGTAACAGACAATCAGTCCAAAAAATCAGTGAGGATTTGTTCAGTGAGAGAATTGTTCAGGATCTGAATGTCAATTAATAATCAAGTTTACACCTATTGTTTTATTATAACAGATTAAGCTGATTGCTGTAGATGACAACTTGAAGGTGGTGTATGAAGAGCATATCAAGTTTGAAACAGATCTACCAGAATTTGGGTGAGATTAAATTGAAAATAAGTCTTTCTTTATAGTTTAGTATTTGTTCATTTAAATCATAAGCAGTAAAATGAAAAAGACTATAATCTACTGACAGACTTCGCTTTGTCACTAGAAGGATAACATGTAGATGTATTTGAATTTATTTGAATTTTTCTCACCAACTTGATAGACAGTAATAATTACTTAATTACAAGTGTCTTTTTTTCTAGGATGACTTTTTACAATCGGTGTTAACTAGATAGAGGATATTGCATGAGTGTAAGTTCAAAACTGAATTTATGGCACGAGTTGAATAAAATTAACATGCGAGCCCGGCGAGAATAATATTTAATTTTATTCAAAGGTGCGATAAATTTAGTAAGAAATTTCACGAATTTTTAAAATTTTTATTTAAACACATACCAAAAATAAAGGGCCGAAAAATGGAAAATAAGAGTCATTTTTTATTGACAAACCCCATTAAGGGGATAACAACATTTATCCGCGTTCCCCCTTTAACCCAACTAATTTGTATAACCCCTAATTTACAATCACCCCCCGGGCTTAAAATATGTATTTAAACCCGAAAATGATTTCTTTTCAAATCTTTTTCATATTTTCCCTTTAATTGGACAGTGGGTGGAGCTTTTTGGTTTTATTTATTTAAAAAAGGGCACAGTTACAGCCCCTGCTGCAATGTGGGTCAAGGTAACAAATTATATGCTAGATTATCAAAGATGTTGTGTTAATACTATTATGATTAGTATTTAAGAGCTTGAATTATTAAGTAAATGGTATATATAGTGAAGAGTACATCTTATACTACACAATATAATTTTCCAATACAGACCACGTTCTTTTAAGAATCAAATTCAAAGCATATGTTTTTGTTTGAAAAAAGACATTTGTTGTAATTTCAGGCTCTGGACATGCTGTTAGACAAAATGATGAATGATGGATTTGATTTCTCTAAAGTTGCCGGTATTTCCGGGGATGGCCAGGTATTTTAGTCAGCCCATTGTTCCATGAAATCATAAACTTAAAGTGACCTGTTTATAAATTATGTACAAAAAAGAAACAAAGAAACATCAATTTCGTCTAAGGCATTTAAAAATGATTCACTTGATGGAAACCATAATTATATTTACGAAAAAAGCAATTTGTGCAATTTTTCATTAGAAGAAACTTCGGCATCGGTTTCCCAAAAACCCATGTCTATTAATATCTCTATCTATAATTAGCTGTGAATACAAATTTTTAATTATATTTGTACTGCTGATTGAATTCACCCTATGCTGTGCCCGACTAATGATTAACTGTTAAAAACAAAATAACCTTATACATGTACTACTAAGGAGGACTATAAGACAAATCACATTTTTCATACATTTTTGCTTAATCTCAAATAAATAAATTAATAACCATACTTGCACTGTAGGCAGAAGATATTTTAGCTTTTACTAAAAACTGTTTTCTACTATTTATAAACTAAGTGTCACCTCTATTCATTTGTCAGAGGTCCAATGTTCATATACAATTAATCTTAGATTCCTAAGCAGATTTTTTTGGCAACATACAAATGTCACTCTTGAAAACTAATTAATTGAACATTAACAAGTTCGCGTTTTTTAAAAGTTGCAAATAAAAACGATTTTGTCAAATATGTAAATGTTGCAACCAATGGGTAAATTATCGTTAAAAAAACATAGAAGGTTCAAAACTCACATAGCCAAAAAGACCACTGTTTTGGGCTAACTTTCCTGTTAATTGGGAAGAAAATTCTGAAAATAAAGATCCTGAAAATAAAATTAAAATTTATTTTCTTGACTAAAACATATAAAAAAATTTACCAACTCTAATGGTGGAGAAGTTAGTTAGAAAAATTGATTTCAATCAGGTATTTTATTTGGCTTTATAAGACAAACACATTAATATTTGAATTTTCAAACAAAATGGGCCCGGGGTTTTATTGGGAAAAAAGGGGCTAAAACAATTTTGGGGAAAAAGCAGCCTGACAAGTTTAATTTTATGAACAATCTTTAAAGGGATTCAAATTTTAAATTTTGTTTGACCATTTACTTTTATTTTGCACTGAGTCTCTCATTTACCTGGCAGGATGCACAGTTATCACTCAAATGTTTAGACTACTACTAAGGGAGACGTAACACATCAGTAAAATTTTTACTTGCAACTTTTTTTACAACTTGGTTTCTGATAAGACACTCAAGTTATTTGCTTGTTACTTCACTCATGCCTTTGGTATCCTAAATAAATGGAAATTAGTTTATATAAATTTATTTTAGTTTGATTGAGTTGGAAGCTTTAAGCTTATTGAGACACTCTTGAATCAGTTCCTGGAACCAACCAGTACTAAGCAATGAATGCGAAGTTTCTTGCTCAAGGAATCAACGGCTTGCCCCTTACAGGGTTTGAACCCACGCGGTCAGCAATCCATAGATTACTAGTCTGACGTGTAAACCACTCAGCCACGCCACCAAATGGAAATGGAATGGCAGTCCTATATCAATTATTGAAACAACTTTTACATGAACAAACCCTCAGTTTACTATACCCGTATTAAATGGTATACTCTATTTCAGGTGTTTTTTCTTATGCTTTCCCGCCGTTTAAAATGGTGGGCTATATCACCACATAGTCGTTACCCCCTGTTCTGCCCTTCCATCATCCAATCAAAAGTTTCCCGTCATTATCTTAGTAACGGTTTGCACACATTTCAAACTCAAAAATTTGACATATGGAATATATCATGAGAAATACAGGTCAAGTTCGAAATTTTGGTGCATGGTCCGATTGATTTTTGTCCCAAGAGTTATGCCCCTTGATGAAATTTCAAGTTTCTGTTCCTTAATCTCCTCAACAGCCCTGTACACATTCAACTCAAATTTGACATATGGATATGTCAAAAAGGAATGGCGCAGGTCAAGTTCGAATTTAGTCGATGGTTAGAATGACTTTTTGGCAGAGTATGCCCCTTCACAAAAAATAATGTTTGAAAATTTTCAGTTCCCATTCATTATCTTTCCCCAACGGTATGGATCGTCAAAGGGAATGCCCAGGGTCAAGTTGGGGGAATTTAGTCATGGTTAGATTGATTTTTGGCAGAGTTTATTGTCCTTTCAACTTTAAAAATAATATGAAAAATGTTTCGGTTTTCATTTATTTCTCCCCAACAGTGTATTTACACATTCAACTCAAATTTAACATATGAATATGTCAGAGGAATGCGCAGGTCAAGTTCCAATTTGGTCATGGTTCGATGATTTTTGGCAGAGGTTATGCCCCCTTTCACTTTTGCAAAATAATATGAAATTTTTCAGTTTCTGTTAATTATCTTCCCAAACCGTATTACACATTCAACTCAAAATTGGGACATATGGATAGGTCCAAAGGAATACACAGGCCAAGCGGGGAATTTGGTCAATGTTCGATGATTTTTTGGCAGAGTTATGCCCATTTCACTTAAGAAAATAATATGAAATTTTCATTTTTTCTGTTCATTATCTCCCCAACTGTATTTACACATTCCAACTCTTATATGACTTACGGATACGGTCAAAGAATGCGCAGGTCAAGTTCGAATTTGGTTCATGGTTTGATGATTTCTGGCAGTATAATGCACCTTCAGAATATGAAAAAAAAAAAAGAAATTTTCAGTTCCGTTTATAATCTCCTTAAACAGTTGTAACATATTTAACTAAATGTTAACATATGGATATGTCATAAGAAAACACTTTGTCAGGATTAATTTGGTCATGGTTTGATGAATAGCTGACCCAGAGTTTATCCCTCTTGATAACTTTGAAAAAAAATCAGAAAATTTTTAAGTTTCCGTTCAAATTTATCTCCCCAAATGGTTGTACATCATTCAACTCAAATTTACATATAGATACAATCCTAGGAATAAGCAGGTCAAGTTTGAATTTGGTCATGGTTCAATGATTTTGGACAAATTTAATCTCTCTTGAATGTTGGAAAAATTTTGAATTTTCAGTTTTCAGCACTCATACTTTTGTGGAAATGTATGTAGTCATTATTTTGGCTAGAAATATGCAATATGCAATTTACAAAATGTTAACACTGAATATTGTCAGTGCCTTGAACTTTTATAAAAAATTAAAAATGGTTTGTGTTAACATGGAATAGGTTTAAGGGCTTTGAACTTAAAATGAAAAAAATAGTTTGTGCAAACAAATTTGGAACTTAATATTATAACATCTGAAATTTTAGCTGCATGCGGGGCATCAGTGGCATGACGACACATTTTTAGTTTTTTCCTGAAATGAAATAATGACTATACTTCTTATAAGAAATATATATAAAGAAATTTTGAACTGGTTTTTAAAATTTTTGGGCAAAGAAGTGACTTAACCCGCATAATTCAAAGGGCAAGGTTTCAGTTTTGGGAAAAATTTCCCCAAAAATTTTGGCAAGGTGCCAGCAAATGGGGGTAAAATTCAACTTCAAAATGCGTGGGGGGTCATGGTTTGAACATTCCAAAACAAATATTTTTTCAATTTAAGGAAAACTTATTTTAGTTGCTTCAAACCTGATATTTTTTTCATTTACTTCATTTACCCTTTTTTATTTTTTAATAGTTTTTTAAAAAATTTTAAAAATTAACAGAGTATACTGGGTTTGAAAATTTTAGTCCCTTTTTCATTTTGTATAAAAAAGATATTGTTTTTTTTTACAAAATTTCACAAAATGTAATTGAATTTTGGGTTAGCATTAGAAAAAATGGTTTTCTGCATTTTTTAATAAAAATATTTGTTACTTTGCCCAAGGGCCCTGTCCCTTTCCCACTAAAAGGGGAAATTTATTTATTCTTCACAGAATTTTTGTCTTAGGGGTCCTAAAACCTTTCCAGGACTTTGGATTCTTTTATAAGAGGAAGTCCAACTAGCTGACAGAACATTTAATCAGGGGGTTCTTTTCTTTAGGGGCTAGTTTTTTTCCTGAAATAATGCCCGGAAAAAGGCAAATTGAAGGGGTTCCTCCACTGGTTTTAAACTGGGAAAATGACCATTATAACCTTTTTAAATTGGGTTTTGGGGGCCCAAAATAAAAAAACCCAAATAAAAAATTGGGAAGGTTGCTAATGGATCTTCATTTTTGACCAAGAAGTATGATGATCAATTGATCACAAAAACCAGCTGATGTTTTTGATGCTGTTTTCTAACAGTATATGAGCCGCGTCATGACAAAACCAACATAATGGGTTTGCAACCAGCATGGATCCAGACCAGCCTGCGCATCCGCACAATCTGATCAGGATCCATGCTGTTCGCTTGCAAACCATAATATTAACAAGTAGAGAAACTGATAGCGAACAGCATGGATCCTGTTCAGACTGCGCGGATGCGCAGGCTGGTCTGGATCCATGCTGGTGGCAAACCCATTATGTTGGTTTTGTCATGACGCGGCTCATTTAAATTTAGTTTTAAATTAGTCCTTTCCTTTACTACATGTTATCTAGGAGCTTGCTCGACTTACTGGTTCCCGTGGTTTTGAAAGATATACTGGTACCCAGATTATGAAAATATATCAGACAAACAAAGAGGCGTATGACAATACAGAGGTAAAACTTAATTTATGATTTCTTTATATAGTCATGATCAAAAGATTTCTCTTTCACCATATTTAATGATAATATGCAAAATCTATGGATGGAAATGTAATGACAATATTTTAATCTTTACCATAAAACCTTTTGGAGGTAAAAAAAAAGAAAGTTTAGCTTAACAGTTATTAATTTATAAATTAAATCATTTTTACAGGGCAATTTAAAGTATCTAAGTTTTACGTCACACTCTGCATGTTGCATCAGCTTTTTTCCCCCTTCTTTACTCCTTCAGACTCTTACAAAGACATGATCAATTTTAGCAAGAATCTAGTCTTACAGTAATTCTAGTACTCTATATATGTATAAGCAATAGTTTATCGTGATATTTCAGAGGATTTCATTGGTTAGTAGTATGGCTGCCTCATTATTTATTGGAGATTACGCACCTATAGATTATGGTGATGGTTCAGGTATGAACATCCTGGACATCAGGAATAAAGTCTGGTCAGCAAAGTGTTTACAGGTAATATTTCTCTTGTTGTTGTTGTTGTTGTTTTTATTGGTCTGTCTATACATGCTGTTATCCTTGTTTTTGTTTGATAATGTGAAATGGAGTAAGCTAGGGTTTATGTAATTTGCAATAGACTTTGCCCATAGCCAGTAGATGACCCCTTTTGGTATTGAGGTCATACCAGTAAAGCATATAGAGTATAGCCCCCACTTGCAATGACTTCATGGACTTGTTGAAAACATTGTTTCATGGTAATTGCCATGTTTGTTATATTTTGATTGACCTTTATTAGCAAGTTGAATATTTTTTTATCCTCATCAAAAAGCAATTGCATGCCAGTTTACAACTTTTTCTGACAAGAAAAAAGTAATAACTTTGTCAAGTTATATAAATGTAGACGCAATCTTCCCCACCGTAAATGAGTGAATGGTTATACCTTTTTGGCAAATTGATTAAGCTAAGCAAACACATGTTATTGTTTTAATTTGAAATTGATTAAAAAAAAATAACCAAAGCTTTTAAGGAAAAGACTTATTTGTCAGTGAAATTAAATGTTACATTTCACATATTCAAAATTTGATAAATATGGCATAAGATAAGAACTATTGGTTCATATAGAGTCTTACAATACTCATATTCCAGAGATTGTATTTAATTGTTAAGCCTTTATAGGAAAATTGAGTTTGAACATAAACATTTAGTTTCAGTAGGTAATATATAGAATGTTTATGTTACAGGCATGTGGTCCTGGTTTAGCAGACAAATTAGGAGAACCTGTATCCTCAAAAACTGTTGTTGTAAGTATACACATTTCTAGTGGTTAGGTTTTAAGTTTCATCCATTATGATAGGGTTTCCATTCGTGTATCATAAACTGCTATCGCTATATAGGCAATGTATTACAAAGCGAAATGCCTATTTTAGATATCGAAAAGATAAAGATAGTTTTGTGGCAAAATATTTCCAATAGTATGAACTATCTTGGAGGGATTCCTGATAATTTAATGTTTAATGTTCAGGTTACACAGTTTACACTTAAAATCACAGTTGTAAATTTTCTTCTTAAATTTTTTTATGTTGTCAGATATCTTTGTGTTTGTTTATAAAAATAACACAGTATTTGGACACACAAAAATTTAGACTCGAAATATTATATCAGAAATATGAAATAGGCCTACATGTTGAAATACATGTTGGAATTTAGCAAACCTTACATATTTTTAAATAAGAAAAACGAGGTTTTGAACATCAAAATCCTAAATTAGTTCCTGCCCCTGAAATATGTGTAAATAATACTTGACATTTATTTGCTGCTAGATTTATTTATATGAGTAGGTAAAAATTGTGCAAAAATCTCTGGAAAATCATACAGTAAGTTTATATTCTTGTTAACCAAAGTAGATCATCTGTAAGTTCATAAAAAATTCATCTTTTTAGATAAATTTCTGGTAAAGCTTTTAAAAAATGCTGTGAATATTCTGTGATAATTGAGGAACAAATTTTTAGCATAAATTATTTCTTTGACATTTTAGGGTTCTGTGTCCTCCTATATGTGTAAAAAATATGGGTTCCAACCATCATGTAAAGTTGTGGCATTTACAGGTGATAATATGTGTTCCCTGGCGGGACTAGCTCCTAAAAAGGGTGATGTGATGGTAAGTTTTTAGCTCACCTGAGCATGCTCAGGGTGAGCTTTTAGGATCGATGATTGTCCGTCGTCCATTCACATTTAGTTGTTAACACTCTAGCGGTCGCATTTTTGCCTCAATCATCATCAAACTTGGTCAGGATGCTTATCTAGTTGATAGCTCGGATGAGTTCGAACATGGGTCATCTCGGATGAAAATCTAGGTCACAAGAGCTAAAAATAGAAAAACCTTGTTAACACTCTAGAGGTCACATTTTTGCCTCAATCATCATCAAACTTGGTCAGGATGCTTGTCTAGGTGATAGCTCAGATGAGTTCGAACATGGGTCATCTCGGATGAAAAACTAGGTCACCGGAGCTAAAAATAGAAAAACCTTGTTAACACTCTAGCGGTCACATTTTTGCCTCAATCATCATCAAACTTGGTCAGGATGCTTATCTAGTTGATAGCACGGATGAGTTCGAACATGGGTCATCACGGATGAAAAACTAGGTCACAAGAGCTAAAAATAGAAAAACCTTATTAACACTCTAGCGGTCACATTTTTGCCTCAATCATCATCAAACTTGGTCAGGATGCTTGTCTAGGTGATAGCTCGGATGAGTTTGAACATGGCTCATCTCGGATGAAAAAGAAGGTCACCGGAGCTAAAAATAGAAAAACCTTGTTAACACTCTAGCGGTCACATTTTTGTCTCAATCATCATCAAACTTGGTCAGGATGCTTGTCTAGGTGATAGCTCGGATGAGTTCGAACATGGGTCATCTCAGATGAAATAGTACGTCACCGGAGCTAAAAATAGGAAAACCTTGTTAACACTCTAGCAGTCACATTTTTGCATCAATCATCATCAAACTTGGTCAAGATGCTTGTCTAGGTGATAGCTTGGATGAGTTCGAACATGGGTCATCCTGGATGAAAAACTAGGTCACAAGAGCTAAAAATAGAAAAACCTTATTAACACTCTAGCGGTCACATTTTTGCCTCAATCATCATCAAACTTGGTCAGGATGCTTGTCTAGGTGATAGCTCGGATGAGTCCACACATGGGTCATCTCGGATGAAAAAGTAGGTCACCGGAGCTAAAAATAGAAAAACCTTGTTAACACTCTAGCGGTCACATTTTTGCCTCAGTCATCATCAAACTTGGTCAGGATGCTTATCTAGGTGATAGCTTGAATGAGTTTGAACATGGGTCATCTCAGATGAAAAACTAGATCACAGGAGCTAAAAATAGAAAAAACCTTGTTAACACTCTTGTGGTCACATTTTTGACACAAGTGTCATCAAACTTGATCAGGATGCTTGTCTAGGTACTTACTCGGATGAGTTCGAACATGGGTCATCTCAGATGAAAAACTAGGTCACAGTAGCTAAAAATAGAAAAACCTTGTTAACACTCTAGTGGTCACAATTTTAACTCAATTGTCATCAAACTTGGTCAGGAAACTTGTCTAGGTCTTGCTGGGATTAAATCGAACATGGGTCATCTCGGATGAAAAACTAGGTCACAGGAGCTTAAAATAGAAAAATCTTGTTAACACTCTAGTGGTCACATTTTTGCCTGTTGTGATCCAAATATTCTGTAAATTGGTCTGAAAGTTTGTTTTGATGATTTCTAAGTTAGGTTCGAACATGGGTCATCTTGGATGAAAAACTAGGTCACACCGCCCAAATATGGAAAAACCTTGTTAACATGTTAGTGGTCACATTTTCAGGATGCTTGTCTAGGTAATTGCTCGGATGAGTTCGAAATCGCATGTGAAACTAGGTCACCGGAGCTAAAAATAGAAAAATCTTGTAAACACTCTAGTTGCTACTGTTTTGATCCAAGTATCCTGGAAATTAGTCTGAAAGTTTGTTTTGATGATTTCTAGGTCAAGTTTGAATATGGGTCACCTGGGTAAAAAACTAGGTCACACTGCTCAAATATGGATAATCCTTGTTAACACTGTAGTGGTCATATTTTTGACTCACCTGTCATGAGACTTGGTTAGAATGCTTGTCTAGGTAATTGTTTGGATGAGTTTGATGGGTCAGGTGAGCGATCTAGGGCCATCATGGCCCTCTTGTTACTTAAAATGATAAATGTTTAAATAGACTGATTAGATATTTTGCAGCTATAGATAGCTAGGGTGTTATAAAGAAGAGTTATTTGCAAGGAATTAGTTTATTTTGTATATTGAGTTAAATTTAACTATTGATATTGTTTCACCATGCTAAATTTGTATAGTTGAAATTATCTTACTTTGTGTGTAGAATAGTCTATAGGAAGGAATTCAGTATCAAAATATCACATGATTTTGGTGAGACTCCCTGGATGTAGAGACTGGCTGGGCTGTACTGCTGACATACACAGGTCAATTTTGAAGCTAGAAAGAAGATTAATATAATTTGAAATTAAATGGGTTCTTTGGTATATCTCAAGGAAAAAAAACAACAACATAAAACAACCCTCTCTCTGACCCAGCCAGAAATTGTTGATGAGTCAAATTTTGGTTTGGATGGAAATTTTCTTATTTTCATTTTTTCTCTAAGTGCATAAGAAAATGGTTCCTTACTTCTAGAAATAATGTGATCTTTAAACCCGTTTTAGTATGTTCAGAATATGTAATGTTATTGTGACTTATTATATTCATTGTCTGTCTCTAAAGAAGGAAATGCAATTGTCTTTTCAACCTTTCAATTTATTTAATTCAGGATTTTATTGTCTCAAACAGAAAATCAGTGAAAATATACAATTGAATTGAATTAAATTGAATCCTAGATCAACAGTTTGAAGTTGCCATAATGAAAAAAATGTGTGCAGTGTAAATTCAGACTACCAAGATTAAGCACTACAAATACTGTTTTAATGCAAAATATGAGAAGGTGCAGGATTTCAGGAAAAGTGCTTAGAGTATGTACTGATGACTGTTTAGAAAATTCCACACATTTGATACTATATCAGTATACCTTACTGATATATTAGCTTTCCTTACACCTGCTTCTTTATTAAGTAGTTGTTTAAAGATTCTGGCTAGTAGTGTAAATTGTTGAAGGACCAAATTTTGTTTTTGGGTGGGTGGGGTGTGTATGTGTGGGGGAAATAAACTTTGTAAAAAGACAACATTATATAACAAAGACTTGTGCAGGTAGTTATTATAACAGGATGCCATATTTAATTCAGGTAAGTCTTGGTTCAAGCGACACAGTGTTTCTATGGTTACATGAGGCCACACCCGGAACAGATGGTCATATATTTGTAAATCCACTTGATTCAAACACATTCATGGGCCTTGTTTGGTAAAACTTTATTTTAATTAAATCTCCATTATACCATGTGATAGTAGTTAATAGCCTGCCTTACATGTATGTAATCATGCTAATGTAAGACAGAACTCCTGGCTGTACCCTGTTTTATAAGTTCATGTTATAGTAAACAATAGAGGTTGTAGCTAGTCCCCCGGCTCTATTTGCTCCTCGCCTAGGTTGACTGTATGGTTTAAGCTCATTAAATATACTGTTATGTCTTTTAAAGGCAGATATGGTCTAAAGAATGTACAATTTTTTAGTGGCTGAACAGAAACTTAGAAATAAGAATAAAATTATACAATAAATGATACAACAAAGTTTTTGTACTTTCACCTTGTTGCCCTGCCACTTAAACTGTAGATTGCTTAAACCAGCAACATTATATTATCTATACTGCATAAATAATTTCGGAAGCAAATGTATATATATGTATAATAGTCATGTACTTGGTATTTAGAGATATTTGACAGATATGGGAAAAAAAAGATTTAAACAAAAAGCACCAATAATAAAATTCTTATTAATATCATTTGCTTTGAATTTGGATCTTTCACCTGTTTTAAGCTCACCTTAGTATAACATACTCATGGCGACCTTTGGTGATCCCTCTCTGTCTGTTGTTGTGCATCATCAACAATTTCTTCAAACAACATCTCCTCTAAAACCACAAGTATTAGAATATATTTGGTAGTGTTAACTTTCAACATTCACAACAATATCAATATGTCCTATGTGAACAAGTTTGTCTGATGTATTTTGACATTGACATCTCTTCTGGTTTGGGACAACCAAATCTAGAGGACCATCAAACCTGGATTGTCTTCTTTGTACGGTGGTTGACAATTAATCAGTCACCTTTTATCAACAAAAGATGCATGCATCTTTTATAATCAATGAATTGAAATTGATTTGAACTTTCTTAAATTTAACAGTTTTATGATAACCACTTGCTGTGAACATTGTAAATTCTGATGTAAAGAGTGCAATACCTGACCTCTTTCACTAGCTGTAAGCATTTGCAGTGTAAACAGTAGACACTTAAAATTTCAGCATGTGCAGCTGGAATACAGTATATTATCATAAGAATAGAAAAATTATTACATTCGAGTCATTATCTGGATTAAATTTAAGTTATATACATCTGTCCAGACACATGGTACTGTAGTGAGGACAATTTAGGTAATTTTGATATCCCCTGTAAAGACCTCAAACACAAGTGTCAGCATAACCAGAATAAACAAACAAGCTCTTAATTAAGTTTGGAGAAGACCCCAGCTGCATTATTGTGTAATTTATGAATGGATTGTCTTTATATTTGGACACTGCAATTCTATAGGCAAGACCTTCACGCAGATTTATTTGATTTTGATATTCACTCTGCAGTGATCTTGACCTTGATAGTCAAACTTTTGAATTTGGCTAGATCTTGTTGCTATGATTTCTAAAATTATAAATGGATTGTCTTCATACAGTTACTTGAGCACAACAATCCTTGGGACAAGACATTATTCAGAGTATTGATTTTAGCTCCGATTATCATTACTTTCTTATTAGTCCCCTACCGGTTTACCGGAGGGGACTTTAGGTTTACCCTCCGTCCGTCTGTCCGTCCGTCCGTCTGTCCGTCCGTCAGTCCGTCCGTCCACAAAACTGGATCCCGCGATAACGCAAAAAGTACTTAAAATATTTTAATGAAACTTGGTATATGGATAGATGGCAGTATGGAGATTATGCACGTCTTTTTCTTTTCTTGCTATGTGGAAAATTCTGGTTGCTATGGCAACAAATAGACTGAAAATATGGCAAATTTTACACATTACCTGGATCCCGCGATAACGCAAAAAGTACTGCAAATATTTTTATGAAACTTGATATATGGATAGATGGCAGTATGGAGATTATGCACGTCTTTTTCTTATCTTCCTATGTTGAAAATTCTGGTTGCTATGGCAACAAATAGACTGAAAATATGGCAAATTTTACACATAACCTGGATCCAGTGATAACACAAAAAGTACTGAAAATATTTTTTTGAAATTTGACATATGGGTAGATGGCAGTATGGAAATTATGCACATCCTTTTCTTATCTTCCTATGTTGAAAATTCTGGTTGCTATGGCAACAAATAGACTGAATTTCAAGATTTCTGATTCTAGTTTTTAAGTTTTTTCACTATAAGTTCTTTATTTCTTAAGGTATTTTCTTCAAACTTTAAATATAAGTTGCTTGTCATCAACCACATCATATGTGACAAGGTTTACAACTCTAGCACAAAATTTATCAGAATTACCTCCCTTGAACTTAAAATTTTCATGAAAAAACATTGTTTTTTTTAATAACTTCTTTTTCTGAATGTATCTACTTCAAACTTCATATAAATGTTTCTTATTATCCCTCAACATTTGTGAGTGTTCAATACTCTAGCAAGACTATTTCCAGAATTATGCCAATTTTGAACTTAGACTTTTTTTTGAGAAATTGGTAATTTTTACTCAAACTTCTTCAATCATGATAGGATTTTAAAAATGTTATATTTTGATAACAGGGATGTTTAAAAAAATAACTTTAGAGTGTCCTTCAGTCCGTCAGTCTGTACATAAAAACTGTTTCCTGTGATCACTTTTAAAGAACTTTTTCAACAAATTTACTTAAAATAGGAACATAAGTGAATGGCCAATGGCCCTTCAGAATGTTGCTTGGGCTCTTACCGGTAGGGGACTTATGGATTGCTTGCAATACTATGATAATTGCTTGTTTATATATATATATCTTATTTATACAGAAACCTACATGTTGAATTTTTAACCAGGTTTTCCTAAGGAAAAAACTGGTTATTAGATTG
The DNA here is from genome assembly GCF_026571515.1 of Ruditapes philippinarum. Lineage (NCBI taxonomy): Eukaryota > Metazoa > Mollusca > Bivalvia > Venerida > Veneridae > Ruditapes > Ruditapes philippinarum. Next base: position 302,593 of record NW_026858177.1, read on the forward strand.
AGGTATGTCGGCGGGCGGGCGGACGGGCGGGCGTAAACTATTTCTTCTGTGCCCAATTCCTCCTATATTTCTCAACGGATTTTGACCAAACTTTCACAGAAGCTTTGCCATCAAGTGCCCTGGGGCATATTGTCGGGGTTTTGCGATTGGATAATATTTGACCTAATTATGGCCCTTTGTTTTTTTTCCTTATATAGAATATATAGTGAACAATGTTTTCTGTGCGCAACTCCTCCTACATTTCTCAACGGATTTTGACCAAACTTTCTCAGAAGCTTTGTCATCAAGTGGCCTGACACATATTGCCAGGGTTTTGCAATTGGTATATATTTGACCTAATTATGGCCCTTTGTTTTTTTTTCCTTATATAGAATATATAGTGAACAATTTCTTCTGTGCGCAACTCCTCCTACATTTCTCAACGGATTTTGACCAAACTTTCTTAGAAGCTTTGTTATCAAGTGCCTGGCACATATTGTCGGGGTTTTGTGATTGGATAATATTTGACCGAATTATGGCCCTTTGTATATTTTTTCCTTATACAGAATATATAGAGAACAATTTCTTCTGTGCTCAACTCCTCCTACATTTCTTAACGGATTTTGACCAAACTTTCTTAGAAGCTTTGTTTTCAAGTGCCTGGCACATATTGTCGGGGTTTTGTGATTGGATAATATTTGACCGAATTATGGCCCTTTGATATATTTTCCTTATACAGAATATATAGAGAACAATTTCTACAGTGCGCAACTTCTCCTACATTTCTCAATGGATTTTGACCAAACTTTCACAGAAGCTTTGTCATCAAGTGCCCTGGCGCTCACTAAATTCCCATGTTTCTTTCCAAGACATCATTCAAGTATTTTTTTAAAATTGTGAACATACTTTTCTTCATATCGCACAAAACACCACACGCCAATATTGTTGACAGAAGAAAATGAACAAGAGACGCAAAAATGCAAAAATTAAGCAAAAATAAAGTACTGTTTTACCTTTCTAAAACATTTGGGGAAAAAAGGCGAATAGACAACATAAAATTCTCAATCATTTTTGTTTGAGGAATATTAAAAAAGCCATAATTCCTCCTAAAAGTTCAATTAAAAACAAATGCCCCTTCATGACAAAGCTTCTGTGAAATATTTTGCTGAAAACCTGGTTGCATCGCATTGCGATGTTCCTTGTTCTAATATGATCTTGACCTTTAATTGTTGTTGACTGTCAAGGTCAAATGATTGAAATTTGCCTACATTGACATAACTTTCTTATTTCTTAACAAAACATTAAATTTTGGACAAAAGAACCCATGGGACAAAACAGACATGTTAAATTATACAAATATGACATTGACCCTTAAATGACCTTGATCATCAGGGCCAAATAATTAAATTTAGCAAAAATTCTCATAACTTTGTTATTTATTTATTTATGTGCTTATTTGATTCATATTGAAACAAATGAAATATTTTGACAGAATAAAAAAATGACCTTGACCTATAAATGACATAAGACTGTTAAGGTCATTCATGTCGCCAATGTGGCCTCAGCCAGTAAAATGTTCAAATTATGCCCTTAGTGTCAAAATTGACCAAGCTCTGGGGGTCATTTCTTCACATATTGCATAGATCCAACAAGTCTTTGTGACATTTTCAATTTAACACAATAAGGCCTTTGTATAATATTAGAAGTGTGTTCACTTCCAACTAATCTGGTAAACAGACATTTAAAAATAAGACAGATAAATCAGTAGTATGTGTCCAGAGGCTGTGCTAGTGTTTGTGATGGATGTATGACTTGTTTCATATTTCAGGTCAGTATGGGAACAGCTGATGTTATAATGATACTTACAGCAGAGCCCCCTGACACATTTCATCCCTGTGCCAATTATTTATGTGATAATTTTGATGAATATTATGTTGTACTTTATGGGTATTTCTTGCAAGTTTTCAATTATAACCTTTGTGCTTTCCATACGCATGTATCATTGTAACATGTAGCTGAGTTAGATGGTGTGTTGAGGTACTAACAGAAATATTTATTTATTTATTTATTCATTATTGACTATGTAATATTGGATATTATATATATTTTTTCTACTCCACTTGTAATTGAAATTTGAAGTCGGAAGTTCAAATGCCAGGACAATATGAGATTACTTGATCTTATATGAGAAAAACAGGAGTAATGGTCAATACAGGTTGTCCACATACACATATTTCTCATTATTATATATTCATGTATATGTATGCATGCATGTATGTTCTTATGATAAAATGTATTTTACTGTTGAAGAGAATGTTTCTAACTTATGTATCCAATATGTCTCCTTCAAAAGTCTCCCCATATTATCATGAAGTTTATCAATCAGCGTAAAGGAAAAGTCATCAAGTGAGCGATCTTCGGAATTGAAATGAATTGAAAAAGAATTAATAATGGCAAGCCAACTGTCATGTATTTGCCATTGGGTGGACATCTTCAATTCTGAAGTACACAAATCCTTTATATATTTGTGTAACTAGTTGTGTTATATAGACGACTATATGGCTGTATTACAGATCAGTATGGGTACGGCGGACACCATTACATATCTTACAGCTGATTCTCCTGCCACATTTCATTACACTGCAGATCATTTTTGTGACAATTTTGATGAATATTACATGATACTGATTGGGTATATTTTCCTTTCCCCTGTCTCTCTTTGTGTTTATTAAGTCTGCTTATGACAATGGTATATAAAGGTGCTTTTTATACTAGCTAAAATTATGCTATTCTTGCTGTGACCAATTCTTTCCCAATTTTTTTGCAGCTGTTAGATAAAGTCAAATAATGCTCATTTTATAGCTATCCAAGATAAATTAGTAATGTGCATGTATTTCAAAAGATTGATTTTTATAATGGTGATTGAGCATGAAAAATATTTATGAATACATTATCCCCCCAAAACCCAAATGATAAAAAAGATAGGCCCACCCCTTTTTTTTGGGAAATTTAACAATTTTCATTCTGGGCATATTAAAAAGAAAATTTTTTGTCCTTTTTGGGGGCTTAAACCAAAAAACCGGAAAAAAACCATGGGGCAACCCCCGGGGCAGTCCCCTTTAAACACTTGAAAAAAGGGTTTTTGTCTTTTTTTTCTATGGTTTGTCAATTATCAGTTGCATTTGTATCAAAAATAAAGGGGAAATTTTTTTTTTGATGTTGAAAAAATTTTGATGTAAGGGGGTTAAAAATAACCTTTACCTCTTTCAAAAAACGTAATTCATTTTTAAGAGTAAATCAATTAAAAAAAGCTAAAAATTTTTAAAACTAAGGGTCTTTTCAGTTTTTGAGAATAAAAAAAGCTGTTTCTTTTTGCCAAAATTTTTCCCGGGATCTGGTAGCTTTATAATTGTGTAATCTGTATGGGGAAAATATTCAAAAAGTGTTTGGTTGATGGTCCGTGACACCAGTAGATCACATGGACTCTTGATTATTTTTTCATAGTAAAATATAAAATTGAACACAATTATGGCAAAATGTCAAGTCACTTTTTGTGTCGCCTTGAAAAGGTGACATATAGGGGTTACTTTTGTCGGCGGTGTCGGCGGCGGCGTCTGTGTCGGCGTCGTTGTCGGCGTCGGCGTCCGCTAAAGCTTGTCCGGAGCATAACTCAGTCACTATAAGTCTGATTGACTTCAAACTTGGTATGCATGCTTCTTTCAATAACCCGAAGTGCAGTGCACAAGGACCGGTACTCTGCAGTTCTTATTTTTTGAGTTATTGCCCTTTGTTAATTTTCATACTTTAATTTTGTCCGGGCCATTTCTCTTCAACTAAAAAAGCTATAGACTTGAAACTTCATAGGATGATAGATCTCATTAAGAAGAAATGCAGTGCACAAGAACCAGTACTCTGCACTTCCCAATTTTTGAGTTATTGCCCTTTGTTAATTTTCATACTTTATTTTTGTCCGGGCCATTTCTCCTAATGTATAAAAGCCATGGACTTGAAACTTCATAGGATGATAGGTCTCATTAAGAAGAAGTGCAGTGCACAAGAACTGGTACTCTGCATTTCTTATTTTTTGAGTTATTGCCCTTTTTTAATTTTCATACTTTATTTTTTTCCTGGGCCATTTCTCCTAATGTATAAAAGCCATGGACTTGAAACTTCATAGGATGATAGGTCTCATTAAGAAGAAGTGCAGTGCACAAGAACTGGTACTCTGCATTTCTTATTTTTTGAGTTATTGCCCTTTTGATTATTTTCATTTTTTAATTTTGTCCGGGCCATTTCTCCTTAAGTATAAAAGCTATGGACTTGAAACTTCATAGGATGATAGATCTCATTATTAAGAAGTGCAGTGCACAAGAATCGGTACTTTGTATTTCTTAATTTTTGAGTTATGGCCCTTTGTTAATTTTCATACTTAATTTTTGTCCAGGCCATTTCTCCGAAAGTATAAAAGTTATGGACTTGAAACTTCATAGGATGATAGATCTCATTAAAAAGAAGTGCAGTGCATAAGAACTGATACTCTGCATTTCTTATTTTTGAGTAATTGCCCTTTGTTGATTTTCTTACTTTTATTTTTGTCCTGGTCATTTCTCCTCAAGTATGAAAGCTATGGACTTGAAACATTATAGAATGATAGATCTTATTGATAAGAAGTGCAGTATACAGAAATGCTGCTCTGCACATATTATTTTTTTAGTTATTGCCCATCGTTATTTTTCATATTTCATTTTTGTCCTGGCCATTTCCCCTAAACTACATTGTTCACAAGGCGACACATCCGACTCGCGGAGTTCTAGTTTACCTATTCACTGACCATTTACAGTTTTATGGGCATCTGTGTTACTTTAAGCTTTCTGCTTGCAATTCGTTATGGTTTTTGACACCTAATATAGCTTCGGTTTTGACACCTAATATGACTATCCAACCTGTAGTTTTAAGCCCATTGTGGCTTAGGGTGGCTTTAATGGTTGAGGCATCAGAATTGCAGCCACCATTTATTCCTGTGTGATCGAAAGAGGCTACTACTGGAGTTTATGCATCTCTACGCTTCAGCAGGTGAGATGGAGATAGAGTTCAAAGATCAGATAGAAAATATGAAAATGTTTCTATGGATAATTTGTGGTTTGGAATTGAGGGATTAAGTCGCAAATGTTAACTATCATGAGACTGTGTATTGTCAGCATAATTATCAATAATTGTGTTAATATTTGGCATGCTAGTATGGCACTATAAAGTTATGCCTCTCCATAAGCAAATCTTTGTGAAATTATTTTTCCTCAAAGTAACTTTTGAAGAATGTGATTTATTTTGTTTATATTTGGCATGTAAGTATGTTATATCAAAACAGAGGTTAAGTTAATTTTTTTGTTGCAATCGGCTAACCAAGAGTTATGCACCTTAATAAGCAATGCTTGTGTGAAATAATTGGTTAGTTTTTATGGCAAGTTGGGCATATCTTTTGACATATCTGTCTGTGCCAATACCTTTATACTAAGCACAATTGCTAACCAGTGTTAAATCCATGGTATTGGCAATTCTTATTGCTGTTGCATTCAGTTTCCACCAGTTGTTTCCCTTTTTTGCACTTTGAAAATAGGTATGATTAATCAGTTCACCTGCAAGTTGCATTTATCTTAAGTTTTAACTGTACTGAGGTTTTCATGCTTTACCCACTTACTATTCTGTACATTGACCATGACCTTTGGAGGTAGCATATCTGCAATAGCCATATTAGCCAAGTCATTTCCCTTTATAGTCTTTGAATGTAGCTTTTGTTAACCTATTTTGGCAAGTATTACTGGTTTTGATATATTTCACCAAATGGCCATGCCAAATGTTTAAGGCCAATTAGGTTTGAATTGTCAAATTGTGAGATTTTGATTGAAAATTTAGAAAATAAATTTTTGTTCTCTTTATATGAAGAAATATCTCAAATTAACACAAGAGATGCAAACCAACAAATATTTTTTTTGTGGCTGTTTCAATACAGTTAAACAATTTAGGTTTCTACATTGGAGGTGTTTGATAAAGATGTACTTAGATTTAGATACAAAAAATTGTGAAATGAGCAAATAAGGAAAACTGTTAAAGAGAAAAATAATGATCTGTAGCGTACTAATTACACAAGTGAGGTCTTTAAAATTGATTCTGATTATTTGTTTTGAAAACAGACGATATTCCCCCAGATGTTCAATATATTCATGTACCTCTCCTAAGCAAAGATTTTCTGTTACAGCTTTGTTTTATGTTGTGATAAAACTCACATTGTTTAACTGTGTTTTGTTCCTTGAAAAATTGTTTCCTAGTGAATTATGGGTAATCTGTGAGGTGTCGTGAATGCTCAGTAGAACATTTATTTATAAATGTACGTGATTGTCATGAAACAGAAAACTAGCGTAAGAGCTTATGTATATCAAAGACTTAGTACTAAATAACTTTCACACTAAGTTTGTAATTGTTAGAGGTCTAGTCTACCTTCACCTTGGTTTTAGAAAATCATTTCATCACTAACAATAAAATAAGGGTAATCTGCTCGGTGTCGCGCACGCTATTATTTGTATGTTATTTGTCTAGAAAATCATTTTTTCACTAACTGTGTAAACTTGTAAACCTAGCCTAAAATCATACAGTCAACACCTGGTGCTTGGGCTTCCATTTGTACAATACATGTATATTATTCAGATTCATAGCATGATGTCATAGACATTATACCTCAATATTCATTCCTAGAATATGGGTTATATTAATGTTATGTTTGACCTGTATTTTTTATAAATTATTTGTGTGTAAAACATGGTTTATTGTGGCAAAATATATATTAATTTTAGAGTTTATCCCTGCATGTTGGTTATAAGAAAGTTAATTAAGCAGTTACTTGTAATCTCAATATAATTTATATTATAATTTTAATGAAATTTTTTTAGATATTTTAAATTGTAAAATAGTGTCTGGTGAACAAAGAAAATAATTTACGCATTGCTAATAGCACCTACAATCTACAAAAATTACTAAAAAAGGTCTGATTATCTTTACTTTTCTTTAAATCTTAGTAAATTTGAGCCGCGTCATGACAAAACCAACATAGTGCGTTTGCGACCAGCATGGATCCAGACCAGCCTGCGCATCCGCGCAGTCTGATCAGGATCCATGCTGTTCGCTTACCAACCTTATTACAAGTAGAGAAACTGATAGCGACCAGCGTGGATCCTGATCAGGATCCATGCTGGTTTGCAAATGCATTACGTTGGTTTTGTTGTGACGCCGCTCATTTGTCTTTAAGTAAATTTTTCTCATGGTTGATTTTCTTGAAATATTTTGGCTAATCAGGAGACATGCAGCTTGAAAACATCTAAATTTTCAGCAAATGAAATAGCTTGATGGTAGTTAAAGATAATTCCACCTATTCATGTTGAAGTTTTACTTCATATAAAAAATTTTTTTTGATTTTGAGCTTAGTATATTACTGTTTTCATGCCTGGTCATGCCACAGCAGATTTCATACATGTTTTACATGTTATATATTATTGTAGATGAAACTTACTCTTGCCTGAATGTAGGCTATGCTCCAACTAAACTTGAACACATTATTTAAAAACTTGAACATAAAGGTGAAGCTTGCTAGCTAATGCTTCCCCTTAACTAAAATTTTTTCCATAGTATTACTATTATTAAGTGTATTGTATTTCATTGATCTGAATTATGCCACAAGATCTGAGAATTATTATAATTGTTTTATATCCCCCAATTTCCGTAGTACCTTTTTACCCAGTTTAGTTGTTGCCTAACTGTCCACTGAGTGGAACTTACAACCATAATTTAGATGTGTCCTAGTATTACTAATATCCACCAAGTCTTGTTACTCATAAATTAAATATTGCTGTTTTTTTTTTTTTTTAGAAATAGCACTATATTTAAGCATATGTAAGCATCATCCTTCTTATATAACAAGAAAAGACTACTGTATTTCTCCTCTTATTTGCAACAAGATACTTGACATTTTCCAAGACAGCACATTACTTTTAGACCAAAATAATCAATATATAAACTTTTGATAAAAATACATAAGTTCATCATCTGTTTATCTCGTAAAAAGAATGATTTTTCTCAAAGAACATTAAAACAGGCATTGTAAAATGGTTTAAATTATTAGTATACATAGATTTAAGATGATATTGTATTGTGTTAAACATTTTCATGATAATTTCATTAATTGGTACAACTTTCAGTTTATTACTCAGTGAAATATCATATATTGTGTTACAGCTTCAAGAATGGTTCTCTTACACGTGAGAATGTGATGAACCGTTGTGCAGGATCATGGGAAAAATTTAACGAAATGCTGAGTAAAACCCCACCAGGCAATAATGGCAATATAGGTAAATAGAAGTTATTTACTCTTGTAGATGAGAAATGTTTTATAGTAGTTATAGTAAAAACACTAAACTGTTAGAAAAAACATCACAGCCTTAGAGGACATTTACATGAATAGATACATATAATTATGTATGTATATTATTTCTGAAAATATCTCACTAAATGTTATCATAAGAATTAAAGCAAGTTTGAGGTAAACATGCTACCTTCAGTGAATATTAAAAAGGTCTATACAATGTAGAATATCATTGGACAGGTACTTGGCCTAATAATCAACATATGATGAACCATCAGGAATTTTATGCCCCCACAGAGTGGGAGCATATAGCGTTGCACTTGTCCGTCAGAGTGTCCGTTGTGGCACATGTAGTCCAAAAAATATTTGACTTAGAGTCATAAGATTGACAGAACAGTGGCGTGTGGGGGCATCCGTGTACTATGGACACATTTCTAGTATTGTTTTGTTATTCATGCTGGGACTGCAAGCCTGAATCTTACCGCATACTGTTAATGATATTGTTTATAAAAATTTCTTAAAAACTTTATTATTTAAATTTTTTTAGCTGACATTTCTCATAGTAGATTCTTAATATGTGTGCTTTCTCATTTTCTCAGTAGAAAAATTTCTTTTATCACAATTTAAATACCTTTAAGGATAATCTTCAATCTTTGCTAAATTGTTCATCTCAACAAGGCGGCAATTTGTAAAACTCATACCACTGCTGTACTGGCTCATGGTAAATTTTACTCGTAATAGTCAAATATAATTTGTGTCCTCTCTATATATCCTATACCCCTTTAATTATTTACTTCAAGTATTCACCTCAACAAAGCAATGTGCAGAACCCATGCTGCTGCTGTGTTGCCTTAAGGTCAAGGTCAAACTTGAAGTTCAAATACCAGAAACTTTTGTGTCAACTCTATAAATGTTTTTATCACTTGACAAATTTTCTTCAAACATACTGTAGCTCAAATGTTCACATTAAAAGATCATTTAAATGGACTAAAACAAATTCTTATGTCATAGAAATGGAAGAAGTATTCATCACTCCTTTGGCAGCTACAGTATGACATGATAATCAGGGTCTTCTTTTGTTGTTTTTCAGGAATTTACTTTGACAAGAAAGAAATACAACCAGTTGTGAGAGGCATCTTTAGATTTAATGAAAACAATGAACAGGTATTGATAGATTGAATTTAATTATATAAATGTATATAAATGAATTTAAATATATAAATGTGTATAACAAAATGTTTGTTTTAACAAGATGAAAACTTTTTTTCATTTTGTTATATGCCACATTATGAATATCACTGTCATATTTAGAATTACAGAGGACTGGTGGAGGAAGCCCACAGATTCCCTTTGGTGCAGTAAAAGGAACTGTGTAGAACCACCACTCTTCTACAAGCTAGTGAAAAAGCGCTTCCTTACATGAAATAATACAGAGTCCCTGAGTGACAGAACATTAAATCTATGCCAGTCAGAATCTATTGCTTTAAAGCTTCCTATGGGCCTCCATGTCCAAGTTGTTGTGGTTGCACACTTTGAGCATCAGGCCCCTTATTGCTGTGGATTCAGAACCCTCGATGGACTTTAGATTCTGTCCAGCTAACAAATAGAAGTTCTGTGATTCTACTTCCGTGCCTGCTCATGCCTGAAATTATGTGAGGAGGAGCACCTTTAGACATACAGAAAGTTTCTATATGACCATGTCTTAAAGCCTTTCCAAAAACAGACCTTAGAGTGCAAATTCACAGTTTTAATGTGCAAGTTAATAATATCTCTAAAATTGCTGAAAGAATTTGTAGAAACCTCACACACTAATTTGAGAGCATAATAATTCACTCTCCTAGGCCAATAACTATAAATTATATTTTGACACAATTATGGCCCTGTTTTAACCTAGAAAATTCTATATTATCCAGGCTTTTGTTTTACTATCAAGTAAAAATGTACAATTAGGTAGGTAGAGAAAACCATAACTTTTTGTACTACTGGGGCCAGTTTCTCAAAGCTCTGTTAAATTTAACCGTCCGTTAAATCCACTAACGGACGGTTAAATTTAACAGGCAGTTAAATTTAACAGAGCTTTGAGAAACTGGCCCCTGATGTATAACTCACTATTAGTTAAAGTATTACAAAACTGTTATAAATCTGTTATCTGTAATAAAGTTAACACTGAGTTATTTCAGGTTGAAAGTTTCACACCAGAGGTAGAAGTGCGGGCAGTGTTAGAGAGTCAGTTTCTTGCGAGACTCATGTATGCTAAACTTTGTGGATTACAAATAGGTTATTCCTTTCTACAGATCTATTTATTGCCCCTGCCTTTTCGAAGAAAAAAAGGGGGAAAAAGAAATAGACTCCGTCTGTCCTTCCGTCTGCCCACTTTGCACAAATGTTTGTCATAATAAGACGATGTGTCATGTGTAAAAACCAGACTCCTACCTCCAGGGTCAAGGATGCACTTGCTCATTCAAGGTCAACATTGTCTATTTGAGGGTATATGTCGTGTTCGGTCTATAACTTTCTTATCTTTGAAGGGATTTTGTAAATACTTGCCACAATTGTTTACAATAATAAGACGATGTGTCATGCGCAACACCTGCATTCCTTTCCTGCAAGGTGAAGGTCACACTTAGAGGTAAAAAAATAACATAGTCTGTTATAGGGTATATTTTGTGTCCGATCTAGAACTTCTTCATAGTTCCAGGGATTTTGAAAACACAATTAGTCACAATAATAAGACGATTTGTCAAGTACAACACTTGCGACCCTACCTCCAAGGTCAAGGTCACACTTAGAGGTCAAAGGTTAACAGAGTCTGTTATATGATATATTTTGTGTCCCGTCCATAACTTCTTTATAGATCAGGAGATTTTGAAAATACTTGGCACAAAAAGTCACAATGACAAGATGATATGTCATGCGTAACACCTGTGTCCCTACCTCCAAGGTCAAGGTCATACTTAGAGGTCAAAGGTTTACATAGTCTGTTAGGGTATATTTTGTGTCCAGTCCATAACTTTTTCATAGATCAAGGGATTTTAAAAATACTTTGCACAAATAATCACAATAATAAGATGATATGTCAGGCGCAAAACATGGGTCCCTACCTCCAAGGTGACACTTAAAGGTCAAAGATAAACATAGTCTGTTATAGGGTATATTTTGTGTCGGATCTATAACTTCTTCATAGTTCAAGGGATTTTGAAAATACTTTGCACAAATAGTTACAATAATAAGACGATATGTCATGCACAACACGTGCACCCCTACCTCATCTTTAAGTTGTATTATCTTAAAAGAGCAACATGTGTCTGAATGATAATTTTTGTGATTAGTCTGTAGAACCCTAATAACCATAAAGGGCACTGAGACGGGGTCTCAGGTAGGGGGATTTGGTGTTGTTTTAAAGGAAAAGGGGAATTTTGTTTGTAATCAATATTCAAATATTTAATGTGACATATTTAATTTTGCAAAAAGCAAATTTCAGTAAGGTATGGTTAAGGCTCTTCTGTTTTTTTTGGCAAGTAAAATTATGAAAAAAGTTCTTTTTTTAGGGGAATTAACAATTTTATTGAAAAATGTGTGAAAAATATATATTTATTGGGGGTGGGGGATTGTTAAATGAGGGCCATTGATTCTTTTTTTTCATTCTTTACTTTGACTAACTAATATAGGCTTGCTTTTTGATATTCGTGTATAAAACAACAGAATGGTACTTGGATATGTTGATATTTTAATGTGTTGTATTAATTTTTTTTCTTGTAGGTCCCGAATCACGTGTGATTGCTACAGGTGGTGCCTCGGCTAATCCAGCTATACTCCAGGTAAATTTTATATCCTTATGATACATGTACATACATGTTAAATATTGTATGTTTTAATCTATCTTATTGTAGAGTATCTGATATACTTAGTACTTATGTTTATCACCAAGTCATCGATAACACAAACACACCAGCTATGAAATGACTTTGAAAATATATATAATGCATTGAAACTTCATTACACTCTCAACTCAAAAAATAGGCGACCTCGAAAATAAACCGTCCTCAAATATAAGCCAGAATCTTGCCAAAATCCAAAATAAGTTGCAGCTTATTTTTGGATATTTTTAAGTAATCCAAATAATATTTTAATACATAAATTATTTCTACAATATTTCTAAAATTTTAGTGACATGTTCTTGTTTTATATTGTAGATAATAGCTGATATATTCAACACAACTGTATATATCACAGATGTCCCAAACTCAGCAGCTTTAGGTGCATGCTACAGGGCCAAACATGGTAAAATACTCTTATATGATATATATAACATTTGCATGCAATACAAGTCACTATAGATCTTTATTTAGCGACAAACATATAAGATATTTAATTTGTTGGTACCTTGAATGGTTCTCTCTCTTAATGTGAGGTTTGCAGTCTCTTGGGTCAAGATACCAGCTAAAAATAGACTTGCTTATCTTTTTCAAAGCTTCATTAAAGATGAGTCATTTCAGTCATCTGTCAGACAAGCTACATATATATTTTACATTTTGTAATACATGTATATTTTGTCGATAGAGATTTTAATTTTTTGAAATATTAATGTATTTTAGATAGATACATATTATTCATATTTTACAGCAATGATGCCAGAGGGTACACCATACAGTGAGATAGTGAAGAATTTACCTGAGCCTGTTTGTGCTTGTAAACATACACCTGGTCTAGAAAAGGTATCTTCAATTTGAATATGGCAGCATGGCCGAGTGGTTAACGCGTCAGACTAGTTATTTAAGGTTTGCTGACCATGTTGGTTCAAACCCTTTCAGGGGCAAGCCATTGTTTCTGTGTGTAAGAAAATTTACACTTATTGCTTAGTACTGGTTGGTCCAGGAACGGATTTGAGAGTGTTTCAATAAGCTTTTAGCTTCCAACACAATCAAACTGAAATAAATTTGTATAAACTATTTTGAATATGCACTTTGTAGCTTAAAGGTTAATATCATTGACTTGCACTTACTTTTTGAATCCTGCTTATACAGTTTAAACCTTTCATTATTATTCATCTAGGAAATAAGCTTATGAAAATATTTTGGTTCTACCCAGATACCAGCTTTTGTCTTAAATAACACATGAGGTTTGCATCAACCTGTAATGCTAGTTGTTTGCTTTATTATGTTCTGTAATGATAATTGAGTAACTCAAAATCCAACATTCAGGATGTTTTGAAAAGGATATGCAGTTACCATTAGAATAAAAAAAGTTCAGTTGTCAAACAGTTATTTTGTCAGTTGTATAAATTCTACACCTTTGATGTATTTTCTCAAACTTGGCTCAATTGTTTGTCCCATAATATTGATTTACAGAACTTATGCTGTTAACTCAAGGTTAAGGTCACTCTTGAAGGTAAAATTGAGTGTGCACAACTGTAGTCAAGGTCATTTTTAACACCAAATGTCAGACAATTTTGGGTCCGCTTTATAAATCCCATGCCCTGGAAGGAATTTCTTCAATCTTAGCTCAAATATTCACCTCAGTAAGACAAAGTCCATGCCACCCTTGTACTGGCTGAAGGTCAGGGTCACTTGAAAGTTAAATGTCAGACTAATTTATCTCCACTATAAATTTTATACTTCTTGAAGGACTTGTTCAAATTTAACTTCAAAAATGATGAAAAAATATGGACCTACACAAAACCCTGGGTCACAGAGAGGGTTGAAGATATTGGTCACTCCTGTGACAACTCTTGTTTTGTTGTGTTTTTTTTTAACTTAGACGAGGAATAATTAAAATGAGGAATAATTAAAAACACAATATTTGAATTACATACAAAGTTAAATTGTGGAAGTTTTTTTGGTATTTCAGGTATATATGCCTATGATGGAAAGATACAGGAAACTGGAGGAGAAAATTTCTGCCATGTGAGGAAATACAATAAGAAAAGAGACACTAGGGGATAATATATCCACACCATGTTTTATAACCAGGTTATGGGGAGCACATGTGATTATATTGATATCATACGGGAAGATTTGTATAATAAACAAGAATTTCAAAGTGATTTTGTAAGTGTAAGGGAATTTTTCAGGAAAAGGTGTACTTATTGATAGATTGCGGTTAGATATGGCTATGTGCTTTAGATAATGATGTGTGCTGGTGATATATTGTAGGTCAGGGCTCTTGTTTGATAAAATTTGGGGCCGAATATGGGCCCCATTCCCCCATTAAAATTGCATGTTTTTTTCCTTGCCTAATACAAAAAAAAAAAACAAAAAAAAATCGAAAATAATATTTAACAGCCATAGATCAGTGATAAAGTTGAATTTTTATACAAAGTATCAAAGATGTATTCATTTTTATTGGAAATAAACAAAATTGTTCTAGACAGTAGTTTATTGTTGATGAATTGTTAACTAAATCTTTTTTCACTTGTTTTTTTTTAAATTAACCCTTGAATGAAAAGTACTTGAAAATCATACAAAATCATGCACATTTAAAGCCTCAAAAATGAATATTTTTTAAAGTATTAATAATGGATTAAAAGCATGTTTTGATGCTAATAATGTAAAGAAAGAAGCAATGAATATGGTGTTTTGTGTGACATGCACATTTTAATTCATTGTAACTGTAATTTATGCTATCAAGCAAGCAGAGCAAAAGACTAATCAAAAGTAATACATTGAACATCATTGCATTTGTATGTATATAAATTTTTTGTGTGCAAATTATAGTGATCAGAAATTAAGTATAATGTTGTATGACATTCATGCAGTGACTTTAAATGGAAATTATACGATATGAAGAAATGTTCATAAATTTGAATGACAATTACACGATATGAAGAAATGTTCATAAATTTGAATGAAAATTACACGATATGAAGAAATGTTCATAGATTTGAATGCAAATTATACAATATGAAGAAATGTTCATAGATTTGAATGCAAATTTTACTATATGAAGAAATGTTTATAGATTTTAATGCAATTCATACAATATGAAGAAATGTTCATAAATTTGAATGTATATTACACGATATGAAGAAATGTTCATGAATTTAAATGTAAATTATACGATATGAGGAAATGTTCATAAATTTGAATGTAAATTACACGATATGAAGAAATGTTCTTAAATTTGAATGCAAATTATTTGATATGAAGAAATGTTCATAAATTTGAATGTGAATTATATATTTTATGAAATAAAAATTATTTTGTAATTTTGAATGCATACATGATTGTGGAGCGTATGCGACATTTACAGGCATGTATCAGTTATCTGCATGTTTTTAAAATATCATTGGTGAA